>NC_089591.1:48173479-48534473 GCF_019320115.1 Miscanthus floridulus | reverse complement strand
TTTCTTGGAAATTCAAAATCCAAACCAAGTTTTTAACTCAATTCAAACCATACAAGGCAACACTCATAACATAAATGTAGACTTGTTTTAGTGAATGCATATCAAAGTTTTCCATATAACCAAATGCTTTGCAATGCATATGATGACATGTCCTATTTTAGTATTTAAACACCCGAGGTGTTACAACAAGCGAACATAGCCATATATTTATTATACAAAGATCAAAGAGACCAGCATGCATGTGCCTGCTGGTTCATGTTGATCCATATAAAATAAAATGGAGCACTGAGATGTGGCCGTACCACTTTTTTTAAAAAAAAATGGAAAGGAAAGGTGACTGGATGGTACATAAACACATGGTCCTCGTCTGGAGTGCCCTTTTCCATTTAATTTGCGCAGCCCTTTTTTTTTTCTTCCCCTTCGCTTTTCTTTCTTCGTCGTCACCAACCGTGAGCGCAACCTATCCTGATAAATGTGTCTCAACAACCCCATGCAGTCCGATCCCCAGGCCATGCTAGCAGCAGTATAGTAGCTGCCCTGTACGTTTCAGAGGTGTATTGCAAGTCGCACTCACGGCACGAAAATGTGTTACAACAATTGTCCTGCCATTCACCCACCAGGTTTCGTTTCATCTTGAGAAATAGATCGATGCTGCCATGTAATTTTGATCAGCCGACGACGGTGCCATATCAGTAAAAGATTAAGTCCACTTTTGGCTCCTTAATTATTGGGTTCGTCTAATGTTGACCCTCAACTATAAAACCGTCTGATGCTGGTACCCAAACTGCCAAAACCGTTCATTTTTAGCACCTGGGCGCGAGCGGGGCTGTTTTGACCGACGTAGAGCGGGTTTGACCACACCACGCTGACATTGACCGGCACGTAGGACATCGGCCTTCATGTTAGTGACATGTGGGGCCCTAGCCTTCATCTTAGTGACATGTGGGCCATCGTCATCCCCCTATGGCGCCCTAGGGCCGCATGACACCCTCCGCAGTCACCGCGCACGCTCGAGCCACCTCGTCTGCTGCTGGGATGGACCTCCCTCGCTCGCAGTGGGGCCGAGCTCGCCTGTTCGATGCTGCTGGAGCTAGAGGAAGGAGATGGAGAGGATGAGTGATTGACATGTGGGCCCCACATGTCACTAAGATGAAGGCCGATGTCCTATGTGTCGGTCAATGTCAGCGTGGTGTGGTCAAACCTGCTCCACGTCAGTCAAAATAGACCCATCCACGTCCAGGTGCTAAAAATGAATGGTTTTGATAGTTTTGGTACCAGCACTAGACGGTTTTGTAGTTGAGGGTCAAAATTAAACGTACACAATAATTGAGGGGCCAAAAGTGGACTTAATCCTTAGTAAAACCAAGCGTAGCAACCTGAATACATACATTCCACAGGGAAGGAATCCTTGGCGGCTAGCTATATATGGCCAACGGGTCGGCCCGGCCCGGCACGGCACGGGCCCGTGCTAGCACGTCCCGATAGCCAACGAGCCAGCACGGCACGCTGTGCCTCCCGGGCCGTGGCTCACAGGGCCACGGGCCTGGCCTTTGGCCTAGGCACGGCCCTATGGGCCGATTTTCGTGCCGGGCCAGCCCGCGAGGCAAGACTAGAATCACGGGCCGTGCCAGCCCACGGCCAGTTACCCTTTGCATTCATAATTTCACAAACAGATAACAGTTCATAGTTTCATAATTCATACATTCACAGCTAGCTAGATCACAGTTTCTTACATTCACAAAATCAAAGTCCAAAACCCCAAATGTCCGATACAGTCACAGTTTCATACATTCACTGATTCACAGAATCGAAGTCGAAATGTCCGATACATTCACAAATTACAGTTTCATACATTCACTGATTCACAGAATCAAAGTCCAAAGCCGACAGACAACAGAAATAATCAAAATGAGCTGTTTAGTGCAATGCTACTCATTAAAAACCTTTCTATGTAAAACTCACCCTTGTGAGAAACCCTAGAAGGAAAAAAGAGTGCAGCCAGCTCTTAATTAACCATTGTTCACATATCATAGTTTCATACATTCACTGAGTCACAGATCACACACACACACACACTCAGGAGTCAAGTCTCAACCTTAGTACCTCACTAAGTACCAGGAGCACCACCAGCAGGTCCATCTTCATCAAGGTACAAGTTATGGAATGAGTCTTTAAGTTCTTGGTTGTCAACAGCATGTTGTTCTCTTTTTTTCTCCTAACTCCTAGTCCTTTAAGCAGGTCAGCATCTCCACAGTCTCTGGTGACAAGCGCCATCGCCATTCCTCAATTATCCTACCTGTCAAACTGAAACAAGACTCTGAAGAGACAATGGATACAGGAACTGATATGATATCTCTAGCCATTATAGATAGGATTGGAAAGGTTAGCTTGTGGTCACGCCACCACAGAAGTAGGTCAAAATCATCCTCATAAGAAGTAACATTGTCACTGTCTAAGTAAGCTGATATCTCAGAAACAGCAGAAGTAGATGAAGATAAAGTGGCAGGGAGAGGGGAAGGACCAACAATACCTGATCCACAGCCAAAGATTATTCCCAATGCCTGCTTTTTCTTACCTGTATGATGTGATAGTTGTGCAACCCTTTGAGACCTAGCTGCACCAAACTTGCTCTTATATTTGTTAAACAGTTTATACAATTCAGTTTTGACATCAGCATAGTATGAACTGTACTCAGAACTAGTGTATTCACCAAGTAATTGAAGCACATTAAAGAAACCTCTCATCTTAGCTCTAGGATCAAGAATGAATGCATATGAATATAACATATGTATGTCCTGTCAATATTTAAGGAACTTAAGCTTCATAGGATATACAATAGCTCTCAGATTATGATCTTTTTCACATGCATGCAAATGAGAAGCAATCTCTAGGATATGGTGCAGAACAAGTGGACTTGTAGAATAATAAACATCAGACAATACAACAGTGGAGTCATAGAAGAGTTCTAGGAACTCTAATAACTTCTCAGCAAAATACCAATGATCTGTAGTCAACAATTATAAACCATAATAGGAATTAATGAACACAGAAAAGATATTCTTGTATGGAACCAAGTGTTTAAGCATCAGGTAAGTAGAATTCCATCTAACATCCATATCCAAGCCAAACTTTCTAGGTCTAACACCCTTAGCATTACAGTATTCCTTGAACAATATAATTCTTTGATTAGAGGAATTTAAGAAATTAATTGCAGTTCTAAAATCTTTTGTGTACGATTTCAACCTTTTTAATCCAGATTTTACAATGAGATTAATGATATGACAAGCACAACGTTGATGTACAAGACTGTACTTACGGTTATTAGGATCCAAAGGATCAGGTGAAAGATCAGGACCCAAGTAACAAGCAAATAGAGGTGTCAAAGTGTTCATAGCCCTAGCATTAGAAGAAGCATTGTCTAGAGTGACAGAGAAAATCTTGTCAATCAGACAATACTCATCAACCACAACATCAATTCTTTCAGCAATGTTTTCACCAGAATGTTTAACCTCAATCAGCCTAAGACCATTAACTCTTTTCTGTAACTCCCAATCAGCATTCACATAGTGAGCAACAACACTAATATAGTCCTCCTTAACATTACAAGACCAAATGTCTAAAGTCAAAGCAACAGAAGAAGCAGCAGACAACACAAAATTCTTAAGCTTATCACGGTGTTCAGTAAACAGCTTACCAAGATCTCTAGTGGTAGTCTGTCTAGAAACCTTGGCAAACCTAGGGTTATGAGCAAGAACAATGTAATCCTCCCATGCCTGTGACTCACCTATACCTAATGGAAGGTCAAGCCTAGCAATCAATCTATACAACTCTGAGTGAGCAACAGCAGGATTGTAGTCCCAGTTATGCACAGATCCATCAGGATTGTAAGAAAGCCTAGACTGAACTCTAGCAGCACGATCAACCTTTTTCCTACAAGATTTATGATGCTAATCAAATGGACAGTGACAGCAGAAGATCTAGCAAACAATCTACTCTTACATATTTTACAGATAGCAGCAGTTCGAACCTTTTGACCATTCATAGTCTCATAGATCTCATCAAAATCAACCCAGACACCAGATTTACACTTACCAAGGCATGAGGTACCATCTGTGCTGTTGGAGTGGACCGGTGTCCCTGTCACCGTCACCGACAACGCTAGCTTCGCCCCTCCACCACCGTCGCCACCGTCCAGATCGATTGGAGCAGAGCCGCTACCGACATCGATACCCAACAACGCAGCAGCGTCGTCACGGATGTCGTCGTCGTCCTCTGGGAGCAGCCCTACCGCGATCAGGTCATCATAGCCGGTGAGTGGATAGACGACATCGTCGTCATCCGCCATGGTGACCTTGACCGCGGATGGCTGATCTCCAGCACCGTTCCTCAACGGTGCGTGTGGCTGCCGTGCCCGGTCTATGCCATAGGAAGAGGACGACGAGGCATCGGCAACCGACCTGCACGGAGGAGAAAAACAGAGTCAGAGAGATAGAGCCATAGAGGTACAGATCCAGTCATCCAGAGTCAGTGGAAGAGACACAAGAAGTGGAGAAGACAGATCTAGGGTTAGGGTTAGGGTTAGTGGAGTACCTGCGCAACCAGAGCCCGGTACCGGAGATGACGAGGGCCACCCAGAGGAGAGAGACCGATTAGAAACGACGGCGAACGGCGGAGGAGGGACGGACGGGAACACGGTCACGAACTCACATAGTTCACTGAGAGCGAGAGAGGAGAGAGGGAGAAGGGATGAGAGAGGGAGAAGGGAGGAGAGGCGGATCGAGGTCAGCGAAGTCGAGGACGACGAACGAGATCAGTAGATCACGAGAGAGAGCTCAGATTCGCCAGATCGTAGATGCGGCCGATGCGGGCGAGAGAGAGAGAGAGAGCAGAGATTGCGCTGCGGCGAGCCGGCGAGCGAGTGGGGATTAGGGTTAAGGTTGAGAGCGGATTGCGGAGCTGGCCGCCGGTGAGGCGACTGGGCGAGCGGGGCTCGGGCGCTCGGCTGCGCCGCGGCGAGCGAGTGGGGAACTGGGGAATGGGGATTAGGGTTAAAGTTGGGAGCGGAGAGCGGAGCGGACAAGGAGGCGAGGCGACTGGAGAGTGGAGACTGCGGAGCGGGCGAGGCGACTGGGCGAGCCGCTTTTATGCAGGGGCGGGGTGCGACGCAGGGGGGTGGGGAGGCCGCCGCGGCACTAGTAGGCCGGGCCGCTAGCGGACCGGCTGCTCTGTAGCAGGCCGTGCCGTGCTGGCCCACGTACCTGGGTAAGGCCCAGGCATGGCCTGCTACTCCGGGCCGGGCCAGCCTGGGCCCGCTAGCCTCCGTGCCGGGTCGTGCTTGGGCCGGACAAAAAACGGGTCTTGGACCGGGCCGACGAGCTCAGGCTGTATGGCCAATTATGCGGCTGGCAGGCACCTCAGTTTCCTGTCACCGGCAGTATGAACTCTCTGACCCTCCATTTGTTTATGAACGATGCTCTCCCAGTCACCATCAATCAAAAACTAAAAAGAAGTAAAAGTATATCTGCTGCTGCGTTCCAGCATTTTCCAGTCAGCTTGTTTTAGTCCTAGCAAAATTGAGTGCATTGTCTCACTTCTGCTTTTTTTTTTGGTTGTTCCCCGCTTTTCATTTCATTTCATTGATTCATTAATTCTTTAATCTTATACTATATTTTTTTTGAAAAAAAAAATACGCGTACACTCTGCTGATGAACCCTGGCCTGGCCCATCCCGACCGTGTCCCTCCACCCTTTATATACACCGACGGCACATGATCGGTCGGAGCACGAGAGCGCAGCGCAACAGAGGAGAGGGAAGGAAACAGCAGAGGCCACGAGGCCACCAGCGAGCGAGCAGCGAGAAGGAGCAAGCCGGCGAAAGGTGCCGAGAAAGAAGGCGAGGACAATGGGGGAAGCTCCATCTCCATGCGTCATCGTCGTGCCGCGCCGCGCCGTCCGCCTGCCCCGCCACGGCCGCCGGAAGGTGCACGTCGTCCGGCTCGGCGGCGCCGGCCCTGGCGCGCGCGTGCGCCGCCACGGCCGCGGGCTCCGGCTCCGTCGGTGGCTGCGGCGCGCGGCGTGGCGCCTCGCCGAGCTCTGCGTGGCGGCGTTGTCGGGCCAGGGCCACCCGGGGGCGCCGCCCAGCGCGGCGCACCACCCGCCGTGGACCGGCGTGGAGCCCTACTTCGCCGCGCCCTTCGTCCCCGTCGCGCGGATGAAGCGCGCCGGAGCGCAGGCCTAGCTTGCCCGGCCGGCTTGCTGCCGCTTGCACCACGGGCCGGCGGCTTGATTTCGCTCGCGTCGATCGCATGATCCACCCAATGCCGAACACGGTGGTAGCCAATCATGTAGGACAGGCAGGGGCTGTCGCTGTGGTGTCCGTTCCATGATCGTCCCTCCTTTCTTCTTCTGTTCCATGACCATCCCTCCTTTCTGCGGCTGCTTATCGCAGCAAAGAAGCATCATGCAGGTAGTTGTGCTGGGAAACAGTGTAGTACTGCTGCAGCTCCAATCATGAGCGCCATAGATTGTTTTGGAGGACTCATTCCATACATATGTAGCTTATTCAGCCTAACGATCGTAAATTTTCAGCCAGAACAGTATTTTTCTCTCACACCAAACCAGCCAGCAGTAATAATCCACGATCGTATACGATCGTTTCAGCCCAGCATGAATAACTAGAGAAATGTAGCTCGCCGTGCTATGGCATATACTCCAGTGACTGTACTTAAACTTGTACTGCTGTCTGCTACTGATAACTAATGAATCTCTATTAGTGCGTACTACTAATGCTCCTAACTGTCTACAACAAGCCGGTGTCGTCCCATGAGATCTCCAAATGATCACCGCGTACGTGAAGTTCATTCTTGTTCAGTTGTTCGTGCACTGTCACTGACGACGCGCGCTTTCACACCAGTCGTGATCTTCAGTTGAATGGTGGAAGCATGAACGAGGTACAGGCCACAGGCCAGGCGTACAGCACGACCTGCCGATTGCGGGCAGTAGCTAGGCCCGAGCTTTCCCACCAGTTTGGTTGCTCACGTGAACCCCGCCAAAGCCGCCATTTAACGCCTGATTTCTGCGGATCCCGTCCGTGACCATGGTGTCCGCACCGCACGGTAGACGAGTTCGGCCGCCGAGGACGGTGACCCGACGGTTGGGAGCCGATGGATCGATCGATCGATGGAGACCACCCACATGCACGCTGCCGTGTTCAATGGCCGGGCCGGCCGGGGCCGGCGGATAAGGATCTAAGCTAGCGCAGGCGTCCTGCCGGCCCCGGCCTCAGCTCACACAGCACCATGTGCGCTGCCACGCCCCGCAGTACCAGGCATGCATTAATCAACGGAGGCGCCCAACCTACCGTGCGTGCGCAAGTGTGCAACAAACAAAATGGCTTGGCTAGCCTATCTTCTGAAACCGGTGAGGCCCATGTTCGCTTGAGCCTATGGGTTAGAAATAGCCCTACTATTTTAGTCATAAAATAGCGTTTTTCTATCCTAATAAATCAACTCTACAAATCAACCCTACAAATCAGCCGTACCAACAGCTGTCAAACAGGACCGAGATCTCCCGATTTGTACTCCTAATGCTAGCCTAGCTCCTCCAACTGAGATCTGCCGGCTGCCACCGATGCCTGATTGGGAGGCTTCCAGCTCCAGTGTCTGGCTCGTTCCAGTGTCCTGTTCGCGTCACGGAAGTTGGACGGATGTCCTCACACCTCGCTCACTGCCTTTCGCTTGGGAGAGGAGAAGGAACTGAGGAAGCCATGGGTTATTAGGCCTGGTTTAGACTGTAGCGGCTAAAATTTAGACAGCTAAATCAGTTGCTAAACCTTAGCCACTCCTATTTAGTTTAGTGGACTAAAAGAGCCTTTTAGTCTCTATGTTTAGATTCAAAGTGTTTAAAAGGTGAGGTAGTATGGGCTTTAGTCCTATTTAGCAACCTCTTTATGACTAATTTGCTAAATACCCTTTTAGTCCTATTTAATCATAGTGTTTAGGTAAATAATAACTAAATAGAACTAAAATTAGCCGGCTAAACTTTAGCAGCCCAATCTAAACACCCACTTATTGTCTGATGGGTGTCGGCATGAACGGGGCCATTAGTAGCCTGTTCGGCTGGGGCTGAAACGATCGTATACGATTGTGGATTATTACTGCTGGCTAGTTTAGTGTGAGAAAAAATACTATTCTAGCTAAAAATTTATGATCATTTACGACCAAACAAACAGGCTACTAGGTACCAGCAGCCATTATCAGCTCATTAGCGTTCGGTAACACTGGCGCCACGTTGATCCAACCCTTTAGCCCCTGCTGTTCGTGCAGCCGGCTAAATCGCGAAGGCTGCTAGTGAAGATTTCAGCGCTATCACATTACGCACAGGAGGATGGATGGATAGGGGCAGCCGGGGCTGGGAAAGAGACGCTCGGACAGCAGCCCGCACCACAGGCTAAGCTGGGCTCGCTTTGCTTCACGTGCATGTCGCTGGGGGTACAGTGTTATTGTTGTAAGGCTAGACCAGGTCAGCACAGCATGCATGTTGCGCCGCTGTGCTGATTGGCAGCTTGATTGATTAGCTAGCTGCCTCCAGGATCCTGCAAAGCCATGGCATTGGCCCCCCAAGATCCAACCCAATCAGGTGTACAGTAATGTCAGTTATATAAATTCCGATAGAGCAAAGGCACTGTTGAAAACGACAAGGAGAGCACAGGGCATCTCCCCAGGCAATAATCTGAGAGGTGACAAAGCTGTATCTGGAGGCTCTCAAACAAGGATCTGTTGTGGCCACAAAAGTAGTAAACACCACTGCTAGTTAAAAGGAATCTGTTCGCTGAACCCTCCATCAATCCAAAGCGTTTCTGGACAAACGAGAAGCATGCGACTGGGACGTGGCGCAGTCATCAGGTATGGCACAGGCCGCCACTAAAAACTCCGCGGCCACAAATGGGAGCAGCAACTACCATGGAAACGATTTTAATCGAAGTCTAGGAACTCCATCCGTTTCCTCATCGTGCCTTTCAGATCTCTTGCTTCCCGTTCTGCCTTTTCAGCCTGGATGTGGCGAAAAAAAAAGTTAGTTACTAAGTCACAATGACATCGTGAAGGAGTCAGGTTCCTTTGTCTAAGCATAGAGGTACACCATACAAACATATTTCAATGGCAGATTGCATATTTGTCTAGTGTATGTAAGTCCTTTTGAAAGACAAACTGTTTCTCCTAGGAGCTGCGCTGGGTCCTGTTGCTAAACCGCAATAACTGTGTTTGTACACATTAATATTTGTTCCTTCTCCGCAGTTTATTGTTAAGCATTACAAGATTCAGAAAGACCAGATGAAAGGAACAGGTTTGAGCATGCTATGGCAGGCTGAAGGTGGGACCGCAACAAATGCAATAGGTTGAAGATAGATGACTGTCGAGAAAAGGGTAAAACCTTTAGTTCGCTCCCATGTTGTTCCCGGGTTTGTATGAACCATTCCTTTCTTTTCGTCAGGTTAAGTAATTAGTTTAATCCAATTTGCACTAATGGAATTGCTGCCTCCCTATGAAAAGGAGCCCTTCCTCTTGTCATCTGTTCTCAGTTCATCGCAACTGGAATCCCTAGTCTTCTAAATCATTTTTAAAATAAAGTATGGGCCAATCCCAGAGTGGCCACAATCTAATACAGGCAAACCTGTTCCAAGATATATCCACAAAATGCAATAAGCAGACCAAACATTAACAATCCATATTTTACTTCCACAAAATGAGTCTTTTTTTATTAATGCTTAGATCTTGGAAAAAACATGGTAGTCCCTTCGTTTCAAATTATAAGACGTTTTTGGTTTTTTTAGATTCATAACTTTTACTATGCACCTAGATACATATTATGTCTAGATACATGATAAAAGTTACGAATCTAGAAACGCCAAAATGTCTTATAATTTGAAACGAAGTACAACATTACATACAAATTTCATTTTTGCTTGAATGTAAAAGTAAATCAAAAGATGCAATAGTTTCAACAATAAAGTCACAACAGAGAGTTTAGAGAAATAAATCTTCTCGCACATATTAGCAGACGGCAAAGAGGTTAGGACAGAAAAATGCAATAGTTGCATCCACAGTTTCCATGTTATATGACAGGATGGGTTGCAAAAGTTAAAACAATCTACAAATTATCTGTATTGTCATCTAATAAAATGTTTCTGTATTTCTTTAAGGCTGCAACTGTGGCCATAACTTATCATTGAAACACCAAGTAAAAGAGCAAGACAACAAACTTTTAGCGCCACAGTTTAAATTGTCTTTGGGAAAAACACAGAACCGTTCATGAACAATCTGTATGACTAGGATATCAACATGCATGTATCAAAATGCAGAAAAGAATTAGCTAAACACCAGAAAACGCTTCAAAACAAGAATAGATTGAAGATAAGTGCACACCTTTCTTATTTCTGCTTCTGAAACACAGGTCATGTGAGCAGGGAGTTCATCCTTTTCGCGATCCTGCTCAATGCAATATATACCAGATCTATAACATCAACGCGGAGATATGAGTTTGGCCATGCTCACTTTTAATGCATCAGAGGTTATTACCAATTCTCCGATTAAAACAACATTCTCTCCCCGGATTACGTACAGACCAAGAGGAACATCACAATATTGTTCCCCCACAATCACTCGTTCACAAGCACCCTGAAGAACAACATTTGCTGCAAAGTATAATAGTAAAAGAGAAGATTAGTAGCAGAAAATATAATTGGAAACAACACTAAGGAAAGTGAGAGTAAAGCGGCCCACCAAACTGATCAAATGAGCAGAGGGTGCCAAGCAGTTTCCGTCCATCTCTTAGCAGGACAATAAGTTTCTCTGAGATCGGATGCGAAAGAAATTATTAGAACCATAGATCAGAAATCACGAGCAACAAGAAGCTGTGGGGGATATGACCCCCGGTACCCACAAGACAAGACATGGGCCGCACCATCAGAGGTGGCCCGGCCCACACGATCAAGGCGTGCAACGCAAGGCTACAAGAAGATGTGATTTATTAGATATTGTAATACCAAATAGGATATTTTCTTTGTAATCCTACCCCTCCAGAGTATATAAGGAGGGGCAGGGGCCCCCTAGTCGACAGCTACAAGCCTACATGGTCATCCAGATCAATACAAATCAACAGAGCACAGGACGTAGGGTTTTACGTCACACTGACAGCCTAAACCTGTATAAATCGTGTCTTGTGTCTCTGTTACCATCCGGTTCCTGATCACGCGCACCTCCACCAATCATCTACTATCGTGGGTATACCCCTCGATAGACTGCCGACTAGATTTAGTCGACAGTGGCGCGCCAGGTAGGGGATGTGCGTGCTGATTCTGTGGCGAACCAGATGGGAATCTTTTCTTCAACCAACGTTGCCGGCAACTCAACATTCGGCGGCAACTCGACGCTGGCACGCAGCGGATCACTTTCCTCGGTGAACGGCCGCACGTGCTGGAGTCCGACGCCTTGCCATGCGCCTCCAACAAACGCAACACTCGACAACAAGATCGGAGTCAAGCAATCCAAGAAAGATAAGTCAAGTCGCTTGCTAATTAAATATTGTTATTATACTTCCAGATATATATCCGTATGTCTGCATGATTTCGGTTGGGAGAAACCTAATCACATCTTGTTGTTGCTCGTGATTTCTGATCGGATACGCAAGATCGTCTCCGTGGATCACGACAACCAGCAATCAGGAAAGACGACCGGCAATAACGCGATGTGGAGCAGTGTTTCCACCAAAGATGCTGGTCGGCCATACAACTAATTGTAGTAGTTGAAGAGATATACAAGCACATATGCATCTGGATCTACACCACCATGCAGACAACGTCACGTATCTCAGGCATGCAAGGAAGATCTTGGACTGCGCCCTCGCCTCGGTCGGACACGCTCAAGGACTTCTCCCCATGCGGATTGACTCCGTCAGGTTCCGATTACGTCCGTTCGCCTACGACTCCACGTACCCGTCCGAGCTGTCAAATGAACCGTCCGAGCCGTCAAGCGAGCCGACCGAACTACTCGTTCTGATCGCCTGCAGCGTCGCAATGATCGCCGCGAAGAACGGCGTTATAACGACCGCGACCGCCGCCATGACGACAGGCCAGAAAGCTCGAGGGCCGAGCAATTTCATCGCCGCCGACCATACGTTATGTCTAAAGATAAATACCTTTTTATATATGAATATTTAATAAAGTTTTCGCCATGATGTTTCTTCGTACTATTCTCTACATGATTATTCTCCAAACGACTTTTTTCCATGTATACCATCTTAAAGATAACATACGTTTTCGCCTCAATGACTTCCCGAACAGCCATGTTTACACTTGGGTTTTCCAGAGACGGCCCTGTCTTTGGCTTCTCCCTACAAGTGCACGGGCTCCAGCGCTCTGCGTTATGGGTGGTCGACAGCGGCTCCTCGGTGACGCTTGTCTTCCTACACGTGCACGAGCTCCAGTGCTCCGCGTTACGGTTTACGAGCTAGCCGGAGCTGGGGGGCTCAACCAACAAACTAACGGCTCGGGGCAGTTTATATTAAATATAAACACATCTCCAAAAGAAAACTTAGTGTTTACAATATATTTAAGATATTCTTCATCAACTCGCCGACCAGCCCCGTTCTCACTTGCGTTACCAGAAACAGCCCTGATCTCGATTTCACTCCTGCACGTGCACGAGCGCCAGCCCTCTACGTTATGGGTGGTCGGCAGTGGCTCCTCGACGCCGCCTGTGATCTTACATGTAAACGGGTGCTAAGCACTCTACGCTTTGGAGTATGGGCTAGTCGGGGCTGGTGATGCGATACAGAACCAACTGGCGGGAAGTTACTCATATTTAAAATATGAACACTTCATACAAACATAATGTCTATCTATTTCGCTCTGCTGCCTTCATCGCCGAGTTCATATATTTATTTTTACATCATGTACTACTCATTCTACATATTTATTATAGAATCATCGTCCGGGTGGTCGCACCACCTGGCATTCGGACTTCTCCGCCGATCAACTGGTCGGACCGCTAGGTTCATGGACTTCGTCGGCGACCAGTTGGTCGGACTGTTCGGCGTTCACTTCTACTCGGCGCTCACTTCGCCGCCGACCAGTTGGTTGGGCTGCTCGGTGCTCGATTCTTCGCCAACCAACTGGTCGGATTGCCCGTCGCTTCATCGTCAGCAACGCTGGAGGCTCGCCAGCTAAGCTGGGGACTCCATGGCGTTTGGATTGTTCGTCGCTTCATCGTCAGACACGCTGGGGGCTCGCCAGCTAAGCTGGGGACTCCTCGGCATTCGGATTCTTCGTGCAAGCCTCGCCAGCTAAGCTCGAGACTCCCCGGTGTTCGGATTCTTCGTGCAAGAGTCGCCAGCTAAGCTGGGGACTCCCTTGGCGGTCGGATCTTGCTACGTCTCATCAGTGTGCTATCAACTTGCTCCATGCTGTTCAGATTAGGGTGCTGATCTTGGGTAGCACGTCTGCGGTCTTGATACGCACATGACAGATGACGTTGGCAAGCTTTCAGACTTATTTTCTTTGACCCTGCTACAAGATTTATTTCTTCATCTTCCAGTAGGCTCGGGGACTAAGTGGCTACACTTCACCTGGCGGTGAATGTAGTGCTCTTTTCTTGATTTACCCTCCTTATTGACTAAGTCATGAATGATTCCTCGCAAACGGAGTCTAAGTGGCTACACTTCGCCTGGAGAATTTTTTTTCAATTTAATCTTGAGCCCCTTACATCCTTCCGACAAACCTTACTTAGCTAAGTCCGAGATCGGTTAATCAGTTAAACTGGTCGGCCCCTACTTTCACCGCTCAGGTCACTAGTTTTACTGGTCGGCTTCGACTTTCACCACCCAGGTCATCCGATTAACTGCTCGGCTTTGATTTTCACCGTCCAGGTCGTCAGCAAAACTGATCGGCTTCGTGTTAAACTGTTCGGACTTATTCAAGACAGCGTCGCCAAGCGGATACAAGGCGCTCGGAAACTAGCTGTGGGGGATATGACCCCCGGTACCCACAAGATAAGACATGGGCTGCACCATCAGAGGTGGCCCGGCCCACACGATCAAGGCGTGCAACGCAAGGCTATAAGAAGATGTGATTTATTAAATATTGTAATACCAAATAGGATATTTCTTTGTAACCCTACCCCTCCAGAGTATATAAGGAGGGGCAGGGGTCCCCTAGTCGACAGCTACATGGTCATCTAGATCAATACAAATCAACATAGCACAGGACGTAGGGTTTTACGTCACATTGACGGTTTGAACCTGTATAAATCTTGTGTCTTGTGTCTCTGTTACCATCCGGTTCCTGATCACGCGCACCTCCACCAATCATCTACTATCGTGGGTATACCCCTCGGTAGACTGCCGACTAGATTTCATCGACAATTACCAATATTTTTTTAAGATTAAGCAGACCATAGAAAGCAGCCAACGCACATGGAATATTTAAGTACTATTGTTCTCGTTTTCATTAAATATAAAAATAAATGTTTACTATCATGACTTATGCCTATGTTAGTACAATATTTTGGTTTAAAATATTTTATCAATAACAATAGTTTTAGCTAAAACCTCAAAAGAGCATAATCCATGCAATCACTAATTATACTTCCACGGTAATAAAAGTAGACAGAAAAGAACTTAACATATTCTTCTGAGTAATCTACCTATTTACACCAATTAAGAACAAAATATGAAATGAACTAAGGATATGCCAAGCCAATCTTACACTTGGCATGCCCTAGGAACAAAATTCATTGAAGACCCAGCATCCTTTGCAAACAATATTTAGTACCCACTCGAGATTTACAAAGACTAGATTAAAAGATTGATTTACAAATATGCAAATAAACCAATAGATAAGTAGACAACTAACAATATATTTAGTTGATTGTTTAGAAAGCTAGAAACTTAGCTGACCTTTAGCTCCAGTAGCGAGTTATACTATCATGTCACTAACACCTTGCACTGCAGCTACCCAATGCTTGCATAAGTTATCCTCTCTTCCTGTGTTTTTGAGGCGTCGCCTAGGCGACAAGGCGTGGTCGAGGGCCTGGGTGTCGGGGTCGCCACGACCTCAGCGTGTATGGCGTCCGCCTCATAGGATTAGGCGTCGCCTAGGCGCGAATGACGTCGGGCGGACGCCTACAACCGCGCCGCGAACGCCAGATGCCGGTCGTAGGGGAAGGGCGCCAAAAGGAGCGCGGCCCCGCGGGAAATCGACCGCGCGCCCGCGGGAAAAGGATGAGGCGCGGGAAATTGACCTCGCGTGCGCCTAGGTAGCCTCTTCTCGTGGAAATCGACCGCGCGAGTCATTCACCGCGAGTGCGGGCAAGGGGAGAGGAAGAGAGAAGGCGGCGGACGGACCTCGACCTCCGCTGGGCTGCTACTCTGCTCATGTCCACAGGTCGGCCGCCCCTGTCGCGGAGCCGGCCTGCATCTCCGCTTGGCCGTCCGCCCCTGTCGTGGAGCCGCTCCAGCATCATCGCACATCGCTGCTGAGGGCGAGGGGAGAAGAAGAGAGAAGGCGGCGGACGGACCTCGACCTCCGCTGGACTGCTACTCTGCTCGTGTCCACCGGCCGGCTGCCCCTGCCTGCATCTCCACTTGGCCATCCGCTCTGCCTCCTCGTGCTCTGCTCTGCATCTGTCGTCCGCTCTGCCTCCTCATGCTCCGCTCTGCCGTCCGCTCTGCATCTCCACTTGGCCCAGGTAGTCTGAATATTGTATACTCCCTGCTCTGCCTCCTCGTTGTATACTCTCTGCTATGCTATGCTATGCTCTGTCTGCTCTGAATATGGCGTGTGCTCTGCTTTCCCAAACATAAGGCTCTTGCTTTCTTTTATGTAGCATCCAGCAACATGGCAAGCTCAAGGGGTTGGATGCTACATGGGAGAAGAGCTTTTGGAAAGGAAAGAAAGGAACATGGGCTCAAGAATTGGCAACAAACGAGGTATGTATGTGCTGCACTAGTATATAAAATTCTAGCTTACAACGCCTTATAATGTGTGTATGGCGTCGCCTAGGCGTTGTTAGTCGCTGAATTCTCACTCTTGGTAGTAGGAGAATTCTTACTCTCATCGAGAGAGGATGACACTAGGAGTTGGGGCAATTTTCTTGTCTATTTCTCACACAAGCTCACACAAATGCCATGCCAACCCAAGGGGTTGGGGTTACATATTTATAGGCTGCTAGCCAGCCAAGCATATGCCAAGATGCTAGTCTAAGATGCTAATATGCTGTCCTAGCTAAGATGCTGTCCTCTAGTCTAAGATGCTGTCCTCTAAGATGCTGTCCTCTAGTCTAAGATGCTGTCCTAAAAACAGAAAAACAGTCACAAGGACCATGACCATGTGAGCATCATAGCCCCACAAAGACCAGCCACACATGAGACTTATCCATCATTCTCCCCCTAAGTCTTGTGCGTCGTCTTGTGGGAGAGTTGAACCATCCCGGTCCTGGAGCAGAGCTCAAGGAACTTGATCCTCCCAAGGGGCTTGGTGAGCAGGTCCGCAAGCTGGTCCTTGGTGTTGATGTAGCTCGCCTTGATGCTCCCTTCCTCCAAACAGCTTCGGATGAAGTGGTACCTCACCCGGATGTGCTTGCTGCGTTCGTGGAACACGGGGTTCTTTGCCAGGGCCAGAGCGGACTTGCTGTCCACCCTGAGCTCCACCGCTCTAGTGTCTCTGCCGAGGAGATCACCAAGCAGTCGAGCGAGCCAGAGCGCCTGAGTCGAAACGGTGGAGGCCGCTATGTACTCGGCCTCGCAGCTGGACAGGGCCACCACCTGCTGCTTGACCGACTGCCAGCTAACGAGGCACTTGCCGAGGAAGAAGAGGATCCCGCTCGTGCTCTTGCTGGTGTCGATGTCGCCGGCGTGGTCGCTGTCGCTGTACCCGACGAAGTGTGCCGCCCCAGGCACCTCGGGTAGTAGAGGCCGTGGTCGAGAGTCCCCGCAACATAGCGGATGATCCTCTTCACAGCCTGCTGGTGCTCCGTCGTCGGTCGCTGCATGAACCGACTAACGTAGCCGACGGAGAATGCCAAGTCCGGCCGTGTGTGGGCGAGGTAGCGAAGGCTCCCCACAAGACGCCGGTACTGCGTAGCGTCCACCTCCTCCGTCGTGCTGTCGCGGCTCAGCTTCAGCCTCTCCTCCATCGGAGTGAGAGCTGGGTTGCAGTCGGTGAGCCCAGCTAGCTCAACGACGCGCTTGGCGTAGGCGGTCTGTCGAAGCGTGATCCCAGAGTCATCCTGGTGTACCTCGATTCCCAGGTAGAAGGAGAGAGGCCCCAGGTCACTCATCTGGAAGGTGGCCTTCATCTCTTCCTTGAATGCCGCCACCTCCGCATCCTTGGTGCCGGTGATCACCAAGTCGTCGACGTAGACACCCACCAACAGGGCATTACCTCCATTGCCCCGTCGGTAGATGGCTGCCTCGTGCGGGCTTTGCTCGAAGCCCATCCCCTTTAGCGTGGAATCCAGCTTGGCATTCCACGCCCTCGGTGCCTGCCGCAAGCCATAGAGGGCCTTGCGCAGGCGGAGCACCTTGCCCTCCTTGCCGGGGATCGCAAATCCCGGCGGCTGGTGCACGTAGACCTCCTCCTTCAAGTCGCCGTTAAGGAATGCCGACTTGACGTCCATGTGATGAACACGCCAGCCCTCCTGGGCAGCTAGCGCAAGGAGGAGTCGCACGGACTCCATCCGTGCCACGGGAGCAAAGGCGTCGTCGAAGTCGACCCCCTCCTGCTGCACGAAACCTCGTGCCACCAAGCGAGCCTTGTGCTTGACGATGGCACCGGCTTCATCCCTCTTCAGCTTGTACACCCACTTAAGGGTGATCGCGCGATGACCACGAGGAAGGTCAGCAAGCTCCCAGGTGCGGTTCTTCTCAACCGCATCCATCTCCAACTGCGTCGCGGCGCGCCATGCCGCGTGTCTCTCGGCCTCTGCGAACGACCGAGGCTCGCCGTCGTCACACGCAAGGTGCAACTGCGCCTCCAGGTCCTCCAGGTCATGAGGCACCAGTCCCGGCACCAACTGGTCGCCGAGAAGGTTCTCCATCGTACGGTACCGCAACGGCTCGCCGTCGTGGTACGCGTCGATGCGCTCCTCGTCGTGAGAGAGCGGAGTAGCGAGCTCAACCGGGCTATGCTCGACACGAGCTGGTGTTGGAGTAGACGTGCCCGGAGAGGTGCCTGTCGGTGCTGGAGTGCGTGGCGTTGCCGGCTGTGGTGGAGCCGGCGAAGAACTCATCGCAGCCGAGGTCCTGGCTGGAGAGCGTGGAGCTGTCGGAGTAGCAGGCGCCGGGGTCGGTGGAGGCTCGGGGACTGGGGTAGACGCGCTCGCCGAAGAAGAGCTGCCTACTCCCCCAGCTCCCTCGAAGTGGACGTACTCGACAGTGAAGTCGTCGTAAGTCGGAGCCGAGCCATCGTCCACCGCCTTGTCCCACGCCCATCCTCGCCCTTCGTCGAACACAACGTCGCGCGCCGTGCGCACACGCTGTGTCTTCGGGTCGAGGATGCGGTAGGCCTTCGAGCCCTCCGCGTAGCCAATGAACACTCCCGGAGTGCTCCTGTCGTCGAGCTTGCTGATGTGGCCAAGCTCCTTGGCGAACGCGAGGCAGCCGAAGACCCGCAAGTGGGAGACCGCCGGCTTGCGCCCATGCCAAGCCTCGTACGGCGTCCTGCCGTCGAGCGCCTTGGTAGGCGAGCGGTTGAGGATGTAGACGGCCGTCACCACCGCCTCTCCCCAGAAGACAGCCGGCATCCCCCTCTGCTTGAGGAGGGCCCGAGCCATCCCCACAACCGTCTGGTTGCGCCGCTCGACGACGCCGTTCTGCTACGGGCTGTACGGCGCGGAGTAGTGGCGCTGAATGCCCTCGTCAGCGCAGTACGACGCGAATTCAGCCGCCGTGAATTCGCCGCCGTTGTCGGTGCGCAGCACGCGCAGCTTGCGGTCGCACTCCGCCTCCGCAGAAGCCTGCGCGCGTCTGATGGCGTCCGCAGCCTCTCCCTTGCTGCCGAGGACCATCACCCACATGTAGCGGGAGAGGTCGTCGACGAGCAGCAGGAAGTAGCGTCGTCCTCCCGGTGTGGCCGGTGTCACCGGGCCACACAAGTCCCCGTGCACGAGCTCGAGCCTCTCCTTGGCTCGAAAGCTCGCCTGCTGGGGAAAGGGGAGTCGCCTCTGCTTCGTCAACACGCAGACGTCGCAGAGCTGCTCCACATGGTCGAGGCACGGCAGGCCTCGCACCATCTCCGTGGCACTGAGCCGCTTCAGGGCCTCAAAGTGAAGGTGCCCGAAACGCTCGTGCCACTGCCACGCCTCGTCGTCCCGACGAGCAGCGAGACAGAGGGGTTGTGCCACCTGCACGTTAAGGACGTAGAGTCGATTTGCGCTTCTGGATACCTTGGCAAGAAGGCGACGACGACGATCCCAAATCCTCATGACTCCGTCCTCAACCACCACGCGCGAACCGTTCTCATCCAGCTGTCCCAAGCTGATGATGGAGTTCCTCAACGCGGGGATGTAGTAGACTCCGGTGAGCAGCCTGTGCTCACCAGACACGGCGGTGAAGATGATGGAGCCGACGCCCTTGATCTCCACGCCGGAGGCATCCCCAAACTTGACGGAGCCTCGGACGCTAGAGTCAAGCTCGGTGAAGAACTCCCGTCGACCGGTCATGTGATGGGTGGCGCCGGTGTCGAGGCACCACCCGTCAGTCTTGTCGTTGCCGGAGCTGTCGCCGAGGAGGGCGTGTGCTTTTGGCTCGTCAAGGTGGAGGAGAGCCGCTGCGGCCGGTGCCGCTGGAGGTAGCTCGATGCTGGCATGTGCCATGAACAGAGCCGGCTCCTCCTCCTCCGCCTGTGCGACGTGGGCCTGGCCGCGTCGTGGCTGTCGACAGTCCTTGGCCCAATGGCCAAGCTGGCCGCAGTTGCGGCAGGCGTCGTCTCGTGCCGGCTTGTGCCTGCCGGCGGCGCCGCCCTGGGCGCCTCTGCGGGCATCACCCTCGGCACGTCCTCGCGCCCCGGCCTGGGCGTCTCTGCGCGCCTTGCGTGGCTTGCCACGCTTGCGGCCGCCTGTCGCGGAAGAAGGCTCCCCCTTCCTCCGGTCACCCTGGCTGGCAAGCCACTGCTCCCGAGTAAGAAGGAGCTTCCCGCCAGTGGTGATGGGCCCTGAGAGGGACTGTGGCTCATCACTATCGACGACCTTGAGGCGACCTATCGCCTCCTCGATCGACATCGTGGAGAGATCCAGCAGCGACTCGATCGAGCGAGCCATCTGCTTGTACTTCTCGGGGACGCAGCGGAAGAGCTTTTCGACAGCTCTCTCCTCGCCGTAGGTGTCGTCGCCGAACTGCACCATCTTCTGCAACAGAGTGTTGAGACGGAGAGCAAAGTCATCAACGTCCTCACCTGGCTTGAAAGCCAGGTTCTCCCACTCCTTGCGAAGTGCCTGCAGTGTGGACTTGCGGGCGCGGTCGCTGCCGATGCGTGCCGCAGCGATGGCGTCCCAAGCCTCCTTGGCAGTCCGCTTGCTGGTAAGCGAGAACTGCATCTCGGGCGGGACTGCAGCGATGAGAGCATCCAGCGCCCGTCGATCTAGGTCGTAGTCGACGTCGCCGTACCGGACTGCCTCCCACATGTGCCGCACCTGGAGCTTTACCCTCATCACCGCAGCCCACTCGACGTAGTTGGTCTTGGTGAGGGTAGGCCACCCACCGCCGGTACCGACGTCCCTGACAACAGCCTGGAGCCCGTGGTAACCACGGTACCGATCCGGGGAGAGAGAGCCACGCTGCCTGTGAAGGCCGCGCTCTCCATCGACCCGTCGGTACCGATCCGGGGAGAGAGAGCCACGCTGCCTGTGAAGGCCGCGCTCTCCATCGACCCGTCCGCCACCGTTGTCGTGCGCGCCTCCTCCAGGAGCGCCGCCGCCGTGCGCGCCTCCTCCAGGAGCGCCACCGGCGCGTCCGCGCCTGTCTGGGCTGCCGTCGCGCTCGTGGGCGTGCGCGGCTGCCCCAGGAGCGCCACCGCCGTGCGCGCCTCCTCCAGGAGCGCCGCCAGCGCGTCCGCGCCTGTCTGGGCTGCCGCCACGCTCGTGGACGTGCGCGGCTGTCCACTGCGCCGCCCGCGCTCGCGCTGCCTCCCTCTCTAGCAGCTCGAGGTCCGCGTCGGCGGTGTCGTCAGCGGAAATGGAGCTGCCGATGCTGCCGCGCAGAGCCTCGACCTCCGCCGCCGCCGCACGCGCTGCATTCGCCGCCGCCGCTGCTTCCGCCTCCGCTCTGGCTGCTGCCAGCTCCGCCGCTGCTAGCCTCGACGCCCTTGCCGCCGCCGCAGCGGTCTCTGCCGCCGCTCGCTCGCGTTCCTCTGCCGCGGCAAGTTCGGCCTCCTGCCGACGCCGCGTGCTCGAGGCGACCGAGCGCTGAGACTGCCCTGCGGACATGACGCGCTACCGGGGGGCTGCTGCGTGGGGAGAGGGCTGCTTCAGACGAGCTGGGAGAGGAGTGAACAGGAGCGGCCGGAGGAGCTGCTGCTGCCAACAGCTGGGGCTGTTGTGGGGCTGGGAGAGAAGATGAGCAAGAGATGCTCAGGCTACAGGATAATACGGCTCTGATACCACTTGTTAGTCGCTGAATTCTCACTCTTGGTAGTAGGAGAATTCTTACTCTCATCGAGAGAGGATGACACTAGGAGTTGGGGCAATTTTCTTGTCTATTTCTCACACAAGCTCACACAAATGCCATGCCAACCCAAGGGGTTGGGGTTACATATTTATAGGCTGCTAGCCAGCCAAGCATATGCCAAGATGCTAGTCTAAGATGCTAGTCTAAGATGCTAATATGCTGTCCTAGCTAAGATGCTGTCCTCTAGTCTAAGATGCTGTCCTCTAAGATGCTGTCCTCTAGTCTAAGATGCTGTCCTAAAAACAGAAAAACAGCCACAAGGACCATGACCATGTGAGCATCATAGCCCCACAAAGACCAGCCACACATGAGACTTATCCATCAGGCGTCCGCCACAAACGCCTAGGCGTTGAGAAAAAGGTCGGGCGCCGCACCTCGCCGCGGCGCCTCAAAAACATTGCTCTCTTCTCATTATTTCATATGCACTTGCAAAAGTGCCAAACAATCATAATGCCATCGCTCATTAAAAAAAGCAGAAAAACTCTTGCTTCTACCATCACATGGAAACAATTTCAACTGAACATCTATCGAGGCGTTAACAGATCAACTGATTCAAAGGAACTCAGGTGGGGCAATCTTCTCATTGTCTCATATACACTACAAAATTAATAGAAATATCAATCAATCGTAGTGCCATTAGCTTGCCCAATCGCTGCGAGGTTCTACTGTCATAGGGCAGACAATTTAAATTAGGTTTCTATTGAGGTATAAAATTCATCAACTAATTCAGACGGAGCTCACATGGACAAAAGGTAATGTCTTTTTTAATGACAGATGATAGAGGTACCAAATAACAGCTTCAAACAACTAACAGCTACCACAATTAAGATTAAATTCTACTCAAAGGCGCACATAATCCCTGAAGGGAAAATGGAAAGAGAAACAGAAATTTACTATCAATGAACCAAAGAAAGTGGCACTTGGAGATTGAAGCGCACACACCAAAGTTGTCTTACAATTAGGCTCGTCCAACACAGGCTTACTATACAGAATTTAAACATTTCATAATCAAGTCTATCCAACCAACCAAATGCCCCAAATGCAATACAATTGTTCGCAATGAAGAGCTTCAGGTACAAATGTAACACACATGAGAAGGTCCGATAAGTCATAATTTTGTACAATTACATAGCATTAAGTTTGCACAAATAATTGCCAAAAACATTGTGGAACCAAACAGATCATGGGAACTAACAACCTTTTACAACGCTTAGTGTGAATGCACCAGAATTCTGCCTTCATATGTCATGAGGCACAACCAACTCCAGGTAAGATTTCCATCAACAACATAAGGCATTGGCACAAACAGTACACACAAAAATCTGTAGTCTATCTGCATAAACAGATAAACCTACCAAAGCTTTGACAAAGTTCAAGACAAAATTTGAACGAGTTACAGGAAAAAATACTCTCTTTCGCCAAAACTAAATGAGTTGTATTGAGTATGGATGACTGCATAACCCATAAGAGCCTTCCCTCTTCTCCTACTAACAACGGCTACAGGGATTTGCGGAGAGTCACTGTGCCTGATCCGAACCACTCACAGAAGGCAATCGTCGGTACGAAATTATCACAATGACTTAGAATCACGGCCTCCACAAACAGGAAACTAGGCCAATCGGATCTACGACCCCCTAAAAATCTAATCTAGGCGCATCGGCTCAGTCCTACAGACCAATATCAACATCTAGGCGACTAGACAAGCTCAGAAACATAGCAGATAGGGGATCTCAAAACTCACTGTCCAAGAAGCCGGCGAGGGAGGTGGAGAGGAGGATGTCGTCGGGCGCGGACCAAGACATCGCGCGGATCCCAAATCCGGCTCCAGAAACCGGAACTGATGGACTCAACCAACCGCGGCTGGGATCGGAGTTGCTTCTACAGCTTGGGACCAAGCTGCTTAGCGGGCCCCCCAGGGAGAACCACTGCTAGGGTTCGCGTGGGAGTGGAGTGCTCTCGCGTGACGGAAGCAGGGAGGAGCAGAGTTCGGTGCTTGATACACGGACAGGGAACGAAGCAGATGGAAAGGGTTTGGTACTTGATAAGAGACGAGCCGCTGGCCGGTGGGCCCAAGAGGTCTATTCGTTTTGACTTGCGTGCATCTTGTATTTCGAGCAAGGTAAAGCTCATTTTCAAACTTTTTTTTTCTCCAAAACGCGAGAGAATTGCATTTCATTTTCGTTAAGAGAACATATCATTATGAAATTATTATTTTCAACCTTTAATTATGAAATTGGGTACCGAACAATTATCGAAATCGGATAAATTTAGTCCTCTAGCTAGTTTTAAAAGTGATTTTCTATTTTCATAAATAGTAAAAATGTTTTAATCTATAAAATTTTATAACTTATTTATTTGAAATCAAAAAATGTGAAACCAATACCATCTTTTCCTAAAAAAAATCTTTTAATCATTGGTTCTAAATAAGTTCTAAATAGGAACATAAATAAATAAGTTCTAAACCAGACCACAAGCAATAAAATAGGAACATAAATAAATAAGTTCTAAATAATTATAAATAGATTACCAAGAATTAGATAGCATTTTAGGAAAAAAATGTATTAGTTTCATATTTTTAATTTCAAGTACATAAGTTATGGATTTTTAGAGGTTAAAATAGGTTTTTTATATTATTCTAAAAAATAGAAAATCATCTTTGAAACTAGCTAAAGGACCAAATTTATTTGGTTTCGACAGTTAGAGGTTGTTCAGTACCTGGTATCATAATTTTGGAGTTGAATATCAAACTATCGTGTAGTTGAAGGTTGAAAATGCACTTTACCCTCCGTGCAAGTGGAATCCGGCATGCCGACACCCTTAATTTTTTTATATAATGTGTATAATTTTTGAATAGATGCTAGTTCAAAAATAAACTAATTGGGTTTCTTAAAGTCTATTTTAGAAAATATGATGATGGAGTGCATGGTAACGAGAAAGAGTAAATATGAAGTACGAAGTATGTAGTAAATGAGAAGTATGATTTTTAGGTCCTCAGTAGCAAAGCTCGTAGAGCTGATTCTCTACTAAATCTAGTAGGAGATCTGTCAAATAATTTTTCAGAGAGAAGTGATTCTCCACTGATTTTGTGAAGTGATTTCTAAAATGAACTAAGAGGCTAAGCCCTTGTTTAGTTCGCGAAATTTGGATTTTGAGGCTACTGTAGCACCTTCGTTTTTATTTGGCAAATAGTGTCTAAACATTGACTAATTAGGCTTAAAACGTTCGTCTCGCAATTTCCCACCAAACCGTGTAATTAGTTTTTCTTTTCGTCTACATTTAATGCTCCATGCACGGGCCGCAAACATTCGATGTGACAGGTACTGTAGCAACTTTTTGGATTTTGGGGTGGAACTAAACAAGGGCTAAGAGCTGAAAAAAGTAACTTCTCCTGATTCTGTGAAATGATTCTCCATTGTGATTTTGAGAGAAGATGAAGCTCTGGCAAAGTGGCCCTTATGTGTTTCATCGTACGCATAAGAATTATGTGACAGACAAACCTAAACATAAATGACAAAGCAATTGATTCCATGGGCAAGCTAGCGCTGCTACAATGCAGCGTGTCTTTCTGTGGTGAGGAGAGGCGCTCAACAACCCAACACGTTAAACTAGGAAGACCCTGTTCTTCTAAGGAGTTGTATTCATATAAACATTTTTGGAGACGGAGTTATTTAATATTTAATGGCACTGTGTGTACATAAGTTAATAGAGTCAAGTACACGTACAATACATAAGTCAATAGAGTTAAGTATACGTACATGTATAACAGCATATGTTCCTATACTGTGATTAAAAGACATTTTCAGATCTCATGAATACTGTAATTAAAAAAAACATTTTCAGATCTCATGAATGCAGGTGCACATAATGCATCCCCAAACTTCAAACCAGTATAGCTTGTAGTGTGTGTTGGTAGCCTGCTGCTACCAAGCAAAGCAAGAAAGAGGCCAGTGACTTGCCAACCTGGCGACCCAGTCCAATCCATAAGGGCATGTTTGGATGCAGCCCTGGCCTGGGAGCGCCGGCCAGGCATGCACATCCGACCCTAGGCGCTCAAAATCAAACGCCTGGGAGTGATGCCTGGCTCAGGCAGCTTTCCTACGCTGCCATCCAAAAAGCCCCTAAGTCTTCCATCCTCTGCCACCCTCATCGTAGTGTCCATTTAATCGCCATAACCATTGCTCCCGCCTCCCGCGCTTCATTCCCCATTCATTGGTCGCACCTCCGTTTCCACCATGCAAGCGCCCACCCACACCCTGAGGCTGCTTTCTCCATGGTACACGTAGCAGCGACCACTTTGGTGGCGCCGCGGTAGGAGAAGGACCCCAGGAAGAGCGGGCGGGGCTAGTGTCCAAGTTCGGGAGCGATGTGGGGCGAAAGCGGCAGCCTGTTCGCTGGGTCGTAAACGATCGTAAATTTTTAGCCAGAACAGTATGTTTCTTTCACATCAAATCAGCCAGTGGTAATAATCCATAATCATATACGATCGTTTTAGCCCCAGCCGAACAGGCTGCGGGTTCGGCCCCATCGACCGCTTTGACGCTGGCAATTTCCCCACCTGGTTCGCCACCCAGATTAGGGGGTTCTCGTTGGAGGGGCAATACACCCATGGGAAGAATGCCTGCACGCTTGACGACTACCTGCGCTACTGCATGGTCAGTGACAAGAAGGCGCTTGAGAACGCCGGACTCGCCAAGGGCTCGATGCGCATGTCATGGTGAGCTTGTGTGGGTTAGCGAATGAGACCTTTTTTATTTCATCACAAATTTAATGTGTAGGCCAAACTCGTGCTCTAGAACACAACTCTACGTATAGTTCGCTTTAGGAAACGGTTGGATTTTGCACCATGTCTATTGTGTTAGAATCGTGGGTGTGTGTACCTCTCTGTGTGTAACCGTAGATGCGGCGAAGGCTCCTCGCCTTCTCAGTAGATGCACCGCAGCGGAGAGACGCCGGTGCTGCGGTGCAGAAGACGTCCAGCGCGGTGGAGACGATCACCAGTGGCGCTGTGGAGACCCTACAGAGGGAGCGGCGGTGGTGGTGCACATCCCGTCGCTGGCAGCACTTCTTTAGGATCAGATTAGGGTTTTCTGTGGGTGGGATGGTGGCTCCGTTCAACCTCGTAACCCGAGCCTAGTTCCCCACTCCTCTATATATATGTGCTGTGCGACAGGGGCCCACCAACCAGTTAGGGTTAGGCTCCCCCGATCAGGGAGCAGAGGCAAGGGCCTAATAGGCCGTTGGGCCTATTGGTGGAGATCAACTAACATTCTCCCCCTTGATCTCATTCTATCTTTCACTTTCATATCATTTAGTTTTGTTTATTCCATTACAGATTAGCGCATAGAGCATGTCTCATCGTCACGGTCTATTATCGATAGATTTAACAGCTACAATACACTACTCTATTCTGAAATAGATACTAATCTTTGGGCCTTCTTTTGTCCAGGAATTTTAGGCTTTCCCTTAAACCCATGCTAGCTACATGTTCTCTGAACACCATGTCATTTGAACATATTGGGTGGTAAGCCTTTTGTAAGTGGATCCGCGATCATCTTCTCTGTACTTATATGCTCAAGACTTATGACTTAATCCCGGACTTATCTTTCACAACATAATACTCTATGTCAATATGTTTGACAGCACCACTTGACTTATGTTGTGAGCATAATATACTGCCAGATTATAATCGCAGTATAACTTTATGTGGTCTATAGATGTCGTCAACCACCTTCAAACTGGGTATGAACTTCTTTAGTCAGTTCACCTGCCCATTGCCTCATAACATGCTACAAACCGTCATACATTGTGGACGATGTAGTAATAGTTTGCTTTGAGCTTTTCCATGAAATAGCTCCCCTTTGCGAGATGATAGAAAATCCACGTCTGGATATGTATTCACTCTCACATAATCAGAATCTAAATATCCCACTATGTGGAATGAATCAGATCTTCTATATATCATCATGAGGCCTTTCGTTCCTTGCAAATAATGTAAGACTTTCTTTACTAATTTCAGTGTTCTATTCCAGAATTGCTCTAAAATCTGCCGAGTAAAACCCGGTAACAAATGCCAAGTCAGGACGCGTACATACTTGAGCATGTTGCAAGCTTTCGATAGCTGAAGCATATGAAACCACTTTCACTTTATCAATTGAGCTTATATTGGTTCCTAGGGCATTGAAAATCTCCATATCTGTCGCCCTTGACTATAGAAGCAGGTGAGGGACTATATTTGTGCATACATAATTTCTTTAAGATCTTTTCCATGTATGCCTTTTGTGACAGTCTTAATACCCCTTTACTTCTATCTCGGTGAATCTCGATCCCTAGAACGAACGAAGGTTCACCAAGATCTTTCATATCAAATTTTGAGAACAAAACTTCTTTGTCTCCTATAGTAGACTGACACCACTACT
Source organism: Miscanthus floridulus (assembly GCF_019320115.1). Taxonomy (NCBI): domain Eukaryota; kingdom Viridiplantae; phylum Streptophyta; class Magnoliopsida; order Poales; family Poaceae; genus Miscanthus; species Miscanthus floridulus. Next base: position 48,506,344 of record NC_089591.1, on the reverse strand, counting down.
AGCAAGTAAGATATCATCCACTTACAGGACAAGGAAAATAAACTTCATATTCTTAAACTTTGCATAGACACAATTGTCCTCTAGATTTTCTTTAAAACCCAAAATTCTTTATTTTCTAATCAAACTTCAAGTACCACGGTCTTGAAGCTTGTTTTAATCCATAAATGGATTTCTTTAGGCGGCATCACATTCGTTCTTTTCCTTCCATGACAAAACCTTTCGGTTGTGCCATGTAAATATTTTTCCTCTAAGTCTCTGTTGAGAAATGCCGTCTTTACATCCATATGATGTAATTCTTAATCGTAATGTGCCACTAATGCCATTATGATTCTAAAGGAAACTTTACATTAGACTGAAGAAAAGGTCTCATTTTAATCAATCTCTTCTCTTTGCATATAGCCTTTTGCCACAAGTCACGCTTTATATCTTTCTATATTCCCTTGAGAGTCAAGTTTTGTTTTGTAGACCCATTTACAGCCTACTGTTTTGGCTCCTTTAGGAATTATTTCTAAATTCCAAACTTTATTAGCATTCATCGATTTCATTTCATCTTCCATGGCCTTAAGCCACTTTGATAAATGATCACTTCTCATGGCTTCTTCAAAAGAGGTGGAATCAACCTCCATTTAAAATTTCTTAGTGTTGTACACTTCATAATCAGCAGAAACAGCTGATTTACTAACTCTTTGAGACCTTTTAGGGGCCTCCACATTTGGCACATCTTCTGTTTGAGGCTGTTGTTGCTCCCCTCATGTGTGGCAATAGGTTCTATAGGATCCTAAAAAACAGGTTCCTCATTTTCATTCATTGTTGCCATAGGTGGAATAACAACAGATACTGACACCATAGTATCTTGCACTGTCGGTGTAGCGATAGCATGTAGTGAGAAAATTAGCTCGTGAATCATTGGAGTGGGCGCATACACCGTTTCACTTCAAGGTCAATTTCTCGAGCTACCATGCTCCACCTCATCTTTTCATCCTCTAGGAAAACAGCATATCTCGTTTCCATAAACTTTGTGTGTCTCTCTAGACAGTAGAAACGAAAACCTTTTGACTTTTCTATGTAGCCAAACAAATAGCAACTTACTGTTTTGGGATATAACTTCCCAATATTTGGGTTAAATACTTTAGCCTCAGCAGGGCTCCCCACACACATGCAAGTGGTTAAGTGAGGGTACTCTTTCTGTCCACAACTCATATGGTGTTTTGAGCACCGACTTTCTTAATACTCTATTGAGAATATGAATGGCGGTTTTATCGCCTCCATCCACAGGCTCAACTGTAAGGTGGAGTAACTTATCATACTGCCCATCATATCCATCAGGGTACGATTGATTCTTTTAGCTACTCTATTCTGCTGAGGTTCGCCCGGTATAGAATACTGGGCTACTTTGTCATTCTCCTGTAAGAACCTTACATAAGGTCCAGGAACTTTGGCCATATGGGGTATGCTGACCGTAGTACTCCCCCACGGTCAGACCTGACTATCTTTATCTTTAAATTATGTTGGATTTTAACTTTTACCTTAAATATCTATATTTATCCAATGCTTCTATTCTTTCTTTGATTGGATAAATATAGACATAACAGGAGTAATCATCTGTGAATGTTATGAACAAATCATTACCATCCACACTCTTTATAGGAAACTAACCACAGATGTCTATGTGAATAATCTATAAAATTTCTACGCTTCATTTATCATCTTTCTTAATCTTCTTTACATACTTTTCTTTTATGCATTCTCTGCATTGTTCTAAATCTGAGAGCTCTAATGGAAGAAGAATATCTTCTTAACTTATCTTTCTATTCTCTCCCTCGAAATATGGCCTGAACGATAGTGCCATAATTTCGACAACGCATCGTGAGCTCTCTTATACCACCATTTCTAGAGTAACACTCTGTCACCAGCTGCTTTATCAGCTGGGTATCATATGTCTTTAAAGAGCCAGTGAACTGACTCTTTATTCTATCGATGTACTCGATGATCGTGTCACACTCTGGGATTAAGCCCACAATTGCAGGTTCAATCATGTTCTTTATCACAGTCAAACATTTTTTATTGGCAGTGACCCACTTTCTATGCATAAAAGTTATAGGACTATCTTTTGAGATTTAAAATCCCTCTCTTTAGTTGCCTAAGTGGCATCATTCTCTTCTGTCTTCCTCACCGGTGCCACATACTCAGTGGAACACGGTGAGGTGACTACCCAGTCCACCTTAGACAAGATAAAAACTAGGTCAAAACTTTTCTTAACATAAAATTAACACCATTTGCATGCCTTGATTCCAACATTGGTCAAAATCAAAACATACAACTATTCTTATACACTAATTCTACATCACCGTTGGGCAGAAATAGAATTAATACATAAATCATTAACTTTCATAATTGTTCTTACACACTAATTCTATATCACCGTTGGGCAGAAGTAGGATTAATGCATAAATCATTAAAATTATCAACTTTTCTTATACACTAATTCTACATCACCGTTGGTCAGAAATAGAATTAATGCATAAATCAGTAAAATTACGATATTGTTATTAACAACGTTGGTCAGAAAATAATAACATCATAATCATGTCAAATCTCTTTTTCTCCAATAAAATACCACATTGGTTCAAAATAACTGGAGAATCAATAATTTCTTTAGCAGCGGAAAAACTTTCTTTTGCTCCAATTAAATATTATGTTGGTACAAATTAACTGGAGAATAAATAATTTCTTTGGCTATGGAAAAATTCTCTTTTCCTTGAATTTTACCCACTGGGAAAATTGCTTTTTCTATTTTCTTTAATCCATTAATCAATTTCCAGGAAATAAACATTTACTGGAAAAACTTTCCTTTTCTCCAGTTAAATATCACGTCGGTTCAAAATCACTGGAGAATATATTTTTTCTTTAGCAGCGGAAAAACTCTAACTCAATTTCTTGAATTTTACCCATAGGTAAAATACCTTTTTCTATTTTTCTTTTGAGTCAATTTGCATTTTCAATTTTCCAGGAAAAAGAAAAATGCGAAACGGGAGAAGAAGTAAAGAAAGGGGAAAATGATCTCAAGAATCCTAACCCTAACCCGCGCAGAAAGCTCGGGGAATAAGAAGAGAAAAGAACCGAACACTTCCTTTCGGATCTGAACACGGATCTGTTCTTTCTTGCCGTGTCAGTGCGGCACTTTTCCTGCGCGGTGGCGGTGGTGACCGGGGTTCCAGTGACCTCCGCCACCCCGGTCCCTTTTTTCGTTTCTTTTACCCGATTAGGGTTAGAGTCATACAGAGGCAACCTAGCTCTGATACAATTGTTAGAATCGTAGGTGTGTGTACCTCTCTGTGTGTAACCGTAGATGCGGTGAAGGCTCCTCGCCTTCTCAGTAGATGCACCGCAGCGGAGAGACGCCGGTGCTGCGGTGCAGAAGACGTCCAGCGCGGTGGAGACGATCACCAGTGGCGCTGTGGAGACCCTGCAGAGGGAGCGGCGGCGGTGGTGCACATCCCGTCGCTGGCAGCACTTTTTTAGGATCGGATTAGGGTTTTCTGTGTGTGGGATGGTGGCTCCGTTCAACCTCGTAACCCGAGCCTAGTTTCCCACTCCTCTATATATATGTGCTGTGCGACAGGGGTCCACCAACCAGTTAGGGTTGGGCTCCCCCGATCAGGGAGCAGAGGCAAAGACTCAATACGCCGCATATTGAATTTAGCTCATGCTAACGAACACTTATTTTGATGGAGGGAGTAGGTTTATTATCATGAAAAATATTGTTGCTATTTAATTAAAGATTATAAAGCGTCACTCTTCTTTCAATTGGCCTCTCTCTCTCTCTCTCTCTGGTTGATGCGCTATATATATGCGGTGCTACTAGAATTTTTCGCGGGCAAGTAAGCCACACGGTCTCCTATCCCATCCCAATTTCGTCGAGGAGGTACCGGTACCGTACCATGGACGGAACGTGGTGGACAAGCGGTCTTCCTGCCGGCCGACGCGTCGGGATCGGGTTCCAACCAGCCCAAACCACCCCCGCCGCCGGCCGTTTCCCCCCCGCACTCCACCACCTGACCTGCGCCGGCCCATCCTCCCGGCCTGGCCCAAGCCAACGCGCCCCGCGCTGCCTTTGCCGTGCCGAGTCCCAGCCGGATCCCCCTCAAAGCACGACAACCCCACGCCGCCGGCACCGCCGCACCACCGAAACCAACCCTACCCAAACCAAATCGGATCCGATCCCCTTCCCCTCTCCTCGCCCAATTCGTTCCGATCCGCCGCCACCGCGATGGACGACGACGACGGCGTGTCGCACTCCCTCTCCCCGTCGCCGCCCTCCTCCTCCGCGCTCCCCGTGGACGGCCCCGTCACCGTCGCCGCTGCGCCGCCGGGCTCCGCCATGGCGGTCGCGCTCCCGATCCATAGGACCGCGGCGTCTCTGTACGCCAGCGCCGGCGGCGGCGGCGGGAGCGGGGGCGGGGGCGGGGGCGGCAGCGGCGGGAGGGAGGACGCCTGGAGCGACGGCGCCACATCCGCGCTCATCGACGCCTGGGGCGAGCGCTTCGTCGCGCTCGGCCGCGGCAGCCTCCGCCACCCGCAGTGGCAGGAGGTCGCAGATGCCGTCTCCTCCCTTGACGGCTACTCCAAGGCGCCCAAGTCCGATGTCCAGTGCAAGAACCGCATCGACACGCTCAAGAAGAAATACAAGGTCGAGAGGGCCAAGCCGGTCTCCGCCTGGCAGTTCTTCGACCGCCTCGATTTCCTCCTCGCGCCCACCTACGGCAGCAAGCCCGGCTCCGGCGGTGGCGGAGGGCACAACTCCAACGGCCGCACCCAGATGCCTGCGGCGCTGCGTGTGGGCTTCCCTCAGCGCAGCCGCACGCCGCTGATGCCCGCGGCAGGCTCCGCGGCCAAGCGGAGGGCGCCTTCGCCGGAGCCGTCGGTGTCCTCCGAGTCCTCCGACGGCTTCCCGCCGGTGTCGGCCCTTCCGGCAGTGAACGGGAAGAGGAAGAGGACGGACGAAGGGCGCGCCGACTACGACGGTGGCAGCAGCGGCGACGACCGCGCGCAGGGGCTTCGGGAGCTGGCGCAGGCGATACGGCGCTTCGGCGAGGCGTACGAGCGCGTGGAGGCCGCGAAGCTGGAGCAGGCCGCCGAGATGGAGCGTCGGCGCGTGGACTTCACGCAGGAGCTGGAGTCGCAGCGCGTGCAGTTCTTCCTCAACACGCAGATGGAGCTCACGCAGGTCAAGAACCACGCGTCTCCTGCCACGGCCGCCGTCCCTGCTGGTGGCTCATCTAGGAGGATTTCAGTGGTTACCGACGTCGGTGGCAGCAGTAATCACCATAGCCGTTACCGGATCAGCCATGGTGACAGGCACCGTCACCCACGCCCACATTACCAGCAGTACCATGACAACAACAATCACGCGGTGGCAGGGGCTGCAAGTGAAGGTGAGCAGTCTGATGACGAGGAGGATGATTATGAAGAAGAGAGCCAGTAACTGTATCGGCGATTCGCCATAATTTATATAGGTATTCCCATAGAATTATTGCATTGCTCCGATTTAACTTTTATATGTGATCCCAAGAAGAAGAGACAATGGCTTGGGACTAGTGGAAATTGGTCATCTGAGTAAAAGTACTAGCATTAGCATTAGATAGCCCCTTTGCTGTACCATGATGTTAGTTAATTCGTTGCTTGCTTCTCAACATTGCGTTAATAACATCTGATGTGATCTCATTCGTGTCAAGAATTGGCAAAGTTTATAATGCAATATGGCATGCTGGGTTGTATCAATGCTTGCTTGCTCTTTTTGGAACAGCAATCAGCCATGAGAGTTGATGGAATCATGGAACTGATCCAAGTTAATAATGCTATGAAGATTGTGTGGAGCAATGCTTTGCCTATATCTCGCTAATAAAATAGGAATGAGTTGAAGGTGTTTGGAAACTAGGGGACTAAACTTCCCGTTACATCAAATGTTTAGATGCTAATTAGGAGTATTAAATATAGACTAATTAAAAAGCAAATTACACAAATGGAGGCTAATTTGCAAGATACGAATTTTTTAAGCCTAATTAGTCCATGATTTGATAATGTGATGCTACAGTAAACATATGGTAATCATGGATTAATTAGTCTTAATAGATTCGTCTCGCCAATTAGTCTACTACTGTGCAATTAGTTTTATATTTATCTCATATTGAGTCATTCTAATTAACATCCGAACGTTCGATACAACACGAACTAAACTCTGCATGCCAGATTTTTCACTGCATCTGTGGCCATGTGGCTGTATATTATGCAGAATAAAAAAAATCAGAATGGTGGAGTGGGCATTGCAGAAATCCTTTTGCGTAAGAGCAACTCCAGTGGAGCCCCTAAACAAGCCCATATTCCAATTTTAGGGGCTTGAGCAAAAAAAAACCACTTGAATGGGGCTCCTATTTGGACTCCCATTTTAGGAGAACTCCCAAAATTTAGTTTCTGGTCCCCAGGAACCAGGGGCTCCTATTCCGCCCCCGACGCCCCCACCGATGCGGCCGCCGCTCCTCTTTCCGCACGCGGCCGCATCCTTCTCCTCTCCACACGAGCACCGCGGAAGCTCCTCCCCATAGCGACTCCTCCCGGCTCCTCCCGGCGGTCCGGCGAGACCCCGCAGATCCGGCGAGGTACTGGTCCATGTAGAAGGTCCGGCGAGGTCCACCGTCTTCCCCGGAGCTCGCGGATCCACAGGTGGACGAGGAAAACGGCGAAGCCGATGGGGAGCGGCGCGAGGATGGGGACATGTGAGTCACGTGTGCTGCGCTTGGCGTCGGTGGCGGAGAAGACGGTGTAGACGAGCACGAACGTGCCGACGATCTCGGCGCCCAGCCCGTCGCCCTTGGTGTAGCCGGGGTTGACGGCGTTGGCGCCGGCGCCGGCGCCGGCGCCCATGCACAGCGTCTGCTGGAACCCCTTGACGACGCCGGCGCCGCAGATGGCGCCCAGGCACTGCATGACCATGTAGAAGAGCGCGCGCGTGAGCGACAGCTTCCGCGCCAGGAAGAGGCCGAAGGTGACTGCCGGGTTGATGTGGCCGCCGGAGATGCCCGCCGTGCAGTAAACCAGCACGAAGATCATGCCGCCGAAGGACCAGGCGATGCCCTGGATGCCCACGGTGGCGCACTTGCTGGGCGACTTGCTCACCCCCATCACCGTCAGGATGCTGATGTAGAGGAAGAGGAAGGTGGCCTTGAACTCAGCGATCCCGACGCGGTAGAAGGACCAGGACGTCAGCTCCTCCGCCTCGAACAGCGGCGCCGGCGGGGGTTCCTTGTAGTCCTTCTCCTCCGTGCCCTGCGCCGCCATGCCGATGGGCTGACGCTCCGAGTAGCGGTTGGCACCCAGGCGGACATCCTCCTCCTTGCCCTCCATCTGCTTGGGTGTGTGAGCTAGCTAAGCTGATAGCAGAGCGCGGGAGGTGCTGGCGGCGCGCGGGCGGGGCGCCGGTGCTGGCGGCGCGCGGGAGGACGCCGGCGGCGCGCGGGCGGGGCGCCGGTGCTGGCGGCGTTCTTGGGCTGGAGGGGTAGCAATAGGGTCTTGGGCTGGAGTTGGAAGCAAATTTGGGTCTCTACTTTTTGCAGGCCAGCATGCAAATGAAAAAAATAGAGGCCCAATTTGCATGCTGGGCTGGAGTTGCTCTAAGGCAACCAATCATGAAAGGGAAGGTTCTTCCCTGGAAGTGGAAAGCACCGAGGAATCTAGCTTTTAACTCTTTTGCAGGGCTGCTGGATACGGTAATCTGACTATCCGAGGGTAGAGAAAAGCACAAGCACTAATATCACTTTTGAGTGCATAAGATCACTGTGGAGGAGGGTGAACCACATAGTTAGCTGAAAAAATTTAATACTCACTCTCCTTAATTATAAGACGTTTTAATTTTTCTAGATGCATTGATTTTACTATATATCTAGATATAAATGTATATCTATATATGTATCTAGAAATGTCAAAGTGTCTTAGAACGTGGACCAGAGAGTGTAGAATAGAAGGATGATGCCTAAGAACGTTGTGCAAGAACACTCCATGCGAAGCAAGCCCTTCTACCATCTGAACTAGGTCCCCTCGTTGGGAGACTCTGACTAAAAAAAAATTATTATGTTTTATAAAACTGTTACGTCACATAGTGTTTTTAGTTGTAAGATGGTTTTGGCTTTTATAGGTATATAATTTTTTTTTGTACAAAAATGTCGTTATATTTTACCCCAAAACAACGTGTGGTTATGACGCCCTCAAACTGATGTAACCTATACTTTTTATTAGCATCAACGAGCTTGTAGCCCATGGAGAATTATGTTTCTTGCAGCACTGTTTCCTTGATTCAGAACTTGTAACGACGATGCATGACAGAAGCAGCAAACTAGAACTCAGAAGGGCTTGTGCTTATTGTTTTTTTTTAAAGAAGTGCTGATGCTTCGACTAGCGACCAGCAAGCAGTAGCGACAGGCTAATTGCCCATGCCAACCAGCGCGCTCACGTTGACGTGTGCATGACCGACCACCTCCATCCCATGGACGACTTGGATCTGCAACGCACCTATGGCCACTTGCAATTCTAAATGTCAAATACAGTAGTAGATCGTTGTAGCTTGTGGACTCATCTGTATAGGCCTCTGGATGCCAGTGGCAAGCTGTACTAGAATCAAATGTATACGGAGAAAAAAAATCAATGAGAGTTACCTATGGGCCTCCATTAGGTCTTGTTTGGATGCACATCACGCTGATATTGAGTGGCACCGCTCCTGCCGCCGCCGCTACCAACGGCCGCTCCTGCTGCTGCCCCCGCCATCTGCCCCGATTGCAGCAGACACGGACGCGGGACGCCCCAACCCCCAGGACCGCCACCGCAGCCCTGCTCCGCGCCGCCATAGATCCACGCCGCAGCCGCTGCACCGGCGCTAGCTCCTCGCTACCGCAGCCCCGTGCCATCAGCTTTGGTGTGGAGAGAGATGGATTTTGGGGTGGGATGAATCCGGGAGGATGACAGTGAAGGGGAACTGATGGGAATGGACGACCCTGACCCCCGAGCCTTCGCTGCCCACAGCCCCCCCTCCCCCCGCAGCCGCCACCGCCCACAACCATGGAACCGAAAGCCAGAAGCCCCATCAACATGAGCCAACAATAGATCCAGCGCCAGTGGAGATGGCAGTGCAGGCCGAGAAAGCACCGCCCCTACAGACAAAGCCCCAATCCATGGGAGAGAGCAACTTCGGTCAAGTTGACACCACAAGCAGAAGCTATCAATCGACGCCACCCTTCGGATTCAGCGAAGCCATGGTGAATCCGTGCACACCCGCTGCAGATCCGATGCCTGCTCTTACTGATCTACACGAGGATGGACTCAACTCAATAGAAAAGCAGGGTTGGAGGCCACAAAGACATCTCAAGAGGCAGCCAACAACGAAGACTTAGAGACCCAAGAGCTGGTTTCATAGCACTCAAAACAAGATCAGGATGGAGCAATAAGTCCTCTGGAGATTGATCCGGCTCTACAGGCACGCGTGCAAGATTTCCTACCAGAGCTGGCTCAGGAGTTGCAGGGGCTGCTCCAGCGCTAGCCAGAACTGATGGTGACTACGCAAGTGAAAAGCCGTCAGCAGCACCATGATTTTTTGCTTGAAGATATGCTTGAGAAGAAGATTATTTTGACGAAGGCCTCTAGAAGATTAGATTCGCTGTTATAGAGGTGTTTGCGAGGAGCGAAAAGGACCGGATTCAAAAAAGATTCCATATGAAAAGAAAGAGAAATAGGTGAACAATGATGATTCAATTGTGATTGCAACCAACAAGCAATGCAAAACTCAGACCATCAATCAATTTGTTCATAATGGCAAGGAGACAGCCTGCCATGAACAAAATCAGGCAATCTCGAACTGTAAGTTTGCTAGAGAACAAGGCACGCGTCTGCACCAGAAACTGAAGACAACTGATGGCTGGGCTGATGGGGAGCACGCTAGAACACAGCTGCTACATCAGTTTTTGGCCTCAGCTGAAGCGGAACATGGCTGGTCTCTAGTTCACACAAAGCTCGAGTGGAGAAAAGAGAGTGAAAATTCAACATTTTAGAGCAAGAAGCATATGGTGCTGTCATGCGGATCCTCACCATCTGCTCACTGAGTCAGACACAAAGGCAAGTGTGGGTGGCACGAACCCAATGAGCAATCAGCATTCCCCATAGCAGGCCAACAACCACACCGAGCTGAACATGTAATGAGGAGACAAAAATTCCTACATCATACGAGGGGCGTTGCTTCAATTGCCTCTCTACCGAGTATTGGCGTTTCTTAGCGTCACTACCAGGATTGTATCCCCGGCAATGGCATCAAAAATGCTTGTTGATATTTCTTAACGACTATTGGAGGATTCCGCAAGCGCACAAAACTATCACGTAGCACTTCTCTCGGTGAGTATCGAGTGTCGAATTTATAATTTATCTCATAGGAAAGCGAAAGGCTAGAATTTATAAGAGGACTAGGATTTGCTAGAGGAAGGCTTGAGTTGATCCTAGATAGGTGAACGATAGTGAAGGATGAGTATGAACTACCTAAACTAACTACTACTAACAAGCTAACCAGAGACAGCTAGGTGGGAGAGCGAGCGATATATCTTTCTAGTAACTAAGGATAAACAAATAACTAGGAGAAATGCGATAGTACTTCGGGGCACAGCCCGCCTACCAACTAGGAGAGTTAAATAGACAAGGTCCGCCACGAGCCCTATGATTTAATAACTAGACCTATTGAAAGCTCTTGTTTGGTTTTGGTGAATTGATGAAATCATAAGTGCTAACCTAGTTCATCAAGTGATCATAAGATAGGTAGCACATTCCAAGTGGTGAAGCAAATGAAGATCATGACATGACAATGGTGTTGCCATGGTGATGATCAAGTGCTTGGACTTGGAAAAGAAGAAAGAAATGCAAAAGGCTCAAGGCAAAGGTATAAATGGTAGGAGCCTTTTTCGATTTAGTGATCGAGACACTTAGAGAGTGTGATCACATTTAGGTTCGATAGCCGTATTATTAAGAGGAGTGAACTCGTATCGAAATGCAGTTATCAAAGTGCCACTAGATGCTCTAACTCATTGCATATGCATTTAGGATCTAGTGGAGTGCTAACACCCTTGAAAATGTTTGTGAAAATATGCTAACACACATACACAAAGGTGATACACATTGTGTTTAGCACTTGGGAGAAAGGGTAAGAAACTTCACCCGTGGAGTGTCCGCCCATAGAGTGCGGATAGTCTGACGGTGCCACTGGCGCACTATACGAAAAGACAGGGTTTCACAGAGTGCACCGGATGCTGGCCTCAACTGGACCAATGTGTCCGATCAATGGAAGTAGTGAAGATGCTAGCGTCGGTCTTCAACCGGACGCTGGGTCACTTCATGACCGGACGCTGGCGAGGTGCATCCGGTCATGAGTGGAGGCTTACTAGAAATAACCGGACGCTGGGGTCCTACGTCCGGTCATGATCAAACTGACATGTCCGGTCGTAGCTAGAACCTTACTAGAAGTGATCAGACGCTGGGGTCCTATGTCCAGTCGTGACACCGTGCTGCGTCCGGACATCACTTGACTGTTGGGATCGGACGTTCAGTATTTGAAGAGAGGGATGACATGGAAGCCATCCATTGACCGGACGCTAGGGTCTTGTGTTCGGTCGACCTGACTGGAGCATCTGGTCACCTGAGTTGTGCCCAGTGAAGGGGTACAATGGTTCTATTTTATGGGGGCTTCTATTTAAGCCCCATGGCCGGCTCTAGCTCACTCTCTTGGCCATTTGCATTGACATAGCAACCTTGTGAGCTTAGCCAAAGCCCTCCCACTCATCTCCATCATTGATTCATCATCTTTGTGAGATTGGGAGAGAATCCAAATGCATTGCTTGAGTGTTTGCATCGTGTTCGTGTTTCACTGCGTGATTCGCTTATTACTCTTGGTGGTTGCCGCCACCTAGATGGCTTGGAGCAGTGAGGATCGTCGAGCGGAGATTGGTGATTGTCTCTGTCTCCGATCGTGGTAATTATAAGGGGTTCTTGACCTTTTCTTGGCGGAGAACCAAAAGGTACTCTAGTGAATTTCTCATGGCTTATGTGATTCTCATCTTGTGTTGGTTGTGCGGCACCCTATTGAGGGTTTGGCGTGTGATGCCAATTAGCGTGTGAACCTCCAAGTGTGTGAATCACCACAACGAGGACTAGCTTGTCAGTAAGCAAGTGAACCTCGGTAAAAAAATCATTGTGTCATCATTTGATTCCGAGGTGATTGGTCTTTATTGGTATTCATTCTTTTGATTGATTGGCTCCTTCCTCGACACAGCGGTATAACCATCTTGCTCACTCTCTTTACATCATCGCAAACTAGTTGTCAAACTCTTTAGTGTTGCTAGTTGTGAGAGCTTGTTAGTTTGGTTAGTGTGACTCTTTAGTTAGCATTTGAGAGCGCACTAACTTAGTGTAGTGACACAGCTATTGTGTGGATAGAAACTATATAAACTAGAATTATGGTAGGTAGCTTGTAATTTTAGTAGTCTAGCGCAACACTTGCTTCGCCTCATAATTGTCTAACCAGTTTGCTAAGTATTGTTGTAGAAATTCTTAATAGGCTATTCACCCCCTCTCTAGCCATTAGGACCTTTCAAGTGGTATCAGAGCTGATGCCACCGCGATTTGAGGCTTAACAACCTTCGGTGTAGAAATGACTTAAATCAACAACACCAAGAAGTAACCCTAATTTGATGGTTCTAACTATCCCTATTGGAAGACTAAGATGACAACTTATATCAAGTCAATCAATATGAAGCTTTGAAAGGTGGTGGAGACTAAGATTGAGATTGATGATGAAGAGGCTCCCACCGCCACCGAAGAGATGCTACTCTAAAACAATGACATTGCTCTTAGTGCCATCCATGATGCTTTGTATAAGAGAACATTTGAGTAAATCAAGAACATTAAGAGAGCTCATGAGGCATGGAAGAAGTTGAAGGAATCATTTGAGGGCACTCAAGCCATGAAGGGTGCAAAGGCATACATTCTCAAAGAGAAGTTTGCAAGCTTCAAGATGAAGGAGGATGAGAGTGTGTCGGAGATGTTTTATAGGCTTTAAGTGCTTGTCAATGATATCAAAGCACTTGGAGAAGAGGTGAAGGACAAGGACTTCTCCCATAAGTTCTTGAGATGTTTATCTTCAAGATTTGGCATATTGGTCACTATTCTAGTGAGGAGTGGTTTGGACACCATGACACCAAATCAAGTATTGGGAGATATAATGACCGATGACACATATAGAAATGATGATGAGAAGGAAGAAAAGAAGGAGAAGAAAGATGAGAAGAAGAAGAGTGTGGCATTCAAGGCCACATCATCCAAGGGCAAGGCAAAGCAAGACACATCAAGTGAAGATGATGGTTCATGGGATGATGATGATGATGATGAGAAGATGGCTCTCTTTGTCAAGAGATTTAGCAAGTTCATGGTGAAGAAGGGCTACCGTGCTAGAAGAAAGAAATCTTCATCCAAGAACAAGGAAGAGTCAAGAAGGTGCTTCAATTGTGGAAGCAAAGATCATCTTGTTGCTCAATGCCCAACAAAGATGATGACAAGAAGAACAAGAAGGACAAAAAGGAAAAAAGAGAAGAAGGACAAGATGATCTTCAAGAAGAAGAAGGGTGGTTCATATGTGGTTGCTTGGGATAGTGATACTTCCTCAAGTGATGATGATGATAGTGACAATGACAAGACCACCAAGAAGACGGCACTTGCAAGCATTGCTATCAATGAGAAGCCTTCTCTCTTTGACACTCCATCATGCTTCATGGCTAAGGCCACTAAGGTACAAATTAGTGATGATGGAAGTGATGAAGAACATGAAAATGAAAATAAAAATGATAGTGATAGTGATGATGATGAACCTACCAAGGATGAACTATTTGACATTCTAGAAGATGCTAAAGAACACTTTAACATTAAGAGAAGGGAATGCAAAGGCTTGTGTAAGGAACTAAAAGCCCTTAAGCAAGCCTTTGATGAGCTCAATGCATCTCATGAGAGGCTAGAGGAAGCCCATGAGAAGCTTGGCAAGGCTCACAAAAAGCTTGAAAAGGCTCATTCCTCTTTGCTTGATGAGTAAAATAAAAAGAAGCATGTTGAGACTTGTGATGTAGGCTTAACTTGTGATATAATTGATGAATCATTATCTATGCCTTTCATTGTTGCTCCCGCTAACCCTTCTTGTAGTACTTCTACTTCCACCTCATCTAGTAGTGATGGTTTCACTTGTGATGCCTCACTAATGGTTGAGAATAAGAACCTCAAGAAGAAGATCAATAAGCTCACTCACACCTTGGCTAAGGCCTATGATGGTGAGGACCACTTGCTTATGTGCTTGGGTAGCCAAAGAGCTTATCTCTACAAAGAGGGATTGTGCTATATCCCCAAGAAAGGCAAGGTGGCCTTTACTCCTCACAAGACTAGTTTTATGAAGAACAACGGTCGGTTTTGCACTAGTTGCAAGCAAGTTGGTCATGTAGAGCAAAAGTGCATGAACAAGAAGTCACAAGCTAATGTATCCTCCATTAAGCTTGATTTTTTCTATATGCTTACCAAGGGTGCAAATGGTGTAAAGGCTAAGTTCATTGGTAAACCATGGATGGGCTCAAAAAAGAAAGTCATTTGGATGCCAAAGAGCTTGGTCACTAACCTTCAAGGACCCAAGCAAGTTTGGGTACCTAAAAAGAATTGATCTTCTTTTATAGGTAAATTACAAAGCCAGAGAAAGGTATTTGGTACTTGATAGTGGGTGCACTCAATACATGACAGGTGATGCAAGAATGTTCAACTCAATCAACACCAATGGCAATAAGGGTTATGATAGTATCATATTTGGTGACAATAGTAAAGACAAGGTCAAAGGGCTTGGTAAGATTACAATATCCAATGACATGAGCATATCCAATGTATTGCTAGTAGAGAGCTTGAACTTAAATTTTGCTATCTATGGCTCAATTGTGTGATCTTGGATTTAAATGCATATTTGAGGTAGATGATGTAGAGATCATAAGTGTAGATGGCTCTAACATGATCTTCAAAGGCTTTAGATACGAGAATCTATACTTGGTTGATTTCAATGCTAGTGAAGCTAAATTATCTACATGTTTGTTCACTAAGTCTAACATGGGTTGGTTATGGCATAGAAGGCTTGGTCATGTTGGAATGAAACGATTGAATAGATTGGTTAAGCATGACTTGGTTAGAGGCTTGAAAGATGTTGTGTTTGAAAAAGATAAGCTTTGTAGCTCTTGTCAAGCCGGCAAGCAAGTTGGAAACACACATCCTAAGAAAAACATGCTGGGCACTAGTAAAGCATTTGAGTTATTGCACATGGACTTATTTGGCCCAACACAATACACTAGCATTGGTGGTAATAAATATGGCTTTGTGATAGTGGATGATTATACTAGATACACTTGGGTGTTCTTTCTTGTGGACAAAAGTGATGTGTTTGCAATATTCAAATCATTTGTCAAGGGCATCCACAATGAGTTTGAAACAACCATCAAGAGAGTTAGAAGTGACAATGGTAGTGAGTTCAAGAACACTAGAATTGATGAGTTGTGTGATGAATTTTGAATTAGACATCAATTCTCGGCCAAGCACACTCCACAATCAAATGGCCTTGTTGAGAGGAAGAATAGAACACTCATTAATTTGATAAGGTCTATGCTTAGTGAGTATAATGTTAGTCAATCTTTTTGAGCCGAAGCTATCAACACGGCTTGCTATTGTAGCAACCGTCTCTATTGTCACCCATTGAAAGAGAAGACACTCGTCGTGCTAATAAATCCTCTCTTCTTAAAGCCCAAGTAGGACAAAGAAATGCAAGTAAATACCCTTGATTCATTCCTATATGAGCTCTTGAATGGTAGAAAGCCCAACATTGCATATTTTCAGGTCTTTGGTTGCAAATGTTGTATCTTGAAGAAAGACACTAGATTGGGTAAGTTTGAAAAGAAATATGATGAAGGATTCCTACTTGGATACTCAACCACTAGCAAAGCATATAGAGTTTGGAATTTGGAAAGTGGTACTCTTGCGAAAGTTTATGATGTTAAATTTGATGAAACCAAGGGTTCACAAGAAGAGAATGAGAACTTGGAAGATGTTAGAGGCATTCAACTTTTAAATGCCATGAAGAACATGGATGTTGGTGAATTGAGGCCTAGGCAAGTGAATGATGATGAAGATGATCAAGTGCAAGTGCTCTCTAACTCAAATGTGCAAGATGATATAAATCAAGCTAGTACAAGTGGCTCTCATTATAACAAACAAAATCAAGTGGCTAGTACATCATCTCAGCCCAATGATCAAGCAAGTGGAAGCAATCAAGTTCCAATACTCTAACCAACAAATATTGCAAGGGGTCATCCTTTGGACACTATCATTGGTGATATTTCAAGAGGTGTGCAAACTAGATCAAGATTGGCTTTATTTTATGAGAATTTCTCATTTATGTCATCCATTGAACCAAAGAAGATAGATGAAGCATTGAAAGATATTGATTGGGTGAATGCTATGCATGAAGAATTGAATAACTTCACAAGAAATCAAGCATGGAAATTAGTAAAGAGACCAAAGGGACACAATGTGATTGGAACCAAATGGGTCTTTAGAAACAAGTAAGATCAAGATGGAATAGTAGTAAGGAACAAAGCAAGATTAGTAGCACAAGGCTATACACAAGTTGAAGGTCTTGACTTTGGAGAAACATATGCCCTAGTTGCTAGATTGGAAGCAATTAGAATCTTGCTAGCCTATGCTTGTGTCCACAATATCAAGCTCTATCAAATGGATGTCAAGAGTGAATTTCTCAATGGCTACATCAATGAAAAAGTATATGTTGAGCAACCTCCTAGTTTTGAAGATGACAAGAAGCCCAATCATGTGTACAAGTTGAAGAAGACATTGTATGGATTGAAGCAAGCACCTAGAGCATGGTATGAGAGATTGAGAGACTGAGAGACTTCCTACTCTCTAAAGGGTTCATGATGGACAAGGTTGACACCACTCTTTTTATCAAGAAGATTAGAAAAGATTTATTTGTATTGCAAATCTATGTTGATGACATCATATTTGGATCAACCAATCAAGACTTTTGTGATGAGTTTGGAAAGATGATGGATAATGAGTTTGAGATGTCTATGATTGGAGAGTTGAGTTACTTTCTTGGTCTTCAAATCAAGCAATTGAAGAATGGTACATTTGTGAGTCTAGGCAAGTATATCAAGGACATGATCAAAAAGTTTGGCATGAGTGATAGTAAAGCTATTAGTACACCAATGGAAACAAATGGTAACTTGGATAGTGATGCAAGTGGAAATATGGTGGATCAAAAATTGTATCAGTCTATGATTGGAAGCCTACTCTATGTGACCGCATCAAGGCCAGATGTCATGTTTAGTGTATGCATGTGTGCAAGATTTCAATCCTCACCAAGAGAAAGTCATTTGAAGGCTACAAAGAGAATATTGAGGTACTTGAAGCATACACAAAATGTTGGTTTGTGGTATCCCAAAGGAGCAAAGTTTGAGCTAGTTGGATACTCTGACTCAAACTATGTGGGATGCAAGGTTGAAAGGAAGAGCACCATGGGCACATATCAATTGTTGGGAACATCACTTATTTCATGGTCATCAAAGAAGCAAAATAGTGTTGCATTATCAACCGCCGAAGCCGAATACATATCTGCTGGTAGTTGTTGTGCACAAATACTTTGGATAAAGGTCACTTTGAGTGACTTTGGAATCAAGTTAAAGAAAGTGCCATTGCTATGTGACAATGAGAGTGCAATCAAGTTGACCAACAATTCGATTTAACATGCAAGAACAAAGCACATTGATGTCCGCCACCATTTCATAAGAGATCACCAACAAAAAGAAAACATTTGCATTGAGAGTGTAGGCACCGAAGATCAACTTGCCGATATATTCACCAAGCCATTGGATGAAAAAAGGTTTTGCAAGCTAAGGAATGAGTTGAACATATTGGATTTCTCAAATATATGTTGATGCACCTCCCACTTATATGACATGCCTCTCCTTCGAGCAATCAAAGATAAAAATTGATTGGCATGGCAGTAGGGATCTTTGAAAGGTCCTAATATGGCTAGAGGGGAGGGGGGGTGAATAGCCTATTTAAAAATCTACAAACCGACTAGAGCAATTTGATTAGTATAACAAAAAGTGAAATGCAAACTTGCTCTAGCTCTACAAGGGTTGCAAGCCACCTATCCAACAATTCTAGTTGTTATGATCACTAGGCACACAATTTACAAGGTCACTACTCACTAAGAGCTCTCACAATTGCTACACTAAAGAGCTCCACTAGATGAACTTAATCCACAAAGCAAGCTCTCAATTCTAGCTACACTAAATATAAATGAGTAAGTGAGGTGATTATACCGCCGCGTAGAGGAGTAAACCAATCACAAGATGAATACTTTATCAATCACCAGGAGAATATCAAAGGGAAGAGACAATCAATTTTCTTCCGAGGTTCACGTGCTTGCCAACATGCTACGTCCCCGTTGTGTCGACCAACACTTGGTGGTTCGGCAGCTAAGAGGTGTTGCACGAACCTCATCCACACAATTGGACACTACAAGAACCTACCCACAAGTAAGGTAACTCAACGACATAAGCAATCCACTAGAGTTATCTTTTGGCACTCCGCCGAGGAATGTATAAATCCCCTCATAATCACCGGAGATGGCCATGAATAATCACCAACTCGTGCCAATCCTACTCCGCTGCTCCAAGCCATCTAGGTGGTGGTAATCACCAAGAGAAACAAGTGAATCCCACAGCGAAACACAAATACCAAGTGCCTCTAGATACAATCACTCAAGCAATGCACTTGGATTCTCTCCCAATCACACAGTGATGATGGATCAATGATGGAGATGAGTGAGAGGGCTTTTGCTCAGCTCACAAGGTTGTTATGTCAATGCAAATGACCAAGAGAGTGAGCTTGAGCCGGTCATGGGGCTTAAATAGAAGCCCCTACGAAATAGAGTTGTTGTACCCCTTCACTGGGCACAACACGGGGTGACCGGACGCTCTGGTCAAATCAACCGGACGCTGGACCTCAGCGTCCGGTCATGCGATGTGTGCCACGTGTCCCCTCTCTTCAAAAGTTGATCACCTGATCTCAATGGTTAAGTGATGACCAAACACAACAGCTCAAAGTGACCAGACGCTGAACCCCAGCGTCCGATTGTTTCCAGTAAGCATCCAGAGACAACATTTTACGACCAGACGTGTCTGGTCATGCTCGACCGACACACCTAGCGTTCGGTCACACGGCAACTCCCCTGTGTGTTGCCACATCAGCAGGACCGAACGCAACCTTCCAGTGTCCAGTCACTAAGTGACCCAGCGTCCGATCATAGACCAACGCTAGTGTCTTCATGCTTCACTTGACCGGACGCGCCGGTCCTACCGAGACCAGCGTCTGGTCACTTACAGTGACCTCCGTCTTTTCTGTCTAGGGCACCGGTGAAGTTTCTAACCCTTGCTCAAATGTGCCAACCACCAAGTGTATCACCTTGTTCACACGTGTTAGCATATTTTCACAAATGTTTTCAAGGGTGTTAGCACTCCACAAGATCCTAAATGCATATGCAATGAGTTAGAGCATCTAGTGGTACTTTGATAACCGTATTTCGATACGAGTTTCACCCCTCTTAATAGTATGGCTATCGAACTTAAATGTGATCACACTCTCTAAGTGTCTTGATCACTAAAACAAAATAGCTCCTACCATTTATACCTTTGCCTTGAGCCTTTTGTTTTTCTCTTTCTTCTTTTCAAGTCCAAGCGCTTGATCATCATCATGGCATCACCATCATCATGTTATGATCTTCATTTTCTTCACCACTTGGAATGTGCTACCTATCTCATAATCACTTTGATAAACTAGGTTAGCACTTAGGGTTTCATCAATTAACCAAAACCAAACTAGAGCTTTCAATCTCCCCCTTTTTGGTAATTGATGACAACCCTTACACAAAGATATGAATTGAAATTTAATTGAATCCATGTTGCTTGCCCAAACATATTTACCATGTGTGAAAGAATATGGACAAGTTTCATGAACTCTAAATGGTAGCAATTGCTCCCCCTACATATGTGCTAAGAGTTTGGATTGTAGCTTGCACAAATGCTTAGATAGGAAATATAGGAGACAATTTCTACCAAATGATGCTAAGGTATAAGAGATGGACCTTTGAAGCGTGATACCAATCAGAGTGCACCAATATACCATCCTTAGCACCATTAGTAACTGGACATACACAAAAACTAGAATAACCCATGAGATCAACATTACAAGCAAGGGTCTAGTTTTCATACGATGAACATAAGTATAGTTACTTTAGCCTATGCATGCTAGTTTCTCATTTCATCATTCAAGCCTATAACTAGCATACACCGCACAAGCATGGATATTGAAATTTAAAACTTGTGCCATGCAAACAAATATATGAAATGCGCATTCAAATACAACATACAAGTTTATGAGCTTGCTCCCCCTACTTGTGTATTTGTTTGCTCCTCCTATCTTACTATCGTTGTGAATTTCTCTCCCCCTTTATCAACAATTAGCACAAAAGGTGAGCTCAAATTATAGATAGGTTAAGGTGAAACCATGTGAAATGAGGATCATTTTCCCAATTTAGTTCAATCTAGATCACTTGCAAAAGATATTTAACTCAGTTTGATCCAAGGACAAGCTTCTTCACACCTCTAAATAAGGGTTATCTTGTACCATGTTGAGTTAAACACTTATAGCTTATTTTCTAGATCAAACACTAGGTTTACAAGCCCACAAACATGTCATATGCTACCACTAGATCATTTCAAGCATACAAGCAATAGTGGTACCATACAAGCATCAAATTCATTTGATTTTCATGAATGAGCCTAGGACATGATAGGAATGACTAGATGCACTAAACAAGTCCTTAGCAATGGATGGATGACATGTCAATCAACTTTACCTTGCTTTGCTTGAATGAGAGGTATGTCATATAGTGGGGGGGGTGCATCAACACATATTGGAGAAGTCAAGTATGTTCAATTCATTCCTTAGCTTGCAAAACCTCTTTTCATCAAGTGGCTTGGTGAAGATATCAGCAAGTTGATCTTCGGTGCCCACACTCTCAATGCAAATGTCTCCTTTTTGTTGATGATCTCTTATGAAATGATGGCGGACATCAATATGCTTTGTTCTTGAATGTTGAACCGGGTTGTTGGTGAGCTTTACGGCACTTTCATTGTCACAAAGCAATGGCACTGTGCTGCGTCTGGTCATCACTTGATCATTAGGATCGAGCACTCAATATTTGAAGAGAGGGATGACGTGGCAGCCATCCGTTGACCGGACGCTGGGGTCCTATGCCCGATCAACCTGACCGGAGCATCTGGTCACCCCGAGTTGTGCCTAGTGAAGGGGTACACCGGTTCTATTTTGTGGGGGCTTCTATTTAAGCCCCATGGCTGGCTCTAGCTCACTCTCTTAGCTATTTGCATTGACATAGCAACCTTGTGAGCTTAGCCAAAGCCCTCCCACTTATCTCCATCATTGATTCATCATCTTTGTGAGATTGGGAGAGAATACAAATGCATTGCTTGAGTGTTTGCATCTAGAGGCACTTGGTGTTCATGTTTCACTGCGTGATTCGCTTGTTACTCTTGGTGGTTGCCGCCACTTAGATGGCTTGGAGCAGCGAGGATCATGGAGAGAAGGTTGGTGATTGTCTCCGGCTCCAATCATGGTGATTGTGAGGGGTTCTTGACCTTTCCTCGACGGAAAGCCAAAAGGTACTCTAGTGGATTACTCGTGGCTTGTGTGATCCTCATCTTGTGTTGGTTGTGCGTCACCCTATTGAGGGTTTGGCATGTGATGCCAATTAGCGCGTGAACCTTCGAGTGAATCGCCACAACGAGGACTAGCTTGCCGGCAAGCAAGTGAACCTCAGTAAAAAATCATTGTGTCATCATTTGATTCTGAGGTGATTGGTCTTTATTGGTATTCATTCTTTTGATTGATTGGCTCCTTCCTCGACACAACGGTATAACCATCTTGCTCACTCTCTTTACATCATCGCAAACTAGTTGTCAAGCTCTTTAGTGTAGCTAGTTGTGAGAGCTTGTTAGTTTGGTTAGTGTGGCTCTTTAATTAGCATTTGAGAGCGCACTAACTTAGTGTAGTGACATAGCTATTGTGTGGATAGAAACTATATAAACTAGAATTATGGTAGGTGGCTTGCAATTTTAGTAGGCTAGCGCAACACTTGCTTTGCCTCATAATTGTCTAACCGGTTTGCTAAGTGTTGTTGTAGAAATTCTTAATAGGCTATTCACCCCCCTCTAGCCATTAGGACCTTTCACCTATGATGGTGAAATACAGAGGATGGGCAAGGCTATCACCACTTGCCACCTACCATAATCTATCCGGAGGCCTAGCCATATTCACATGTAATCTATAGCCTAAGTACCACGCTTAATCTATAAACTTACTACTTCGATCTGAGCTTCGATGAAATGAGATCAAAGCATCCTAACTAGACGGTGGAACCGGTACTAATGAAAGACTACTAATGATAAGATAACCTATGCTACTAATGCCAAACAACAAACACCTAAGCTCACTAATGATGAACACTAATGACTAAGTACTTAAAGTAAAGCAAGCAATACTAGAATAAAGTACTAAAATAAATACTGAATAAAGTAATGCAGAAATGAAAGAATTACAAAGGAGCTATACCAAACCCAGAAGACTCTTTCGGATTCCGAGAAGCTCCGCTCTTGCTCTACTCTACTACTATACTACTACTCTATAGCTAATGCTAAGATAGAAAGATAAGAGAAGCTTGGAGAGGTTGGAATATGAATGGGGCACTTCTCCATCGAGCTCCACACCCACTATTTATAGTGTATAGTGAGGGGAGGGGTATTTGTAGGCAGTCAGAGGTTGGTTGAGGTGACTTGGGCATCGAGCGACGGCAGGGAGGGTGTCGGCCAGCCCTTCATTCCACCGCCTTAAGATCCAACGACGATGATTGGCTCCCAATGGCAGTTGTAGAAGCAGCACATGTCGAAATTCGGTAGGTAAGTCAGTTGGAGAGGCTCCAAGCCTATGACAATGGGCCCATGGATCCATGGCCTCTCCATCATGGCCCTTGGTTAGAACCAACTTAAATCAACGCTTGGTATTGCTTCTAGAGGAGCTCCCACGGATCGGTGACATGGCAAGGTGCACCTTAGGGGGCCGAGCGGCAGGCCCAAGTGGGCCCAAGGCCTTCTGCCACGTCCACTTGCTCCATATGTCCATATTTGTCACAGTTTTGGCCAAACTTCGCTATATTTCCTGCATACAAATAATTCTACAAGCACAAGTGGAACTAGGTGAATTATAAACATAATTCTTCACATGTGATGATGATTTATCTCACTTTACCATGCTTTTGGGTGAAATGTTGATGGTCAAAATGGGTGTTAGTGATCGTCAACACCGAGCATATGGTTGTGTCTTGTAGGAGGAACACTCGTTGCTGGCGGTGTTTGGAAGAGGGACATAGGTCAAGTTTTTGCCCAAGTCTTAGACTTCCTCCTCGCCAGTCTCTAGAGTACATTGCAACCCACCAAGCTAGAATGCATTCATCCCATCAGAGTGGCTCTCACTCTCAATGTTGGGAGAGAGAAGAGAGTCCAGAGTTCTCATGGTTGTTCAAAGGAATGCAAAGGGGTTTCGATTACAAATGTAGTGACGATCTAGATAGGAATCACTATGACATTGGTTCAGAGGAGATGGTGGATCATCTTAGTAGTAGGAGCAATAGACATCATAAGAAGCAAGCACCTAGACTCAAGAGGGTATCCTTCTTGATCCCTATTTCCCAGTTCATGGGGGAACATGCACCTGCTATGGCTAATGATGCACATCTCATCCTGTCAGGTACTACCCCTCATTTTAATGACATTATCTTCATTTGTGATCCCATGTTGTTCAAATTCTGCCTATGCACAACTGTGGAAGCTACCCCACATCCTACTCCCTTGCCTCCATCCCTTGATGCAAGCCCACAATTAATGGAGATGGCAATACCATCTCATAAAGATTGGGACCCACCAATAGAGGCGTTGACAAAAATCATACAAGGTAGAACTACGACTCTAGTGGATGAAGATGAGGAAGTGATGCACCCAACTTGTTCCGAAGTGGAACCAGTGCACGATTTAAGGGAGGCTGCGGATGTTGCTGATGGTAATATAAGGCATCAATGCTTGGTGCTAGATTGGGAGACGTGCCTCTAGAGAATGGAAAACCAAAGCTTGTTGTTGTTGACTTGGGACACAATGGTTGGGAAGGTGTCAATGATTAGAATACCAGCTCTTCTAGACTGCAGGAGCCAGTTATAAGTATCAGGCGGGAATGTACATCTATTAGGCCATGAATAAGGTCCGGGAAAATGGGTGCGTCATGGCCGCCCACCAGTTTGGGTAAGTCCAAAAGATACTTGGAACATATATATATATATATATATATATATATATATATATATATATATATATATATATATATATATATATATATATATATATATATATATATATATATATATACTGTTTTGCAGCTGGCCATAGAATAACTTGTTTTGTGGCCACTTTAAGTTACGATAATTACCATGCTAATTTACGAGATTACAGTAACTCCTTACTAAGTGATTTACTATAACATTATCGTAAATATCACCGTGAGTTGTAGTAACACGAGTATCGTAAATGCATATTCATGTTATCATAAATTGGTACAAATATTATCGTAAATCAAGGTGTAGAATAAGTTATTCTATGGCTAGCTGCAGAATAGCCTTACCCTATATATATGGGATCATGACATCTCATATTTGAACATTTCTAATCTGTATTGTGTGAATGGTGCAGCCAGGGCATCATAGGCACTGGATTGCATTTATAATCTATCCTCAGGACGGAAGGGCATGTATATTTGACTCTTTGCGGGATACAAACAAAGCAGGGTATAAGCAATTTGAAAGCTATTTGAGATAGTAAGTGACAGAGCTTATTCATTTGCAGTTAACATATTTGTTGAAAATGTCATTGACACCGGTGGTTTTTCGTATAGCGCTTATAAGAAGTACGTGCAATATCTCTACTGCTATGATCGAAGATCTAAGAAGAAGAAGATCAAGAATGGCATAAAACTGAAACTCAGGCGTGATTTCTCGGTAAGTACCAATACCACTAGTACTCTACTACTACTGCTCTTCTCCTAATACTACACCTACTACTCTACTCTAGTACTCCTACTCCTCCTTTTACTAGTACTACTACTCTACTCTACTCACTACTACTAGTTCTACTACTCCTACTGATTGTTTATTATATATGCTCTAATGATTATGTATTATACATCGTGCAGTGCGCCAAACAACCCTATGGCTCAGTTCTATGAGGATTCTACGTTTGCGAGTACATCAGGACGTGCAACGGATATAGTAGCAGCTGGCGGCAGCTCAAGAAAGCACAAGGATGGTGGCAAAGGGAGAAGGTCGACCAAGACTTCAGACAAATAGTAGCAGACATATGTAAGTTTGTCACAGAGAGCGCGCATGAAGGGAATACATTCTTCAACCGGGAAAGCGAGTTAGCGCGGGATCCGAAGTTCGATAGGATCAGAAACTGGAGCACCAAGTTATGAATCTCGGATTATATTCTGTCGGTCCTCTTTTTCGGTAAAAAATGATATGTATGAATGACCTTAGTTGCTGGTGTACGAATGATTTGTGTTTGTGAAACAATTATGAAGACTTCACTAATGTAATAACTTAATGTCGGTTCGTGGAACGAGAATGAATATAATATATGTTTTTCATCTATTTTCTGCTTTATCTATGTTTTCATTAGTGAAATTTTAAATGCTAATTTGAAAAAGCATTTTTTGAAATCTAGAAATCATTAACCGAGGCGGCCAAGTAATAAAGACCGCCTCAATTAAAATCTTAATCGAGGCGGGCGTCTTTATTCAACTACCTCGGTTAAAATCTTAAGCAAGGCGGGCGCATTACGACAACCACCTCGGTTAATTAACCGAGGCGGTTAGGTTATGATGCCCGCTACGGTTAATTTATTAACCGACCAACCGCCTCGGTTAAGGCCATGATTAACCATGACCTTTGTGCCGAGGCGGTTGGCTTGCCCGCCTGGGTTAAGCTAAAATGTCCGCCTCAGTTAAAATTCGTGTAGTAGTGTATCCCTCAAGTTTCTTCCAATATTGTTGAGAATGAGTTCGATTCCACTTCGCCACAAGATCCAACTGTGATTGCTAAGGAAATTACAATTGATGCGTTCGTGCTTCAATTTCTAAATCTATAACAACCCCTATAATCCCACAACTACCAGAAGCAATTCATGAGGAAGAACCCAATGATCATGAAATAGGAAACACATCTGGACCACCTCAAACACCACCACCACCAAGACCCTTTATCTTTACCCCACAACGTAAAAGCATTAGGTTAGCAAAGAAATCCAAAACCACATAATGAAAAAGAGCAATCGAAGTTGCAGAGGAGTTGCTTGTCAAAAAGCTAGGAGACTTATCGTCACCAACAACACAAGATGAAGTTGACCAATTTGATTTTTATGCACAACATCTGGAACATCCACTCACCAAGGCGAACATGGATGCCATCACGGTGCTAATTAAAGTGGGGCAACAAAAAACAAGAAGAAGAGGGGCAAGATAACCAAAGTGGGATATGGAAATATTCAAGAGCAGTCAGTGGCTTGATGGAAGTACTCATCGGCAGCTAGGATGAGCTGTTATGCTCGGTGTTGGTGGTAGAGATAGTTGTTTAGAGTTGTTTTTAGTTGCTTTAGTTGTTAGATAGTTGCCAGTGCAGTTGAGTTGCTACTTGGATCGTTTTCGATCAAGTGGGCTCAGGTTTGAGCAAGTACTGGGTCAAAGTTGTTAGTTGTTCAGATGGTGTTCCAAAGTTGGTCGGGATGAGTGGCGACTCTCCCAGTTGGTGGTTTTTGGGCTCAGTTTCCACTAAAAAAACTAGACTAAACACTTGTATTTTTATTTTTCTCCGTCTAATAAAAATTGCGGCAAAGCTTTTGCCGTCTCTTTAAAAAAAATCAATCCACATGTGTTGAGGTGGATTGGAGTGGAAATTAGTTTAAGCTCCACTCAAATCTACTTCAACACATGTAGATTCAGGTGAATACATGTGCATCCAAATAAGGTCTTAGTGTACATGGAACACAAACTAAGCCAATCTAAAAGTTAATCGGAAACAATACAATTTCACGAACTACGGAACTAATGATTCAAACAACGCGGCGAACCACATCCTTCTTGGTTGGAGGACCGCTAAATAGCATAGAACAATTATAATTTAACTCATAAAAAATGTAGACCGCTATAAATTTGTAAGGCCTCTACAGCCTGTTCGCTTCGCCGCGCCAATCAACCGTACTTTCAGCCATAGCTTATAAGCCAAACAAGCCCAAATGAACATGGCGCTAGTGGGAAAATAAAAATAGATGAATAAATCAGACACCCCGCAAAAAAAATCGTTCATATTTGGTAATTTGGTCGATGGCCACGGCAGGGCGGCAGGGCCTAGGAGCAGCCACACCAGGGAGGAGACGAGCTTGTCGAACTCCATTCCTTTCTCTGCACCCTTTTGGTAATTTGGTCGGTGGCCACGGCAGGGCGGCAGGGCCTAGGAGCAGCGACACCAGGGAGGAGACGAGCTTGTGGAACTCCACTCCACAGTGCCGTTGTCGGCGACGGCGTGTGGATCTCCGGCGAGGTAGAGGCCGAGGGGGCGGAGCAGCACAACCAACTCGATGCCTCTAGCTCGGTGAGGCTCCCGTGGTCGTCGAGGTTGAAGCGGAGGTATAGCTCTCGAAACTGGTAGGTCCTGCTCCACTCCGCAGTCGGCATTCAGCTGTTTTGTACCTTTGGCCACCGTGTTCATCTGCTCCGATGCCGGGGCGCGCCTGTCTTCTCTTGCGCCGTCATTCTTTTTCTCCCGCCAAAACAGCCAGATGCCGCACAGGATCTGCCCAAGACGCCTGTGTACCAAACAAGGCATAAGGCCAGGTGGAAGTTTCGTGTTAGTTTCATGCGCATTAAATAAGCTGATGAGACATAGTTTAAATGAAGAGAGATGAAACTAGTTTCATAAAATAAAATGAGTTTTATGGAGATAAAACTTATTTACACGGTTTCCAATACTAGAAAGTCTCGTAAACAGAGCCGTGAAACTCCAACTGAGATTAGCCTAATAGTATTTAGGCTTAATAAAATCAATATCCGAGCCCTGGATTAATTCCCCTTGGGGAAGGAACCCCTGTGAACTGAACAAGGCCTAACGGCTAATTTGGAAGAAGGGAAGGCACAACCAGGAATGAAAAATCCCAACACGAAGAACTAAATAATTATTCAAATTATTTCTCCATGGATTTTTCACCATGAAAAAAGTTAGGGATCCCAAAGGGATTTGAGTTTCTAAATTAGCCCTAAAAGTAGGCTAAATCAGGATGAACTCGTGTGAACCGAACAAGGCCTAAAGGTATTAGGCTTAACAAAATCAATAATTCAAACACCATTTGTTTCTAGAGACCAACACCGCAGAACCACTGGTCTATTTGATTAAAAAACTAGGGATAAACATTCAATCAGATCCAAAAACTGGGGATAAACATTCAAGTCAGAAAATGGTCATGTATATCAACCGAAGTTGCCACACGTTTACTAATTCTTATCCACCAAAGTTGCAGGGAAAGCCACTCTATATGCCTGGGAAATTCCTCCATATTTCAATCCAACCCTGGTGATAAAATAATGGAGAGAAGAAAAAAAATGTGAAACAACTGCAGAGTGTCATCCATGGCCGCTGGACCTAATAAAATGTGAAACAACTGCGAGAGTGTACAAAGACTACCTTATTACATTGATTCAGAGTCCAAGTTTACCACACCTATGTTTAGGAAAGTTGATCTATTGGACCCACTTTTTACATAACAGAAACAGAAAGTTATCAGCCTAGTAAAGGTAGCCCAGTCCAGTAGGCAACATCGACCAAGTCACCTTCACTGAGATTAAAGCAAAAAGAGTCTTTATTTCTTGAGTATCATGCCCATGGACTTTGGCCATGAAGGAACAGTAATGTTGGTTGGAACTGGATGACAATGCGTCTACTTTGAACTCCAAATTTATCGAAGAATCCCATGGTATGGCAACCACAGACCTCTGCAAGCCTCGTGACCCAGCGATGGCACCATGAAAGAGCCGGATTTCCTTATTCATCTGACTAGTTAAACAACTGAGCAACAAATTGAAACTGCATAGTACTTCTGATATCAGAACCTCTACAGTCGCCTCAACTGCAGAATTAAAACGTGAAAAAGTTATGTCAACTGCACCATAATTTCCAGGTATGCGCACTGTATGTAGCTGATCCCATTCGCCTGCAGAACCTATGAGTGATGCACCATCGATCAGCTGTAGGTCATTTTTTTCTTCTTCGCCTGTCTTGATCCTCATGTCATATTCAATTAGAGTAAGGTCGAACATGTCTATCCCTCGCTTAGGGCCGGTCATGTTGATGAGAGAACCCTACAAAATAAAATATTTAGTTGCCCTTCATGAAAATTAAGAAACATCTACAGCCAGATGCTCCCGTGTAGCGACATTTAAAACAGATATTATGGTTTTTTACATCGAAAACGGATATTATAGTTATAGTTGATAACCAAGATCTCCATCACGGATCAACCAAAATGGTTACAAAGTGCATAGTGGTGATAGATGTTAGATGTATATGCATGTCACTAGTAGAGAACAAACATTTGATCCTCGGTTAAAATGGGCTCTAGTCCCGGAATTTTTTGCGCCCGGGACTAGAAATACCTTTAGCCCCGGTTGGTGGTTCCAACCAGGACTAAAGGTCCCTGCCCAACGGCTACTATGCCAGACAGAGGTCGCAGGGACCTTTAGTCCCGGTTGAAGCCACCAACCAGGACTAAAGGTATACTTTTACTCCCGGTTGGTGGCTCCAACCGGGAGTAAAGGTCTACTCCCGAGCCGTGGCTGCGCCCGGGGTTGGAAAGTTACCTTTAGTCCCGGTTGGAGCCACTAACCGGGACTAAATGTCCCCCCTTTATATATCGGCCATCTCCTTCTTCCTCTCTGAGCCCGAGCTCAGTACATTTTGAAGCTCACTGCACTAGTGTTCTTGCTTCCTCCCTTCTTCCATTGTTCCTCCATCCATTCTTTGATTCCTCCGTCGATTTCTTCGATTACTCCGTCGATTCTTCAGTTGTAAAGGTTACCAATCTCATACTCTTATTTTTCACCATTGTCTTATGTCATTTTGTTCACTATATATATATATATGGTTTTTTATTGTGGTTTTTTTTTATTTGTAAGCAATTTGAGCTCAAAATCACTTCAAGCTTGCATATTTACATGAAAGAAGGTTAAAGTATATATAAATATAAACTTAGAAAATAGTTAGAAAATTATAGAAAATCCATACTAGTTGAACTTGCGGACCGTGTTCAGCTTGGCGAGCATGTTCTCTGCCGAGCGGTAACGGACATCAAGGAGGAGCTTTGATTCTACGAGGGAGACCGGCAACGGTCGTGGAAGACCGTGTTCCATTCCTCGTAGAATCGGAGCTCTTCCGTGGCCAAGTACGGTGCCGTCCGGTGGAGAAATGCTCGCCGAGATGATCACGTAAGCAAGTTCAACTAGTACGGATGATTATTTATTCACATATCCTGATATCGTCGCAGTAGTCTGTCAATCACCGTACCCAAACGTAGTGTATATATATAAATATAAACTTAGAAAATAGTTAGAAAATTATAGAAAATCCGTACTAGTTGAACTTGCGGACCATGTTCATCTCGGCGAGCATGTTCTCTGCCGAGCGGTAACGGATGTCAAGGAGGAGCTTTGATTCTACGAGAGAGAGCGACAACGGTCGTGAAAGACCGTGTTCCCTTCCTCGTAGAATCGGAGCTCTTCCTTGACCAAGTACGGTGCCGTCCGGTGGAGAAATGCTCGCCGAGATGATCACGTAAGCAAGGTCAACTAGTACGGATGGTTATTTATTCACATGTCCCGATATCGTCGCAGTAGTCTGTCAATCACCGTACCCAAACGTAGTATATATAAATATAAACTTAGAAAATAGTTAGAAAATTATAGAAAATCCGTACTAGTTGAACTTGCGGACCGTGTTCAGCTCGGCGAGCATGTTCTCTGCCGAGCGGTAACGGACGTCAAGGAGGAGCTTTGATTCTACGAGGGAGAGCGGCAACGGTCGTGGAAGACCGTGTTCCCTTCCTCGTAGAATCGGAGCTCTTCCTTGACCAAGTACGGTGCCGTCCGGTGGAGAAATGCTCGCCGAGATGATCACGTAAGCAAATTCAACTAGTACGGATGGTTATTTATTCACATGTCCCGATATCGTCGCAGTAGTCTGTCAATCACCGTACCCAAACGTAGTATATATAAATATAAACTTAGAAAATAGTTAGAAAATTATAGAAAATCCGTACTAGTTGAACTTGCGAACCGTGTTTAGCTCGGCGAGCATGTTCTCTGCCGAGCGATAACGGATATCAAGGAGGAGCTTTGATTCTACGAGGGAGAGTGACAACGGTCGTGGAAGACCGTGTTCCCTTTCTCGTAGAATCGGAGCTCTTCCTTGACCAAGTACGGTGCCGTTCGGTGGAAAAATGCTCGCCGAGATGATCACGTAAGCAAGGTCAACTAATACGGATGGTTATTTATTAAAACATGTTTTTGAGCTATAATGTATTAAAAAATGAGTATAGAGATATATATAATTTTATAGTTTCTTAATTTTATTTGTTTATAAAAGGAGAAATTTATAGTGTATTAAAAAATGAGTATAGAGAGTAATGGCAACTACTTCCGGGTCCTCGGCCTCTCATGGGTTTTCAAAGCGACTTAGGCCGGGCCTCCCTCTCATTCCATACGGCAAGTGTCGTGATGAGACGAAGATTGTGATGGAGTACCGAGTGAAGAAGGAGGGTCCCAACAAGGATCGTATCTTCTACAAGTGTCCGGATCGCAATGTGAGTTATTTTATCGTATTTAATGATTACGGTTAGTTTATACCTATTTTCATGATGGTTGTGATTAAAGTTCTAATTTTTTGTTTTAATTTCAGTGGGATGGCAGTGGACGATGTTCAGGCTTCTACTGGGAGGAAGAGTATGTTGAACTCGTGCAAAAATATCTTGCACAACAGGCAGATACGACGGCTAATGAGGCAGTGATCCAGCCGAAGAAGCCCAAAGATATTGCACAATCGGGGGATCTGTCTGTTTTAGTTGAGATTGATCGTGAAATCCTTGTGCTCCTGAAATGTATTTTAGCTTTAGTTCTTTTAGTGGTAGTTGGGATTGTCTACATTGTAGCGATGCTTTCATAAATTTGTATCTTTTATGGTGGCACACATGTTGTATAAATAATTAATTATGATCTAGGTTTTAATATGGTATTTATGGCATGTAATGCAGATGAGCCGACATTGGATGTATAATGCTGATCGCCGCTCCCAAGAGTTCATTGACGGCGTGCATTCTTTGTTACATGCGGCCGAGGCAAACAAACGCGATGGTTTCATGTGCTGCCCATGTGCCATATGTAAGAATACGGTGGAATATCCTTGCTCAAGGACTCTTCATTCACACTTGTTCAAGTCGGGTTTCATGCCAAACTATATTTGTTAGACGAAGCACGGAGAAACCAGTGTTGTAATGGAAGAAGGTGAAGAAGAACAATGGAACGACAATGATATTATTCCCGATGGTGCGTGCTTCAATGATACTGCAATGGGAGAAGCTAAAGAAGAGATAGCCACAGAAGATGAGCCAGCTGATGATCTTTCTCAGGTCATTCGTGATGCACAAAGAGAATGTAAAAGTGAAAAGGAGAAGATCAAGTTCGAGCGGATGCTAGAAGATCACAAGAAATTGTTGTACCCAACTTGTGATGCAGGGCAGAAAAAGTTAGGAACCACACTAGAATTGCTGCAGTGGAAGGTAAAGAATGGTGTATCTGACAAGGGATTTGGAGAGTTACTAAAAATCCAAAAGAAGATGCTTCCGAAGGACAATGAATTGCCCGCCACTACCTATGAAGCAAAACAAGTTGTCTGTCCTATGGGGCTAGAAATCGAGAAGATACATGCATGTCCTAATGACTGCATCCTGTATCGTGGCAAAGAGTACGAGTGTGGGATGAGTACAAATAGGAACACTTTGATCTGCGAGCATTGTTGTTCGTAACAATCAATGATTAGTCTTCTCTAAGTAATCTTTCAGGACAGTCAAACAAGGGATATAATGCATGCACACACTGCTTCGGTGATATTAGAGGTGTATTCTTGAAAAAATGTCGAAAGGTCGTGTACCTTGGCCATCATCGATTTCTTCCTGCAAATCACCCCGTAAGAAAAAAAGGCAAGCATTTTAAAGGGAAGGCAGACCACCTGACCAAGCCTCACAACCGAACCAGAGAGGATGTACCCGATATGGTCAATGATGTGAAAGTCGTCTTTGGAAAAGGACATGGAAGCCAACCTGTTCCGAACGACGCTAACGGTCACGCACCCATATGGAAGAAGAAGTCCATATTTTGGGACCTACCCTATTGGCAAGTCCTAGAGGTTCGCAGCTCGATCAATGTGATGCACCTGACGAAGAATCTTTGTGTGAACCTGCTAGGCTTTATGGGTGTGTATGGAAAGCCTAAGGACACATTTGGAGCACGACAGGACCTACGTTGTTTGAGAGAAAGAGACAACCTGCATCCAGAGAAGACAGATGATATACGCCATTACTTATGTCCTGCTAGCTACACTCTAAGCAAAGAGGAGAAGAAAATCATGTTTGAATGCTTAAACAACATCAAGGTACCATCTGGATTCTCCTCGAATATAAAGGGTATTATAAATGTGCCAGAGAAGAAATTCTGTAACTTAAAGTCCCATGACTGTCACGTTCTCATGACGCAATTACTTACAGTTGCATTAAGAGGAATTCTACCTCCAAATGTACGTCTAGCCACCGTGAAGCTATGTGCATTCCTCAATGCAATTTCTCAGAAGGCAATTGATCTAGCTAAACTACAGAATGATGTGGTTTAATGTCTCATCAACTTTGAGTTGGTGTTCCCTCTTTCCTTCTTTGATATCATGACACACCTCCTAGTTCACCTAGTCAAGGAGATTTTCATTCTCGGTCCTGTGTTCCTACACAACATATTCCCCTTAGAGAGATTCATGGGAGTCCTGAAGAAATATATTCACAACCGTGCTCGCCCAGAAGGAAGCATCGCCAAGGGCTATGGAACAGAAGAGGTCATTGAGTTCTATGTTGACTTTATTCCTGACCTTGTCTCGATTGGTGTTCCTGAATCGAGACATGAGGGGAGACTAAGCGGAAAGGGGACACTAGGGAGGAAACACATATATTGGTACGGATGATGATCATTTCAATAAAGCACACTACACAGTTCTATAGAACTCCTCTTTGGTAGATCCGTATATTGAGACACATAAGGATCTCTTACGATCCGAGTTTCCAGGGAAGACTGAAGCTTGGATTACGCGTAAGCACATGGAAACATTTGGCGGTTGGTTGTGAAAAAAATGTCAAGGTGATGAGAGCATCCATGAGCAACTGTATTTATTGGCTATGCAACCATCATGGTATATCGTCATATACAAAGGGTACGAGATAAATGGGAACATATTCTACACAGTAGCCCAAGATAAAAGGAGTACCAACCAAAGCAGTGGTGTCCGCATAGATGCCACAGACCCAAATGGGAATAAGCAGACATATTATGGACGCATAGATGAAATATGGGAACTAGAATATGCACCTAATTTGAAGATCCCATTGTTCAAGTGCCAATGGGTCAAGGTGACCGGAGGCGGGGTAACAGTAGACAACGAGTATGGAATGACAACAGTAGACCTTAGTAATATTGGGTACAAAGACAAACCATTTGTCCTTGCCAAGGATGTGAATCAGGTGTTCTATGTCAATGATATGTCTACCAAACCAAAAAGAGGGAAAAACGATAATGACTCAACCAAAGAGCCAAAGCGCCACATAGTTCTTTCAGGGAAAGGAGTCATCATGGGAATTGAGGACAAGTCAGACATGTCAGAAGATTATGAAAAGGATGACCGAATTCCGCCCTTCAAAGTGAACAAAGACCCTAGCATCTTGGTAAATGATGAGGACACTCCATGGTTATGGCGCGATCATAACCAAGGGACATACGTAAAGAAGAAGTTCACTGTTGTGCCCACTTGATAATATAGTGATTTAATGTAGTGTGTGTTTGAGATATTATGTAATAATTGTGAATTCAGATGTTTATTATGTCATGTTTCAAATTAAATCAATGTTTGATTTGGTGGGATTTCTCTCTCAAAAAGGTAAATTAGGATATTGAGTGATAAAAAATTAAAATATTAATGTTAAAATGATGTGAAAACAAATTTCCTGTCCAAAACCAATAGTTTTAATAATTTTAATTAAACACTATATTTTTGCATTAACGAAATAATAAATATTAGTTACATTATGTTTTATAATTGTAACAAAAAATAAAAAGTTAGGTTATAGATTTTTCCTATGTGCAATAAAGAAAAAGAAAATCCATATTTTTAACAAAATAATTTTATGCCTTTTATTTAATTTACTATGTATTTAACAAAAACTATTGCATTTCTATTGTATTTAACAAGACTATTGCTTAAAACAGGCGGGAAACAAAACTGCAGGCCAGCTTTACTCCCGGGTGGGAAGCCCACCCAGGAGTAAAGGTGGGCTGCAGTTTCGTGGCCCGCCAAAAAAAATCCTTTACTTCCGGTGCGTGTTACCAACCGGGAGTAAAGATATACCTTTACTCTCGGTTCGTAACACGCACCGGGAGTAAAGAGACCTTTACTCTCGGTTGGTAATACGCACCGAGAGTAAAGGACCTTTACTCCCGGCTGGTGGCTAGCACCGGGAGTAAATCTCCCTGGTATATAACCACCAGCGCCTGGCGCAGATCGATCTGCTCCTCTTCTTCCTCATCGAACACCGCCACCCTCTTCTTCCTCGCGCCGCCATCTGTTCGTCTTAATCCGTGACACCGCCGCCCTCTTCTTCCTCGCGCCGCCATCCGTTCGTCTTCCGTGACACCGCCGCCCTCTTCTTCCTCGTGCGGCCTCCACCATGCGCGCCCGTGGCCCTCCTCCACGCGCGCCCGTGGCCCCTCCACCGCGCCCGCCGAGGTGATCAGTTCGTCTCTCTATAGCTACGTACATTCTCAGACGGTGGATCGAGTATTATGTTTGGAAACATCACTAGCTAATGATCGTATGTTGATATGGGCAACAATCTTATTTATTCTGGTTCAATTATTCGTAGTTGTTTCGATGAACACTATTGGGACTGGAATTTTCCTAGCGGTTCGAAACTGTCAAGGAATGAATGAAATAAGCAAAACTGTCAAAGTATTTTTCTGACAACAAACCAGACAGTTTTGGCATGCGCGAAGTAGTTAAAACGTTACAGCAAATAAAATCTGCACAAACAAAAAATGTTATATTTTGCTGTGATACCGAATATAGATGTTCTAAAGTAAATTACAAATGTCCTAGATTTTATATACGCAAATATCATATAAAAATGAAGGAAAACTTCAACGTTTCTTCATTTATGAACTTTGAATACAGATATAATATATTAATGTTGCTAAAGTAATATGAGCATTACATATTTTTTCGGAAAGACTATCTTCAAACTTTATATCATCGCATCAGAGAAGTACTGTGCCTGTAGAAGAAGAAAATAAATTCTTATCATTTTGGAAATAGTAATGGTTATATTAGCAATAAGACACATATACTTACATTTCATAATGACTTATACTTACATTATCAGCATAGAATTTTCTCATATGATGAATGACTACATGGTTCACATGGTACATAGGATCACAACATCATGCACCAACACTGCCCCGGCCCGCCTCACGTCGTCGTCGTCAGCACACTGGCTCGTCTCATGTCGTCGTCGTCAGCACACCGGCCACCGCGCCGACACGTATATATACGTCATTTGTATTCATATGCATGTATATATACATCGCGGAGCACCGCCGCCCTCGTTCGCCCATGCATTTCTATGTATATGGCGGAGCACCGCCGCCCTCGTTCACCCATGTGTACAGACATATATACGGCGGAGTGGAGCACCGCCACTCTTGTCACACCACCCTCTCTCGCGGCCTAGTCGATCAACATTCGTATTATCATTATCGTTAACGCTAAACAATCACACCAGGGCAAACCGCGCTGTTGATGTCACCGACGTGGTTCGCCCTAGTCACCGACGCAATTCGCCCTCGGCCATTTATGTATAGCCCTAATTCGCCCTAGTACCGACGCAGTTCGCCCTAGTGTGGCGAATTGCGTCCGTGGCCGAGGGGCAAGATTTAATAATGCATATTGTTCGCAGATTTTACGCATGTAAGCAAAGATTTGACGTACTATATATTGGTTTTGTTTTTTGAAGCTAGATGGCCGAACCGAGAAACATGGATGAGGAGGAGTTGATGATGAATTTGATCAACACTGGCACTCAAGTTGCCAGCGATGATGGTGCTAAAAATAACGTGCAAGAGGATGCAGATGACGGGAGTCAGTACTTAGCTCTTGAACAAAATGAGCAACAACATATTGGCCAAGTATATATTTTTTATTATTAGCTATATATATTATCATATGTCTTATGTGTGCTCATGACATTAAAAATAATGTTTATGTTTTGTAGCCCTCTGGATCGACATCAACAACTACAACGAAGAGTAAAAATGTTCGAGGTCCCAAAAAGCCATTGGAGGGCCGCTTCATCTTCTCGGAGTTCAATATGGATATAGGAGAACCGGGGGGCCGAATAAAATGAAATTCGTGCACCACTGTGGTTACCTTGTACGAGACTGGCTCCCGATCAGTACCCGTGAATGGAAGAAGAAGACCAATGCTCCTCATATCAGTTTTGTCTCCGATCGTGACAAGACATTAATTTGGAAAGATGTCTTGGTACATTTCACGCTCCAAATAGATGGTGATGAATTGAAGGAGCGAGTTAGGGATTGGGCAATGAAGAAGATGGCCACCCAGTTTCAGACTTGGAAGAAACACCTATACACGACGTATGTCAAGAAGAACATAGCACCAGATTTTACTGTCCTAGGCCCGATCTCAAAGCAGAGGCCCTATTGGGATGAGTTTATACAGTACAAGACTTCGGAAGAGGGTGTGAGTCGGGTGATAAAGAACCAACGTAATGCCCAACAGAAGACATACCACC
Organism: Miscanthus floridulus; assembly: GCF_019320115.1. Classification (NCBI taxonomy): domain Eukaryota; kingdom Viridiplantae; phylum Streptophyta; class Magnoliopsida; order Poales; family Poaceae; genus Miscanthus; species Miscanthus floridulus. The sequence continues at coordinate 48,467,792 of NC_089591.1, read as the reverse complement.
ATAACTTGGAATCGGGTGGCTACCCGACTGCCATTAAGAAGTGGAACAAAATAGAAGCAGACCTTCTTACCAAGGGTATCAGACCAGAATCACTTGAGTGGGGAGAATGTGCAAAGAATTGGTTTTTCGCTCATGAGGGAACACTGGACCAGGAGACAGGGAAGTGCGTTTATGGCGCAAGACTGCAAGAAGCAGCAGAAAGATTGTTTTATGCTCAGAGAGCTACTGCTAGTGGTGCGTTCAGGCCCAACAGAGAGAAGGATGAGCTGACATACGCCATCGGGACTATTGAACATGGTGGCCGAACTAGAGGCAAAGAAAGTGTCTCGTGGGAGCATGGATTCCCTCAGGATAGACCTTCCTACAGAAGCCACCAGAGAAAGAAGGAAGAAGAGGCACAGTGGCTCCAGAGGTTGGAGGAAGCGGTGTGTGAAGCACAGGAGCGGGAAAAAAACCTTGAAGCAAGAATGCAGGAGGAAATCAGAAGGCAAGTGCAAATAGCAGTGAGTGCAAGCAAGCAGGCATCAGAGCCAGGAATCAACATTAGCCAATCTGTTTAGTTGAAAAGCAGCTGCGCTTCCACGGAGATACCAAATCAAGGGGACACAGGACTGCGCTTCCCTGTGGATGACGTCACTGAACCTTGTACATCGTGTGAGCTACACATTCCGAAGGAGAATTCCACAATCAAGGTGGCTATCAGTCTTGTTAATCCTATCGACCGAACCAAGACACCAAGGATTCATGGGAATATAATCCAAGAAGGATATGCTACTATCTCGGTAGATAAAGCTGAAAAAGGTTTTAGTGATTTGCCTCTTGACATTCCTGGAGGTGATGGCGAGAAGACTCTAGGAGAAGCAGAGAAGACATTCATTCTATGGCGCAAGCGCTACATCATCATTCCCGGGATGTCGGCTCCACCTCCTCCTGAACTACCTCATCATAGGTACGTGCGGATGAAAACACTACATCATTAATTTATATTGGCTTAAATAATTAACAATCTGCTCATAATAATATGTCATTCTTTTTTTTGTAGCAGATCCTCCCCCAACCTAAATCTAATTGTTCAATCGCCAGATCATCATAGTGCTCTGTACGATGACATTGTGTTGGAAGGCAAGGCTGCATCCACACCATCTCCAAGGAGGTCTCCAACGCCGCAGCCGCCACCTCCAAGGAGGTCTCCAACGCCGCTGCCAACACCTCCAAGGAGGTCTCCAATGCCTCCCCCGCCCCCACCTACCAAGAAGCCTAGCAAGAGGCCAGCCCCGCAAACGAAGAACCAGTCCCCGCCGGCAAAGAAAGCCACCGTGAAACCAAGGGCTATTCCCAAAATAATATCTGAAGAGAAGGAAGAAGGAACTGATGCATATAAAAAAGATATGTATAGATTCTATGACAAACTTAAAAAGAATCAAGAAGCAAGGAGAAATCCAGAGAAACCGTACTTCTTCGTAGCTCCAGATATTCTAAGAAAAAGGGTGGCTTCTTACCAGCAACAACAGCGGGAATCTCGTAAGTCGTCCAAATCAACATTATCGGACTATGACCGTACTCTCACCAAGTCAATTGAGGCGGCATAGAAAAAGAAGCGGGCAGGGAAAGGAGTTGCCCAACTCGGACAACAAGCGCACCAATCAGTCCCCCCGCTAGTTGTTGGTAATGAATATGGTTCGAATTTAGGATTAATGCATCAGGCAAACATACCTCCGGATGTCGATTTGGATCACCTTGGTGAATTTATTGATGAGACTGGTCTCGACCTTTACCAGATGTTTGGTGATGGAAACATTGAGAGTGCGGCGGAGGTTGATATTTAGAAGAAAAAATTTATACTAGGCCAGAGTCTATACAACCCTCAAGCCTTATCTGATCTGGGGACGCAAATGTACCTGCTAAACAAGTGGTACATGCAGGCGTCTACAGGTGGAGACTTCTGCGTTGGTGTCAGAATTAGAGATGAACATTGGTTCCGTGGCGATGATGTTATGTATGTTGACTTTACAGAATTTCATCAACTATGCCACCTGACCTCTCTGGATAAAGTTATCATTAGCTGCTATTGCCTGTAAGTAATAATTCTTTCGATCTATTATTAAACTCATCATATGTGTGTATATGCATATAAATTATCCTAACAAGTACTATATATATGCAGATTTACAATGACAGAGCTCAGAAAGGAATGCTGCAATGAAATTGGTTTTGTTGATCCCCATATAGTATTCAAAGACCCAGTTACTCTAAAGACTAATTGGAAGTCTGAGTCAGAGAGTAACCTCATGAACTTCTTAGTGAACCAACGCCACAAGAAGGATATACTCTTTCCCTACAACTTCAAGTGAGTGTTAATAATGTCGATCATCTTTAATGGCTCATATGTTGATTCTAGTTAATTAATGAGTGTTATGCGTTATATCCTATAAACACATGCAGCAATCACTGGATATTGATAGACATCGATCTGGTGAAAAGTCACTTGATAATCTATGACTCGATGAGAAAACCACAACAAGACTACCAAGATATGATAGATATTATCCAGAGGTAATTTCGGTATCTCTAGCAACTATATATACACACAAACATGATGATTAACTATATCTGATGACGTGGCAAATTTTTTATTGGGCAGTGTTTAGAAAACCTTTATTGAGAAGCAACACATGGGAAAATGCAAAGCGCCACTGAATGTAATCCCTTTGAAAGTAAGTCTCCTAAATCGCATCATCTTTATTAATTAAACATATAGCTTTCACCGGATCACCAGATTGGATGACAAATCTTTTTCTCGTAAAGTGGTGTCTGAGGCAGGAACAGGGAAACAATTACTGTGGTTACTATGTTTGCAAGTTTATCAAGGTGGTCTCCCAAAGAACTCCTACAGAGAGACTCAAAGTACGTTAAAAATACACTATATATTCATTTAATTATTATTCTTGATTGTGTTACTATGTCTTTATATATATATATATATATGTACATATATTAATTTATTTTTCTTTAATTCAAACCTGTAGACTTGATGGTTGGAGGAAAAGGTCATACGGCAAGACCAAATCAAAGCAATTCAAGAGTCTATAGCCGGATTTTTTAATGAGCAGGTCATCGATTCCATGGACGAGTTCTACTCCGACCCAACACTGCCATGGAAACCAAGCTAGAGGATGAGAGAAAACTTGTTATATCACAACAACTGTAATGCAATCTTTTTGTAATATATGCACATAAAATAATATAATGTAAAATACACATATGCATGCATGCATGTAAATATATATATGATGCATGCATGCATGCATATATATATATATATATATATATATATATATTATATTTCTATGCTTGAATTGTGTGATTTAATACATTCATTGTGCTTGAACCGAAACATACTATACGCACGTATAAATGTATAATTAGCAGCGTACAATACGACTTCGAAAACCTATTTTGAAAAGAAAACAAAAAAATGAAAAGAAAAGAAAAAAGAAAAAAAAACCTTTAGTCCCGGTTCGTATTACCAACTGGGACTAAAGGTGCCGGCCATCGTGGCATGTCAGGAGGCACCTTTAGTCCCGGTTGGTAGTACGAACCGAGACTAAAGGTTCTCCTTTAATCCCGGTTCCTGACCCGGGACTAAAGGACCCCCTTTAGTCCCGGATGCTTGCTCCCGGGTAGGGAACCAGGACTAGAGGGGGTTCTCCACCAGGAGTAAAGCTCTGTTCTCTACCGGTGTGTATTTACCTAGACTATAGGATGCTCTTTGCACTTTGTACTTCTACACTTTGAGGCTTTGGAATAGATGGGCTTGCATTCTCTAACATGGTAACAGAGGTTGCTGTGCAACTCCACCTTTCTTCTCTCTCGTCCATCCCCATTCTCGCGGCTTCTCGATGTGCCACGGCCACGCTCTCTACAGCCCCGTGCGGACGCTCATCCACGGTCCTGCTTCACGCAACTGTGCACCCGTGGGCCGTGGCCCCGCATCGACAGCTGAGCTCGCGCTCGACCCTGCTGCCTATTCCGCTCCAGTGAGTTCTACCTGACGTCCATGTTCTGCTGCTTTTATGCATGAAAGAAGAGAAGAAAAAATAAGGAAAAAAAAGGCAGTAGACTTCATGGCTTTGTCCGCCCAACCAGGTGCTATCCCTATTCCTCTGTGCCCAATCGTTTTCAACGAAACTAATTGAAGGGAGTTTTCTTCCACATGAAGGGTTCACATGGGCGAGCAATAGCTATGGGGCTACCTCACCGGTGAGCAAACATGTCCGCCAAATCCTACTCTTCCCATACCGCCCACGTACTCACTAGATGTAACCGATGACATCCAGAGTGGCTTGCTTGAGCTGTTTTGAGGCTGAGATAGATGCCTCCCAGTCCGATCGTGCTGTCTACAAGATCTGGTTGTGTGAGGAGGCCTGTGTGAAGGCCATCTTGTTGCGAACATTGACGTTCAGCTCTCGATGTCCCTCAGAGATCTCACCACTTAACACTTGATGTGGGATCACCTTCTTCATAGTTACGAGATTCGTAACAAGGCAGTGTACCTTGTTATTGGGGAGGCTCAGCATCGCAGTCACTGCCAGATTTCGGTTGTCTGGCATTGTTTGGAAAAGTTGGGTGCCGAGTTATGAGGTGTTAGCACTTGCAGATGTTGTGACCATCACCAAAACAAAAGGGACTCTTTGTCTTCACGAGTTTCTCTCAACTTCATCATGGGAGGAGTTGTAGAGTCGTTGACTCGTCGTCGTCCACAGCCATCACTTAACGAGGCATTGCCTGAGCTGCGGTTGAGATGCACCTTCATTATGGCTACCACACCTCCCACGGTTGCAATGCCCCAGTTATAATAAGCTAGTAGTTGGCCCAGGTGGTGTTGTAGTTGGCCTAGGTGGCGTTGTAGTTGGTGGGTCTACTACCACCCTGGAAGTTATATGAGGGTGACGTCGCTACAAGCTTAGCATCTCCAGGTTAATCCTTTTACACAAAGTGAGATCGAAAATGTAGAAGTAATACGATATGTAGGCCCGTTCCACATAAGGAGTTCGATCATAAGCATATTTGGATGTGGGGTGTTACATTGGTACGGTGTCCTCGTCTCCACGGTCTTCCTAGTCCTTCATGGTGGTGGTGGTGGTGGCCTCCTCTCCTGTCGTTGTGGTTATTGTGACAACTGACAAACTTGGCCATGATAAGTGTAAACGTGATTAGAATACATTGTCATTCATATCATTGTACAGGTGTACATATAGCCGGGGTAGCATGCAGCCAACCACACAGGCAAGATTACAGGCACAATCAATCAAGGGTAGCCTACTATAAATACAGGCACAATCAATCAAGGGTAGCCTACCATAAATACATTAGCCTACTATAATTACATTGTGCTAACACTCTCCCGCAGTCGGAACGGGAGCACAACGAACGTTCAGGCTGGATCGAAACTCCTGAAACACAGAGGTTGGGAGACCCTTGGTGAAGACGTCGGTGTACTGAGATGTCGTTGGGACATGAAGAACCCGAACTTGGCCAAGGGCGACTCGCTCCCGAACAAAATGGAGATCAATCTCAACATGCTTCGTGCGCTGATGTTGGACTGGGTTGGTGGAGGTAGACAACACTAATGTTATCACAATAGACCAACGTGGCTCGGCGAGGTGGGTGGCGAAGCTCCATGAGTAACTGACGCAGTCAAGAAGCTTCAGCGACACCATTTGCCACAGCGCGATACTCGGCCTCTACACTCGACCGGGAGACCGTGTTGACGCTTGGAGGACCAGGACACCAGATTATCCCCGAGGAACACTGCATAGCCAGAGGTCGATCGGCGAGTGTCGGGGCAGCCGGTCCAGTCAGCATCAGTATAGACAACAAGCTCAGTAGGTGACGAGGGGCGCAGAGTCAAGCCAAGTGACAGAGTGCCCTGTAAGTAGCGTAAGATCCGTTTGAGAGCAGCAAGATGTGGCTCTCGAGGATCATGCATATAGAGACAGATCTGCTGGACGGCATAGGCAATGTCGGGACGAGTGAATGTCAGATACTAGAGAGCACCAGCTAAACTACGGTAGTGTGTGGAGTCAGCAACTGGAGGACCATCTGCGGACAATTTGGAGTGCAGGTCGACGGGGGTGCTGCAAGGCTTGCAAGCACTCATCCCAGCGCGCTCCAAAATATCTAGAGTGTACTGCCGCTGAGGGAGGAATAAACCATCGTCACAGTGTGCGACGGAAACACCAAGAAAATGATGAAGCTGGCCCATGTCTGTCATAGCAAACTCACGTTGTAAGGCGGCAATGATATGTTGAAGAAACCCAACTGAGGAGGCAGTGAGAACAATGTCATCAACATATAATAGCAGATAGGCGGTGTCGGAGCCCCGATGATATGTAAACAACGAAGTATCTGACTTGGCCTCAACAAACCTAAGGGACAGGAGGTGTGTGGCAAACCTGGTATGCCAAGCACGAGGAGCCTGCTTCAGACCATAAAGAGATTTGTTGAGTCGACAGACAAAATCCGGACAGGACGAGTCAACGAAACCGGAAGGTTGGACACAGTAGACTGTCTATGTCAGAGTGCCATGTAAAAACGCATTCTTGTCATCAAGCTGATGAATGGGCCAATGCTGAGAGATGGCCAAGGACAGAACCACCCGAACTGTCGCTGGCTTGACCACTGGACTGAAAGTTTCGTCATAATCAATATTGGGGCGCTGTGTGAACCCCGTAGAACCCAGCGAGCCTTGTAGCGATCAAGAGAACCATCGGCGAGCAGCTTATGACGATAAATCCACTTGCCGGTTACCAGATTGACGCCAGGGGGCTGAGGAACAAGACTCCAGGTGTCATTGGCGAGAAGTGCATCATACTCAGCTTGCATAGCAGCACGCCAATTGGGATCTAACAAAGCATCCCGAACAGAGCGCGGCAATGGCGACATGGGCACAACGTGGAGGTTTAGAAGATCCACGGGATGCGCAATGCCAGACTTGCCACGTGTGCACATGGAATGCACATTGGTGACTAGGGTGATGGAGATCGGCCTGGTGGCAGCAGTGCAGCCGGTGCCGCTGGCAACAACCTGCGCACGAGCGTCAGGGGCAGCAGAACCGGCAGCACTCGGAGGCGCCGTGGAGGACGAGGTGCCAGCGCGGCTGGCAATAGCCTGTGCGGGATGCACAGGGGCAGCAGCGCTGGTCGGCTGGGGCAGCACAGTAGAACTAGGTAGTAGTGGCCCAAGTGACTGCGGCACAGGGGCATGCTCCGGAGCGGCTACAGGACCATGCACGTGCACAGGGCCATGCACCGATGGTGATGAACCTGCAGGTGCGGCTACAGGGCCACGCACGTGCACAGGGCCATGCACAGCATGCGGCACGGCGGCAGCTGACGGTGGAAGACCTGCAAGCACAGCACGGGCTCCAGGGAAGGGAGTGGTAAAATCATGTTCATCAACTAAAAAATCCAGGGCGGAGGATGCCATGGGCATGGTGGACATGGCAGAGAAAGGAAAAAAGATTCATCAAAAATGACATGTCGAGAGATGAGAATGCGATTGGATTGGAGTTCAAGACACCGATAGCCCTTGTGTTCCGGGGGGGGGGGGGGGGCGAGTTTGTGAGGTGCCGTGGATGACGTGTTGGGATAGCAGGCACAGTCGAAAACCCGAAGATGGGCGTAAGAGGGCTGAGTGGAATAAAGAGAGGTGTGAGGGGTCAAAAAAGCGAGGGTTTTAGTGGGGAGCCGGTTCACAAGATATGTCGCAGTGTGAAGGGCCACAACCCAGTAAACCAGAGGGAGGCTCGCCTGAAACAAAAGGGAACGCATAATGTTATTTATGGTGCGAATAGAACGTTCCGCTTTTCCGTTTTGTTGGGATGTATATGGACACGACATGCGGAGTGCAACACCGTGGGAGAGGAAGAATGGGCGAGCTTGAGAATTGTCGAATTCTCGGCCATTGTCGCACTGGATGCTCTTGATGGTGGTGCCGAACTGCATGCGAATATGAGCAAAAAAAAAATAGTAAGAACAGAAAAAGTCTCGGGTTTGAGGCGAAGAGGAAAGGTCCACATATAGTGTGAGCAGTCATCAAGAATAACAAGGTAATACTTATAGCCTGACACACTAACAATAGGAGATGTCCAAAGATCACAGTGTATTAAATCAAAATTATGAACAGCCCGAGAGCTGGAGGAACTGAAAGGAAGACGCACATGACGACCAAGTTGGCACGCATGACATATGTGGTCTAGATCATCCTTATTACAAGAAATAACACCGGAACTGATAAGTTTGGACAGAGCTTCACGCCCAAGATGCCCGAGACGACGATGCCAAAGGGAAGTGGGAGTGGCGAGGAACGCGGTGGCGCTGGTGGAGGTGGGGTAGAACAGGTAGAGGTCGCTAGAGCTATTGCACCTGGCAATCACGTTCCTGGTGTGCAAGTCCTTCACAGAAAGACCAAAAGGATCAAATTCGATGGAACAGTTATTATCGGTGGTAAAACGATGGATAGAAATCAGATTCTTAATAATGTTGGGAGACACCAAAACATCGTTAAGAGCAAGATTGTGACCCGGGAAAGAAAAAGTGTGTGATCCAGTGGCAGTGACAGGAAGTAGTGCACCATTTCCCACAACGATAGATGAAGGAGTAGATGAAAAAGGTAGGGAAATGGTAGAGAGTTTACCAGCGTCCGCGGTCATGTGGGAACCAGCCCCTGAATCGGCGTACCACTCGGGTGATGGAGCCGACGGGTGGAGCGTCATGGTGTTGAAGGAGTGCGCCAGGGAGTCCTGATGCCATGAGCCCCCGTGGGTAGGATTCCAGGGCGCCGCTGGAGTGACCTGGTGGGCCGGTGAGGGCGCCTGGAAGGCCGGCAGTGCCAGTGGTGGAGGCGCGGCTCCCCTGTAGTACGAGCCGGCGCTCCCGAAGGACGGGCCGTACTGAGGAGGCGGAGGGCTGTAGGTACCACCATATGGCCACCGAAACCACCATGCTGACGAATGGCGGTGAACGCCGGAGGTGCCGGTGGAGGGCGCCCAGACCGGTCGTAGGGCCACATCTATACGGTGTCGGCCCACGGGTGCGCGAAGGACGGGTGCATGCCATCGTGCACGCCTGGGGCCGCACCACCAGGGGGCGCTGATGGGCTGTCGCGTCCACCGCGTCCGCGACGGCGACCGTTGCGCTGGCCACCAGTGGGTGCACCAGGAGGGCGCGCAGGGGGGAATGTCCCCGGGCGTGGAGGCGCTGGTGCCCTGGGCACCGTCGGGCGCGGAGTGGCAGCAATGAGAGCGGATGGCGGCGATGGTGGCCGGGCGTCGATCTCCATCTCCTGCAGCAGGAGGTGTCCGGGCCTCTGCAAACATCGGGAACGGGCGATGCATCTTGAGGATGGACACCATATGGCGGAACTTGCCACTCAAGCCACGGAGGAGCGTGAGCACCAGCTGCCGATCGCCGATGGGGTCACCGAACTCGGCGAGAGAGGTGGCCATCGACTTGAGATGGCGACAGTAGTCGGTGATGCTCAGGGCGTCTTGGCAGAAGTTGCGGAACTGCGTTTCGAGGAGCGCGCGGGACTCCCGCTGGCCGAGGAACTCGTCCTCGAGGTAGCACCAGGCACCGCGAGCGGGTCGCTACCGCATCATCAGGGACTGTTGCAGATCGTTGGAGACAGTGCCATAGATCCACGTCAAGACGATGCAATCTGCCTGCACCCATGCCGGGCGCGAGGGGAAGGCCTCGTCATTGAGAACGTGGCGAGTCAGGGCATATTTGCCAAGGACGGTGAGGAACATGTCAGCGGCGGGGGCAGCGATCGGATCGGCGGCTGGCGAGGGTTGAGGAAGAGTAGCGGATCGTAATCGCGATTGATACCATGTAAACGTGATTAGAATGCAATGTCATTCATATCATTGTACAGGTGTGCATATAGCCCCGGTGTAGCATGCAGCCAACCACACAGGCAAGATTACAGGCACAATCAATCAAGGGTAGCCCACCATAAATATGGGCACAATCAATCAATGGTAGCCTACCATAAATACATCAGCCTACTATAATTACATTGTGCTAACAACAAGGACTGTTGCAACGTGGTAAGCGTTCCTCAAGGCTAGTCATTCCACCACTTCGCAGGACCCTCGCTCGGTGTCTGTCACTAAGTAGGAGGTCCTTGACCTATTCCGCACCTTACTATCGCAACGCAGACCTTAGCACACGTGACAACTACTTAGGCTTCTGGTTCTACCCTTCCTCCTCACCCAGGTATCTCATAAAAGTGGTTCCTTGACTCTGATGTGTCCTTTCATATGATTTCTGATTTGAGTCATTTGTTGTCGATGTCATCTCTTAGCACATGTGACAACTGCTCAGGCTTCTGGTTCTACCCTTCCTCCTCACCCAGGTATCTCATAGAAGTGGTTCCTTGACTCTGGTGTGTCCTTTCATATGATTCCTGATTTGAGTCATTTGTTGTCAATGTGATCTCCCAATCCGCCTCTCATTGTTCAGACCGCTGATGGCATGTCTCTTCTCGTAGCTAGTCGTGGCACCCTCTCTACCTCTTGTTTTCATGTTCATATTGTTTCACATGTTCCTAACCTCACAGTGTACTTCTACACGTTTCCCCTTTGGAGCTTTGGAATAGATGGAGTTGCATTCTCTAACAATGGAGAGGGGAACTGGACCACGTTATTCATTTGATTTTGTTTCAAATCCCAAATAAACACAAGCATGTGTAAAATGAAAAGAAAAGACTTATGTAGTGATGGGATCATTAATGTTATGCATCTGCATATGCCTATAAACAAAACAAAATCAATGTGTTGTACTAAGCAGCAGCCAATAGTCCAAAACTACTTCTGGTATGATTTTTTTTTGTAATACATGTCGCTCCCAAAGTTTCAAAATTTAAATCTGTTCTCATAATAAATCATCACTTCATAATATAGCACTCCTTTCGTCCATCAATGTAAGGTGTCTTAGAAGGACAAAGTCTTCAAAAGTAGACTTGGACCTTTTGATATCTCTAAAAATATTGTCGATTGCTAAAAAATCAACATCATATAGTTTAACTATTTTTTGCAACTTTTGTACACTTAATATGCGTATATTTTGACTATTTTTTTTTTGTCAAAATTTAAAATACTAAGGCCCCGTTCGCTTGGAGGAATTTTGGAGGAATCTGGAGGAATTTGTGAGAGAAAAACACTGTTCCGGATGAAAAAAGAAGCGGATCAAGTCGGGTTTAAGGGTACGCGAACGGGGGCTTAAACCCGGCTTGATAACTTTTCAAAATCAGAATACACCTTGGGCGAAGATAGTAGCGGCTTATACAATCGAAAGTATTGCACTACTATTCTAGCATTTTAAACAGATTAATCACGAAAGCATTTTTTATGTAGCTAAGACAAAATATTACATGGAAGCTATAAAACAACATAGATCTATGGAACAACGTTATACTAATCCTATTTCTATGCAGTTTTGACCATGTTGTAGCATCCACCTAATAGGACATGTGGGTAAACTGCCACCAATACTGCCCAGGGAGCTTTGTGTGTATGGTTCGGAGAACCATGGGGAATGGGATGGGGCAAGCCCGGTTTTTGTGGTGCGGCAGATGACATCCCTCTTGATACCTATGAGCTGTTGGCGCAAGCGCGTGGGCAGACGGAAAGCGGCAGCGAGGGCCGCAGGGGGCGTTGGCATTGGGCAGCAACACTCAGGCAGAGGGGCGAGGCTAGCCGCGGGCGAGCCCAAAATCAGACACAGGCAAGGGCATCGACGGGCGAGTGTATTTATGGACGTGAGGTGAGGGCACGGGCTGATGACACCAGCCGCAGAAGCGAGGCTGCTGGCAAGGCTGTTGCGTGGAGTGCTAGGCAGCGGCTGTGGTCTGGAGGGTGTTGGGAGAAAGAACCATGGAGGGCGGCGGCCATGGCCTAAAGGGAGAACTAGATGAGGAGAGAGAAGGAAGAAGGAAAAAAATAATAGAGGCTGACAGGTGGACCCCACAGTCAGATGTGTGATCCAAATTTTCGCATCCTTAAACCAAACAAAAAAAACAGGGACCGTCCCATCCCCTCAAACAAACGAAAGGCAGGGACGGTTCCATCCTTAAAAGGACTGGGTTTGGTCCGTCCCATCCTACTATGTCCCCGAACCAAACACGCACTTAGTGGACAAGCCTTAATACTAAAGATTGTAAGGTAGACATAATCCATGAAATAATTGTAGATGAGTATGGATGTGCACCTGTTCCACAACGATGGGATCATCCCTGCTAAAATTGACAACATAATTAAGCAATGGATCCAGCTGATCCTGCACTGCTATGTATCCATACAACTCTACTAAACCACCATCCACTTGCGACAATTCCAAGGACAAAATTTGCAGCATGCGACGAGAACAATGTAGCAGACAAGTTCCATTGTGAATGATACACTTTGGGGGATTCGATAATGTCATTGCCTCCAACCGAGCTTCACAAAAAGTAAAGTCAAATGTGAGTTTATAACTTTAAATTAATGCGGTAAACAAATACTTGACATTTGAAAAGTACATATGCTATATGAGTATATATGGCCTTATTGGAAATTTTTCCATTCCATCTACAAAGTAGAATAACTGCAGAAGAGTAAAGGAGGAGAGCAACCTCTATCCTTCTAATGGGATGACTCCTAATATCATCTACAAGAATATGGCAATAAGATATCCACAAGAGATGAGTCAATCTACACTGCAGCTATTGCAACAAGCGGACACACAACTAGAAGGGGTGTAAGTTCAGAAAGCCTACAAAGCCATGAGAAGCTACAGAGATGCTTGCAGACCTACAGGGTCAGGAGGAACCATTAAAAGATTAAGGGAAGACTACCTCTACAGCAAAGTAGGTAATACTCTTTTGTTCACCAACCTTCTAGACAATAGAACTTCACTTCTTAATACTTTTTTCCCTGTCACAGGTAAGGTAAGGCTTCCTGTGTTTGAGTTCATCACACAAAACTTCAACCAAGCAATTACTCAGAGCAGCAAAAAAACAACTCTTCCACATTCCAGTTTCATATCAAACATGAGGGCAGTAACAATAGATGTTCCACGCACAACAGCAAGCAGGGAGGTTAGACAAGTATTGAAGAGGGTTAAGGTGGACAACTGCCAAGATGAATTGAAATCACTCAGTGAGGCAATGTCTATTTTTGAGTAGCAGTAAAAGAACACTCATAATTTTGCTAGGTAAGTGGAACATATTTTGGTAAGTGGTATACATTTTGGAAAGTGACAACCCAGTCCTCATGTTAAAGTTAAACAGGGGCATTGCAAGGCTTGGTCGGCCCTTTCCACACCTGTCCTTTATAGGTTGTTAGTATGTGAACTACCAGAAGGCTTGTGTTGTTGCTTGTGTGTTGCTGCCTGATGAGTAGTGAGTTGCTTTATGCCCCTAAGTACTTTCCATTTCACATTTTAGTTGTCAGAGAATATTATTCTTTTATTGTCACAAAATACTTGAGAAAATAAAAGTAGAGAGCTACAAATAAGAAAACATATATATAGAAAGCAAAAAGGGGAAAGAAAATTGGACTAAATGCATGGTTCTTTTGGGTAGCTGGACATGCAGTCCACAGGTCACGCGGTTGGCTGGCAAAGTTTGTTGGGCTGCAGAGGCGTGGAAAGGAGCATACAGCCCACAACATGAGGACCAGCGCAGCAGCAGCAAGCGGCCAAACGCTCAGCAAGCAGGACAGTTAGTCCCCGATTGTCTACGCAAGCAGAATTTATGTGGAGTTTGGCTATAAAGGGGACTGAAGGGGTAGGGAGGCCACAGTGTGCTACTACACTACTACACCTGTGAAGTAGCAATTGTTTTTCTCGAATATGCAGGACGGCATATCATATTAAGAGAAGAAGAGTTAGGCCAAAATGGCCATACGCAGCGCACACGCCTACACCACTTTCCCGTGATCACCGGGCTATACTTTTACATTTGCGCCAAAGACAGATATGTTGACCAGCTGGACCAACTCCCAATTACTGGACAGGGGGCCTAGTGGTAACCACGGCACCAAGTCCTTTCGCACCTGCAAGCACCCAGAGTTCAGATTCCTCCCACGCCAGTAGGAAGGTTCTGTCCACTCTAGGGGTGATCCCATTGAACATCACATTATTATTCCTCTCTTTCCAAAGGGTCCATGCCCCTAAAACGACCAAGGAGTTGAAACCATCCCACACACCATTGCACATTCGATCATTCGCTTGCTGCTACCGTAAAAAGAAATTGTTACTGTCCGTTTGGGGTGTGACGTCCAGAATCCCAAAAAATCTCCATAGTTGATGCCAAAGCTGCCGAGCGAAGACACATGCCGAGAGTAGATGGTTAATCGTCTCATCTTCCTCGTCACAAAGTGGCAGTGATCCGGATGGGAAAGGCCACAGCGTGCCAGCCTGTCCACTGTCCAGCAACGGTTGTGGGCCACTAGCCATAGGAAAAATTTGCATTTCCTTGGAGCCCAGGTTTCCCAAATCAGGTTACTTGGTGCAAAATAAGTGGACCCATTGAAGAAGGCCTCATAAGCTGATATGGTGGAGAACTTACCCGAGACCTCAAAGCGCCATTTATGAACATCCTCAGTATCTGGCTGTAACACCACCTCCTGTACCAGGTCCCAAATGTCAAGGAACTCAGATAGAACTGCCACCGAATAGTGGCTTTGGATGTCTTCAAGCCATCTGTTGTTTGTCAGGGCTTCCTGAACAGTTCTCTTGTTGGCTCTCCTCTTGGGGACACAAGCAAATAGGTGAGGGGCCAACACCTCAATGGAACATCCATTCAACCATCTGTCTGTCCAGAATTTTGTGTTTTCTCCATTACCAACAACCGAAATTATAGCGGTAGCAAAAAGAGACTGGGCACAGGTATGAACAGGGACTGGGAAAGCCGTCCATGGCCTCACAGGTTCTGTTTTTCCCAGCGACAACCATCTTACTCTGAGAGCCCAGCTAAATTGCTGCAGGTCCAATATTCCAAGGCCTCCAAGTTCCTTAGGTCTACTAACCTTTGGCCATGCTATCAGACAATGCCTTCCATTGGCTTCTTTCCTACCTCGCCATAAGAAACTCCTACAGATCTTGTCAACTGCCTTTAAGAACCAGTGGGGAAAGTCTAAGGCAGTAGCCACATAGATCATCATAGCAGTAAGAACGTGTTGAACTTGTATGGCTCTTCCTGCTCTATTCATCAGATCCGCTTTCCATCCGGGAAGTTGGTCTGCAATTTTGTCAATGAGCTGTTGAAGCTGCACTTGAGTTAGCTTTCTGAGAGTGTTATGACCGGCACCTATTATACAAGGCGTAGGCCCATTACTGGCTAGGGGCTGCCGGCCAGGGGGGGGGGGGGGGGCCTACGGGCCTAAAAGCCCATAGTTATTTTATTTATTCCTATTATTATTAGAGAGAAGTATAAATACTTGTAAAGACTTTGAGATTGGATTAAGCAGAAACAGAGTTGTTTCCGGCTTCCTGAAGGGAGCCGGGATTTCCTAACCCTAGCCGCCTCCTGTTGTTGTCGCATGAACAGTCCCGCCGCTACTGTAGCACCACGAGAGTTCTAGGGCTGCAGCAGCAGCTGCCGCACTCTCGCCGCCACGGCCCCTCGCCGGCGTCGAGAGTACAGACCACGTCCTTCCCTCTTCCACCCTTATAACCTACGCAGTAACGCTGGTAGGGCATCAAGTCCTATCAACTTGGTACCAGAGACCTTGCCGATCATGGCCTCCCCCGCTGCCTCCACGGCTGCGCCTTCGCCGGCGATTTCCACCGCGCCGCTCTCCACCACAGCGCCTCCCGCAACTTCAGGCGTGTTGGTGACCCCGTCGCTGCCGCTGGGATCGGTGGCTGCGCCGGCCCCGGTATTCTCGCCGGAACAGATGACGGCGGCCATCGTGGACCTCAGCCACTGCATGCGGGAGGTCCAGGAAACGCTGCGGGCGCTCCTCCAGGGACAGCTGACCATCACGCCGCCGCTGCCCACACAGCCACCACCACCCCCTCCGCCGCCGTCATCAGCCGCATCCTACCCGGCCATCTCGTACCCCTACGGGATGCCCAGCGCGGCACTGCCCTCGCCACCGACCTCCGTATCGCTGCCGTCGACACATGTTCCGATCCAACAGATTCGTTTTCCACCGTCGCCGTCGCAGATTCTAGCATGGGCGCTCAGTTCCATGACAGAGCCAATCTACTCCACGACGACACCGCGGGCGTCCATACCGCCGGCGCTGACGACGGGCGCTGTCGTCGCTCATGGTGGGCCGTTCGCAGCAGGCACCCTCTATGGAGGTGTCGATGGCACGCTCCTCCATGGCAGCAGCCTCCTGCCGCACTCCATCGCCTCACCAACCATCGACAGCTTCCCTGCGGGTGCTAATCAAGGCGGCGACCAGGGGGTGATCATGGGCGCCACCCCCCGAAGTTCTACAAGCTGGAGTTCTCGACGTACGATGGCTCCGAGGACCCCCTGAACTGGCTCAATCACTGTGAGCAGTTTTTCAGGGGCTAGCGCACACCGGCCTCCGACCGCACCTGGCTGGCTTCCTACCATCTCAAGGGGACGGCACAGACATGGTACTATGCCCTCGAGCAAGACGAGGGCATGCCTCCTTGGGATCGCTTCGTGGAGTTGTGCCGTCTCTGCTTCGGGCCGCCTGTCCGCGGTACCAGATTGGCCGAGCTGGGGCGGCTACCTTTCCACTCCACCGTCCAGGAGTTCTCTGACCGCTTCCAGGCGGTGTTGTGCCATGCGCGCGACATCTCCACAAAGCAGAAGGCCGAACTCTACGTTGGCGGCCTACCGAAGCACATTCGGGTGGATGTGGAGATGCGGGATCCACCCGACCTTCAGACCGCCATGTATTTGGCCCGGGCATTCGAGCGTCGCGCGGCGGCCATGCCTCCAGCACCTCTCCAGCGGGGCGCCCGACCTCCTCGGCGGCCTGCTTTTCCCCCGCGCGTGCCAGGAGTGGGTGCTCCTCCACCTAGACCCCCTGCCCCCCCCAGTGGGCGGACCAGCAGCGGCAAACGGGGCGCCCCCAGTGCGCCAGTTCCACCGCCTCACACCGGCCGAGCAACTGGAGCGGCGTCGACAAGGGCTTTGCTTCAACTGTGATGAGCCCTACGTCCGCGGCCACGTGTGCCCACGTTTCTTCTACCTCGAGTCGGACGACTACATCGACGACGGGCTGGGGGATGCCGCGGCGATGGATAACGTCGCCAACCCTGAGGCTCCGGACGTCGAGGAGCCTGCGGCCGCTAATGCTCTCGTGGTCTCTCTACACGCACTTGCAGGGATCCGCACGGACAATACGATGCTACTCCCGGTGATGGTTAAAGGGGAGCGGCTGTTGGCGCTACTCGACACCGGCTCCATGCACAACTTCCTCCATGGCGCGACGATGCGCCGCCTAGGGCTCGCCCCGACGGGCGGTGAGCAGCTCCGTGTCATCGTGGCCAATGGCGACCGGCTGCCTTGCGAGGGCATTGCTCGCCACGTGCCCATCCGCATCGGCTCGGAGCCTTTTTCCATCACGTGCGTCGGATTGGACTTGGGCTGCTTCGACTTCATCCTCGGCGTCGACTACCTACGGACCTTGGGTCCCATGTTGTGGGATTTCGAGGCCATGACACTGTCCTTCTGGCGCGAGGGCAAACGAGTCCTTTGGCAGGGCATGCGCAGCCACGACGCGGCGGTCCCACAGCAGCACCTCGCTGCACTCTTCGCCGACGCCCAGCAGCCGCTGATGGACTTGCTGCTGCAGCAGCAGAGCGCCATCTTCGACGAGCCCACAGGGCTCCCACTGGTGCGCCCATACGACCACCGCATCCACCTGCTGGTCGGCACCGCCTCGGTCGCGGTGCGCCCCTACCGCTATCCCCAGCTGCAGAAGGACGAGCTGGAGCGACAGTGTGCGGCCATGCTCGCCCAGGGCATCATCCGGCCGAGCACCTCTCCGTTCTCCGCACCCGTCTTGCTGGTACGGAAGGCGGACAAGTCTTGGCGCTTCTGCATCGACTAACGCACCCTCAACGCCAAGACTTCCAAGGACAAGTTCCCGATTCCAGTGGTGGATGAGCTGCTTGACGAGCTCCATGGCGCTCGCTTCTTCACCAAGCTCGATCTGCGCTCCGGGTATCATCAGGTGCGGATGCATCCCGACGACATCGACAAGACTGCCTTCCGCACGCATCACGGCCACTATGAGTTCCTGGTGATGCCGTTTGGGCTCTCCAACGCCCCAGCAACTTTCCAGGCCTTGATGAACGATGTGCTCCAACCCTACCTACGGAGGTTCGTGCTGGTATTTTTCAACGATATTTTGATCTACAGCTCTTCGTGGGCTGAGCACCTGCAGCACGTCAACATCGTCCTCAATGCGCTGCGGGCACATCATCTTCACCTGAAGCGCTCCAAGTGCTCATTTGGGGCGATGTCGGTGGCCTATCTAGGCCATGTGATCTCCGAGGGCGGCGTCGCCATGGACGCCGACAAGGTCACGGCCATTGCTGCATGGCCGACACCATGCTCCGCCCGGGGCCTCCGCGGCTTCTTGGGCCTCGTGGGCTATACCGGAAGTTCATCCGGGACTTCGGCCTCATCGCAGCACCGCTCACGCGTCTCTTACGGCGAGACGCGTTTGCATGGGACGACGACGCAGCAGCAGCATTCGAGGCACCCAAGAGCGCCTTGACCACAGGCCGTTCTCCAGATGCCGGACTTCGCCATGACCTTTGTCGTCGACTGCGACGCGTCGGGTGCGGGGTTCGGCGCTGTCCTACATCAGGGCGCGGGACCCCTCGCCTACTTCAGCAGGCCCTTTGCTGCCTAGCACTTGAAGCTTGCAGCGTATGAGCGGGAGCTGATCGGCCTGGTGCAGGCAGTGCGCCATTGGCGTCCATACTTGTGGGGGCGTCATTTTATGGTTCGTACTGACCACTACAGTCTCAAATTTTTGCTTGATCAGCGCCTATCCACCGTTCCGCAGCACCAATGGATCAGCAAGCCCTTCGGCTTCGACTTCTCTGTGGAGTACCGCCCGGGGCGTCTGAACACCGTGGCGGACGCTCTGTCTCGCCGAGATGCAGAGGAGGGGGCGACTGTGGCTGTTCATGCCCTGTCTGGGCCGACCTTGGCCCTCCTGGATGACATCAGGCGGGCAACAGCGACCGCGCCCGATGGCCAGCAGCTCCGGGCCGGCGAGTTCTCGGAGCCGTGGCACCTCGACGACGGGCTCCTTCTCCATGGGTCCCGCATCTTTGTATCGGACCATGGGGACCTGCGCCACCAGGTGCTCCTTCTAGCGCACTCGGCTGGCGACGAGGGAGTCCAGAAGACCCTCCATCGCCTCCGCGCTGATTTCTACATTCCATGGGATCGCGTGTTGGTTCAAGATTGGGTGCGTTCTTGCACCACCTGCCAGAAGAACAAGACGGAGACGTTGCAACCGGCGGGGCTGCTGCAGCCCTCGAGGTGCCGTCCCAAGTGTGGGCCGACATCTCGATGGACTTCATCGAGGGGCTGCCCACGGTCGGTGGCAAGTCTGTCATTCTCACCGTGGTGGATCGCTTCTCCAAGTACGCACACTTCATTGCGCTCGGCCACCCCTACACCGCCACGACCGTCGCCCGGGCCTTCTTCGACGGCATTGTCCGCCTTCATGGGTTCCCGCTGTCCATTGTCAGTGACCGGGACCCCGTGTTTACCGGGCACGTGTGGCGGGATCTCTTCCGGATGGCCCGCGTTAAACTCTGCATGAGTACGGCGTTCCACCCGCAGACGGATGGCCAATCTAAGGTGGTCAACAAGGTCATCGCCATGTACTTGCGTTGTGTGACGGGCGATCGCCCGCGTGCATGGGTGGACTGGCTCTCGTGGGCGGAGTATTGCTATAATACCTCCTTCCACACCGCCCTGCGCGCCACTCCCTTCGAGGTCGTCTACGGTCGGCCTCCTCCGCCAATGTTGCCCTACACGCCAGGGACGGCGCGTACGGAAGCTGCTGATGCTCTTCTACGATCCCGGGATGAGGTCCTGGCAGAGGTTCGCCAACGTCTTTTGCAGGCCCAGCAGCTGTCCAAGAGGTATTATGATGCAGGGCATCGCGATGTGGAGTTCCAAGTGGGTGATTGGGTCTGGCTGCGGTTGCTGTACCGCACGGCGCAGTCCCTTGAGCCGGGCGCCAAAGGCAAGCTCGGTCCCCGCTACGCAGGGCCCTTCCGCGTCCTGGAACGCATCGGCCGGGTGGCGTACCGTCTGCAGCTGCCGGAGGGTGCTCGTTTACATGATGTCTTCCACGTGGGCTTGCTCAAGCGCCACAAAGGGGACTCGCCAGCAGCGCTGGGCGTTCTAGGGCTGCAGCAGCAGCCGCCGCACTCTCACCGGCGTCGAGAGTACAGACCACGTCCTCCCCTCTTCCACCCTTATAACCTACGCAGTAACGCCGGTAGGGCATCAAGTCCTATCAGAGAGAGAGAGGGAGCCCAAGATATTTGCAAGGGAATTCCTTAACTTCACAAGGTAAATGAGCTTGCACTATTGTCATATCTTCCTCTGAGCAATGAATGGGCAAGACACTGCTTTTCTGTATATTTGTCTTGAGGCCGGTAGTTGAACCAAAGAGCTGCAGCAGGTCTTCAGCCATTTGCAGGTCTGTGGCAACCGAGTGGAGGAACAAGACCATATCATCCGTGTACAAAGAAACACGGTGATGGATGTTCCGTGCAGCAAGTGGTTGTAACAGCCCCTCATTACTGGCCTTCTCTATCAGACAGTTTAGCACGTCCATTACCAGAATAAACAACATGGGAGATAACGGGTCACCTTGTCTCAACCCTGAAAGGTCCTTGTTTGGTTTTGGTAATTGAGTGACAACCTAGGTGGACTAATTGTGTTTATGTGAGATACACAGGTGATTAGTCCACAGGTACATGTGTGTGAGCAACATATGCCATGAAGGTGAAAATGGCTTGGAAATGTTGCAAAGCTCACACATGTGATGATGAAGGAACTTATTGCACATGAGACATGACATTGAGTCATGTGATCAAGGTGGAGAAGATCAAGACAAGACTTGGCTTGATGGACCCGTTGCAAGCGTGAAGGGCAAGTCGAAGGCTTTGGAGTGATGGACCGCGTGGCGGTGAAGCTTGAGCAAGACTTGGCGCCGATGGACGATGGCAACGGTGAAGAGCAAGTAAAGTCAAGATCGATGAACCAATATGATCACGTGATGATATGAAGTGGATCATATCATTGTTGATCGTGTTGGTGCATGTGTTGCATCGACATTGAAGGAGATGGAATGGAATGCGCAAGGCAAAGGTATAACCTAGGGCATTTCATTTTGCCGGTCATAGGTGTGTAGAGAAGTTTATGACCGGGTTTAGGATAGATGGCCGTACTATCAAGAGGGGCAAACTTGTTTGCATATTGGTCATCTAGTGCCACTCGAGTGATCTAACTTTGCATTGTCGCTAGGATCGAGTGGCGTGGCAAGTTGAGTGGCTAACATCCTTTGAGAAATGATTGTGAAAATGCTAACACACATACACTTGGTGGTGTTGGCACATTTACAAAGGAGGTGGTGTTTGTAGAGGTGAGATGGGTTTGGGTCCCTCTCTCCCTCCCGTCGAGCTTGCTCGGCGGGATTCGACGCTTTCGGAAAAATGGAATGCCTATTTTCTATTGCGCGGATGCAAATTCTTGGTGGTTAGCTCATTGGAGCAAGGGTGAAGAAGTTAGAAGTGAAAACGAGTTGGTCGCGAAGATGCTGGCGTCGGTCAACTGATTGGACGCTGGATCTGAATGCACCGGACGCTGGAAGGCTGCGTCCGGTCAGGCTGACGTACGGTGACGCAGTAGCTGGAGTGTGACCGGACGCTGGCTGCGTCCGATCGCGTTCGATCGGACGCGTCCGGTCATGCTCGAGAGCTTACTGGAAACGACCGGACGCTGGGGGTTCAGCGTCCGGTCAATTGAAGCTGGAGCGTCCGGTCAGGTCAAGTGACCGTTGGAATCAGGACACGTGGTCGTCTGCGAGCGACCGGACGCTGAGGTCCAGTGTCCGGTCAACTCGACCGGAGCGTCCGGTCGTCCCGACCGTTGCCCAGTGAAGGGGTAACGACTAGTTTAGCCCTTGGGACTATAAATAGAAGTGGCCTTCGGCCATGACTGGTGCTGAGCACCTTGGGGGGCTTTGTGTCCATGCTTGAGAGTGCTTAGGAGCCCTGCATCACACATATACTTGATAGTGATCATTCGATTGTGTGAGTGAGCGATTCTAGTGCGATTGCATCGTGAGGTTGCATCGAGTGGCACTAGGTGATCGAGTTGCAAGCCGGTGGTGCTTGTTACTCTTGGAGGTTGCCACCTCCTAGACGGCTTGGTGGTGGTCTCCGTCGAAGCGCGCAAGAAGCTTGTGCGGCGCTCCGGAGAAGTGCTTGTGAGGGGCATTGTGCTCGCCCCGCGGGAGCCACGAAGAGCAACTCTAGTAAAGCGTGTCATTGAGCTACCCTCACTCAAGGGGTAGGTTCTTGCGGCGCCCGACGTGCGGGCTTAGCGGGTGATGCTAATTAGCCGCCGAACCATCAAGTGAGCGGTCGACATAACGGGGACTAGCGTGTTGGCAAACACGTGAACCTCGGGAGAAAAATCATCGTGTCAACCTTGTTCTTCCCGTTGGTTTGTATCCCCATTACACAAGCTTGCAATTACTTTTATACATATTAAGCTTGTGTAGTTGCTCTTGTAATTAGATAGCTTGTGTAGCTTGATAATTACCTTCTTGCTTGTGTAGCATAGAAGTAGCTCCCTTGCGTGGCTAATTTGGTTTTAGTAACCTTGTTAGTCACATTGCTTAGTTTGTGTAACTAAGTATTTGCGCTCTCTAATTAGGCATTGGTTGCCTTGTTATTGAGCATTGCTAGTGAGCTTAGTTAGCTTTGTGCTTTTGCTTACTAGCATGTGTAGGAGCTCCCTTGTCGCTTAAAGTACTAGTGGCATAGGTTTGTGTAACCTTCCTAGAATTGTTTAGGAGAGCTCTAGCTAGCCCGGCACCTTTGTTGCATAATTGTTATCTTTGCAAGGTGCTAGTGAACATATATAGTGGGGTATAGTCTTGGCTAGACCGATAGGTTTAATTCCGCATTTGTATCGGTTAGCCGACGCGATTAAGTTTTAGAAAAGACTATTCACCCCCCCTCTAGTCGCCATCTCGACCCTTCAAACCCTCTCTGATGGAACAAGATCTCTCCTGGGATACCCTTAAGAAGTATCCGAGTAGATGAAGAGCCAAGGATTCCGCTGATTAAGTCTCGGCATCTAGGACCAAAACCCCTTCTTTGTAAGATCTCCAATAGAGGCCATGAAACAGAGTCGAAGGCTTTAGATATATCCAAATAATATTTGGAATTTTAGATCAAATGTATTAATGAATTGCTATCTAAATAATACAAATATAAATATTAACACTAGGATAATACTGGCATTCAGATATCCGGTTAGTGGATGTTTGGATATATCTGGTTTAAATGGCAGATATTTGATATCTGCTGGATATTGAAGATATTATATATTAGTATCCAATATCCGATCAATGTATCCGTGTCCCAAAAAATTATTCAGATATTCAAAAAATATAAAATTATTTAGATATTCAAAAGAATATCGAATTAACATCGGTAGCCCTTTGGTCGATTGGTCATATCCATACCATTTGCAACCCTACCAACTACCCATGGGAAACAAAATAGGTATAGTGTATGTCTTTCTCACTGATTAATCACTACTTCCATGTAGCTAAAGGTACACTGTGTGATTGGCATGTGATCTTAAAGAGATTTTTTTTGTCCTTGACATACCTCATTTGAAGGGCGGGTCTGGTGCAAATGGTAGAGTCTTACCGCCTGCGACCGGAAGGTCCCGGGTTCGAGTCGCAGTCTCCTTGCATTGCACAGGCGAGGGTAAGGCTTGTCACTGACACCCTTCTCCAGACCCCGCACAGAGCGGGAGCTCTCTTTGCCATACCTCATTTAATAGCACAGTTGTTCTGAAAATAACAAAATGGGGATATGCTCTTAGCTGAAGTAACAAATTGCCCACTGAATTTAACTTGCTTCATATTGTAGTGCGAAGTTTTTGAAAGGACAGGAGAAACAAGGAAAAAGGAGAGCAGGAGATCACAAAAACTGAGTTGAAGAGGTGACCCACTACATTTTTTCTTCTTTTACCATTGATCACCACTTCTCCTTTTGCTATGCACTGCTCTGAACCAACGTTCAGCCATCATTTGGAGTTATTTAGTTCAGAACTAGTGAACTCCCGGTTGATCAATTGAGGCTTGATCTGTGTTTTGCAGTTTTGCTGCATGTTAGTTCCCAAATTGGTATGCAATGCCTATGTTGTATTGGGGTCTGGAGGTGGGTATTTGTTTTGAGCTGTTACAAGCCTACAGCTAAACAAGAAAAATTGATGCCCTGCATCAGTGCAACGATCAAAGCATGATCAATGTTGAGATAGGTATGGTTTTTTAATTTGCATTACTAAGGGCCTGCTTGGTTGGGTGCATAACCCCTTATCCAGGCCCCCGCAGTGCAGTTCGTCCCTGTTTGGTTATCTGCATAGGGCTATATGCAGGCTAGCACTGTCCTCAAAGCAAGCCCAGTCTGCATCCCACTATTCGGCCAGATCCTGCGTATCCAGCTATGAACCCTTGCTCCTGCACCCGCACTGCAGCCCAAGACACAGTCTAGCCACTTGCACAGGAAATCAATCACATGCATAACATTGTACAATTTCCTATCCAGGCAAACCAAACAACATCAAATTGCATTGCCTTGTCCAGGTTAAGGGTACGCTGCATAACCCCTAATGCAATGCAATACTAATGCGACTAACCAATCAGACCGTAAATGTCGTTGTAGAATGCTATGCAGCCATTTAGCAAACATGCATTGGTACAACTAATATGGTATGGACCAAATACATGCATTTAGTAAACATGCTATGCAGATGGCCAAGGGCAGGAAAAGTTTGATTGGGGAAGAATCTGGAAGCTACCACTACCAAATAAAGTTAGGATGTTTATCTGGTGTTTGCACATAACAGCTTGGCGGTCCGAAGAAATATTGCTAGAAGAGGGGTGAAAAATGAAACAATTTGCCCCATGTGCTTGAGGATGAATGAGGATTGTGGGCATCTATTTTTTAAGTGCCATGGGGCTAAGGAAGTATGGCGATTGCTAGATTTGGAGCAGCTCAGGAAGACACTAGGAGAATGTAAATCGGGCAAGGAAACAATCAAGGAGATTTGGAAGCTGGATGAGACTATACAACAGAAAGTTTGAGTGCTGCTATGGAGATGGTGGTCAGCCAGGAATAAATTGAATGAGAGTGAAAAAAGATTGTCGGCTCCAGAAATTTGCTCACTCATAACCTTTTATATTAATGAGTTCGAGAAACTGAAGAAAAAACAGGGAACAAAAATGCCAAGGAGGGCGCTGAAATGGGAACCACCACAGCCTGGATTTTACAAGATCAATATTGATGCTTCATACTGGGTGAAAACAGGAGCAGGTGGATGGGGTTTTGTAGCTAGAGACAGCACTGGGGATTTTCTAGAGGGGGTTGTGGCCACCTGGAGCATGTTACAAGTCCAATACAGGCTGAAGCGCTTGCTGCTCTAAAAAGTCTTCAGAGGGTAGCACAATTGGGAATGACCAGAATTGTTCTTGACACTGACGCGACAAATTTGGAGAAAGCACTGAATTATGATGAGTTGGACATGAGCACTGAGGGTGGTATCTTTCGCCAAATCAGGGAGGTCATGAATCAACCCTTTGTCCAGTGCGTGGTCCAAGCATGTCCGCGATCATGCAACAAAGTGACTGATAGCCTTGCAGCTCATGGGGCGAGCGTTGTACGCTCGGGTTCAGAGGTCTTCATGAACCAAGTCCCCGAATTTGTAACTAATCTGGTCTCTGGGGATCTCCCTAGAGCCACTGGTTAGTGGAAACTCTGCTTTCCTAATAAAAAAATGGTCTGGGCCATCATTGTGTTGAATAATTTGCCGCTGGTCTTGCACAGAAGTCTGCAACTGCAGACCAATTTCCTTGCTACTGCAGTGCAATTTCCTTGCAACTGCAGAGCAACTTCCTATCAAGTTCCTAGAACTGTAGAGTAGACTAGACTTGACTGCTACCTTCACTTCACTAGTTACCTCTGTGTGTGTGCGCGCGCGCGCGCGCGCAACTATGGAAATGTAATATTTAGTTACCTTCACTAGGCCATTGGGGCAGGAGAGGTGGCGACGTTAGGGTGTCGGAGAAAACGTAAAACAGGGCGGAGTATTTGCGTCCGAGCGCGCGGCGGCGGGCGGCGGCGGCGGCGCGGGGACGGGGGTAGCCGAATACTGCTGGATTAGGGACGAGCCCAATGGTGGCCGCCCGGGTCCAGCTCCGCACCACCGGCCGCCTCAGCTTCTGCTCCTTCCCCAGCGGCGATTCGGGGCGTGAGGGCGTCCGCGGAGGAGACAATTACCATCCCAAATCTTTGCTTTCGTAAAGTAGCAGCCAAAACATTTGCTTCGTGTTTTCTTTACCATTTTTCCACTTTTTCTATTTTTTATTTTATTTTATCTAAATCAACCACTTCGTCGTATTTGCCACATGTAAACTTGTGATAGCATGGTACTTAGTCTATTTTTTTTAATTCTGAGAGTATAGCAGAGACATTTGCCACGTACTCCCTCTGTCCCGATTTATTTGTCGTTTTCGGTTTTCGTGTCATAAGTTTGACTCGATTTGTAGAAAATACTAGCAACATTTGTATCTCGAAATAAATTTATTAAAAAACTAGATTCAAAGATCTTTTCGATGATACTAATTATGTATCATAAATATTAATATTTTTTAATATATATTTTGTTAAAATTGTTTCTCGAGAAGCGAAAGCGACAGATATTTTAGGACAGAGGGAGTATAGTATAAACTTGTGATTAGGAGCATGGTACTTGTTCGGATTACAAGAGCATTTAAAGCAAAGCATGCAGGTGTGGCATGCACCCATTGTACTTGAACCAAGTAGGATTTGCTGAAAAGTTATGAAAGTACTGTTCATTGATTTGTTATGAGGAAAAAAATAATGTTCGTTCACTGAAATAGTACGGCTCATAAAACAAGCGAACGGGGTTATAGTTTAAAAATGCAAGCACAGGGCGTGAGCTGCTTATCTGCTGACTTTGCTTATTGGCAAAGTAGATAATTTGGGTGTTCAGTGTTGCATAGGAGTCCAACATGTGAAAACCAATTGTGCGATGCTCAGCTTTGCGAGAGCCTCGGGAGGTAAATTCGAAAGCCTTTCATTCCAGAACGAAAACGCCCCCGAGCTATGGCTAAAGATAGAAAAGCTCATGGCCTTCGCTGGACTGTTGTTGGCTAACGATAGAAGCTGATAGCATTTGCTGAAGATCAGATCGTGAAGCCTTGGCATATGCTTGTGTGTAGAGAAAATCGAATAGCCTTTTGGATGTCAATTGCACATTTCATCGATCTAACGAGATCCGATTACATCTAGTGCTGAGTTTGACTCTGAGAGCATATATGATTTTTGCTTCGAATTAATTCAGAAATCCTGAGGTTCCAGATTTGCAAGTTCCGATGGCTTGATACTAGTGAATGGATGTCGAGTCAAACGACTTCGAAATATGGCTAGATGTCGAGTCAAACGACTTCGAAATATGGCTAGCAACAACCTGTTCGTTTGGCCGTGGCTTGTCGTAAACGATCGTAAATTTCTAACCGGAACAGTATTTTTCTCTCACACAAATCAGCCAGCAGTACTTCTTCATGAACCAACAACGATACGAACCAGCCAACCGAACAGGTTGCAAGCCAGGACACCGACGGTCGGTAGAACTTGTTCAAACATGGCTGGGCATCTACAGGCTCCAGCAAACGTCTGGAAAAGATCAAATAGTGTGCATGGAACACAAACTAGGAGCTAATCTGACCAGTTAGGCCGCCTTTGAAACTCAAGATTTTTTTTTCTGTTCCAAAGAGGCCCTTAACCGAAAACAGTACAACGTCTCGAATTAACGATACAAACAACATGGCGAACTGCATCCTTCTTGATGGGAGGACCACCAACCCGCGACAATACACCAGCACAGTTTCCGCCACCTTACAACAAGAATGATCTGCACACGCTAAATCTTCTTCCAGAGCTCGTCGCATATCTCAACTGGTGGCGTCGTGTTCTCAAACTCGAAATTCTCTATCTTCCTCCTGTTCTGGTCAATAATTTCTGATCATAGCTAAGGACTTCCATACAGCCATAGCTTTGTATGAAAAGATGATATTGAGTGCAAACACAACCACTAAGCAGTACAGAATATGTACTTATTTTTGAAAGTTTACAGATTTTTTTTTTCTATAAATAGGGGAAACGGTAACAGATTGAAAGGATACTTCCTGAAACCTTATCCTGGTCTTCCAAATTTGGGACGATATTTGTAACTGACATGCACATGGAAAGCATACGTCTGCACGAGAAGTATAGTCAGTCGCTTCTTTCAACTCAGAAATAGAGTAAGCAATAGAGACAATACTGCTAAGGCATAAAACTCACTTCATACTGAATTAGCAGGCCCGGTTTAAATTTGTTTGAACAAATACTGTCCCAGTGTTTTTTATCAATGTTTGCAACATTGTTACCGGAATCACTAAAATCAAGGAAAGCTAGTGCAATCACAATGTACAAAGGGGAGGAAAGATGAGGCAGGGCAGGATAGTAGCGCAGTTCACTTCTTATTTGGAATGCTGTGGGGGCGGTCTTAACCCCTTTAGGTCGAGTTCTTTTTAGTACCGCAGTTCAGCAAGTGGACTTTTCGAAAATTCAAGCAGCAGAGAACCTAGTATTTAGTATTGTTTATTGTATCTAGCTCTTCTAGGATGGATTTTTCAAATAATTTCAGCATCCAGAGAGTTATCAAACAGACTACACGTATGAAAGCTAAATGCCTGATGTTTCATCAGTAACATTGTGAGAAATTCTCAACTTACTTTGCTTTCTGCGTGTCTTTCTTTTTCTTCTTGACAGCGTCCGTTCTTTCTTTTATAGAAACTCTTTGGTGGTCTAGGTCATCAAGCTCATCATGTACCACTGTGTTGATAGGATAATGCACATAAGAACATCAAATTCTTAAAAGATGCAATTTTCAGAAGAATACAAATTCTGAAGCAAGAACTTATCTTAACTCTTCGCGAAGCTGCTTCTCTTCCTGCAGTTTTTCTTCCATCTTGCTTTGCAGTGCATTAAGTTCATCGTCAGCAATGGTTTCAACTTTTGCTCTGCCAATCTTTTCTTTGCAGGAGTCTATTTTTTCCTGATACTCTGTTATGCAAAAGGAACAAGGCATTAAGATGGCAATAAGGTCCTATCTCTTGAGTTCATTGTCCCACAGCAGGTTTCAGGTTCCACCAAACAGTTTCTTGTTAATTCTCTCCCTATTGGTTTTGTAATCTGAGGCCCTAATTCTGTTTCGATAAAGATATACGCAGCAAAGATTTGAATAAATGTGTGCCCCTCTATCACCACAAACAAAATAGGATACACTACCATGAATTTTTATGCTAGTATATTCACGAATGCATCGAATTTAGAGAACAATGCACACATTAAGCTTGGCAATGTTCAAAAGATGGTTGCGGGTTGTTGAAGAAGGGAAACTGCTACAGGTGCTGTGGACTGGAAGTAGAACATCTTCGATAAATTCTTGACAGACTACCCTCTGTCAATTGTAAGCTTCCCAAGTAATTGATCACCAAGACTGACAAATCTAGAGCTGGATTTCTAACAGTTTGGAAACATCCAGAGCAGGTTAGGAGGTGTTTGGTTCCATGGACTAAATTTTAGTCCATGTCACATCGGACGTTCGGATACTATTTAGGAGAACTAAATATGAGTTAATTATAAAACTAATTACATAGATGGAGACTAATTTACGAGACGAATTTATTAAGCCTAATTAATCCGCCATTAACATATATTTACTGTAGCACCACATTGTCAAATCATAGACTAATTAGTCTTAAAAAATTCGTCTCGCAAATTAGCCACAATCTGTGCAATTAGTTATTTTTTTCGTCTATATTTAATACTTCATGCATGTGTCCAAACATCCGATGGGACAGGGACTAAAATTTTCCTGTAGAAACCAAACACCCCCTTATATCTGTAGTGTCGAAGATTTTCTTCTCCCATACCAAGCACTGTAGTGTGTTCCTTTTCCAATAGCCAGCTAAGGGGGTGTTTGGTTTCTGCAGGAAAATTTTAGTCCCTGTCCCATCGGATGTTTGGACACATGCATGAAGTATTAAATATAGACGAAAAAAATAACTAATTGCACAGATTGTGGCTAATTTGCGAGACGAATTTTTTAAGCCTAATTAGTCCATGATTTGACAATGTGGTGCTACAGTAAATATGTGCTAATAGCGGATTAATTAGGCTTAATAAATTCGTCTCGTAAATTAGTCTCCATCTATGTAATTAGTTTTATAATTAACTCATATTTAGTTCTCCTAAATAACATCCAAACGTCCGATGTGACATGGACTAAAATTTAGTCCATGGAACCAAACACCCCCTAAGTAAACTTCCCAAGTGAATAATCACTGAGAAAGGTATACCTGGAGCTGAATCTTTAGTTACATTTGCAGGTTTGGACAGGGTTCTAGTTTCTAACTTGTTTTTACTCGCGAAAACCACATATGCAAATGAAAGGATTTCACCAGTGGGTCAATGATGAAATTGTTTTTTTTTTTTGGAGCAGAATCAGTGATGAAATTCATCGATGATTTGAATGATGAAACTGATGGTATGCCTTGTTTCCTTTGCAGAGCTAATGCCCTTTCATGTAAGATTCAAGTAATTCAACCTAAATAAATTACTGAAATTAGTAGTGAGATTGGCTGAAATCCACCAAATCTAAACCAGAAAGACGCCTATATCAACCGAGGAGAAACACCGAAAACGTCGAAACAGAGCGAAATGAATCCCAGTAGGACAGGGGACAAGCGGACCTTTGATCTGCAGCTCGAGGTCGTCATACTCGGATCGGCAGGCGGACACCAGCCTCCGCGCTCCGGCGCCGACCTGCGCGTTGCCGTCGCGGTCGGTGCTGACGCGGAAGACGCCCAGGAGATCGTCGGCGTAGGAGAGGAGTCTTTCCACCTCCTGGCTCTCGCCCGCGCCCGCCGCCATCAGACTGGCCTGCGCCGGCACCGACGGGAACCCTAGCCCCTAGTCCCCACCTCTCCCGCCTGCGCGCCCGGTGCCGGTGAAGAGAGATGCGAGCTCAGGAACCGTGTGTTTGGTTTCCGCGATGAACGGGGATGGGATGGGAATGGGACGGCTCCTATTGTGACGGTGTTTGGGCCCACTCAGACCTGCTCATAACGGATGGAGGGAACGGCAACGCCATCCATCCCAAAATTTCGAATGGGGATGGCTCGCGCAGTTCTGCTCGACTTCCTCGCCTAGTCGCCTCTGCCTCCTGGAGAAGGTGGTTGGGCATCAAAATTGGGCTTCGTCTCGATGCCTAAACTTAGCCCACCCTGTAAACTGGCCTGTTTTTTTTTTTTTTCGAAACGTAAACTGGCCTGTTTGAGCTAGAAGAAGCATCTCTGCATCCAGGCTGCATCTCTCTCGAAAACGACAAGGGACCGTGTAATTCAGCACCGGGTACGTCAGTCTATCTCGAGCGAGTCACGGGCAGATTTGCAGGCGGAAAACAACAAACGTCAAGTTCAGCATTGGATACGTCTCGATGAACAGAAGCGCTTGTGTTGCCTACTCCTACTTGCGTGCGCTTGCGTTCCATGTCCAATGCAGATAGATGTGCATGTGCATCTCTCATGGAATTTGTTTGCCATCAGAATTTCTATTCTCGTACGCGACACCGTATTTCATGTCAGCCTCGAAAGCAAGCAGCTAAAAATGGACGAAATATTCTTTCAAGAAAAATGGACGAAATATCCAATCAGGCGTGACGAACATCAGACAAGTACTAGTGTCAGTGAAGTATTATCTCGTCCATATTCGCATTTGATTGGCACGTCACACAAGAACTCAAGAGCACACTTTGATTATTTGCCTACAATTGCAAGGACACCGTCACCAATGGCCTCCGCCCTTGATTACTGGAGGGATCTGACGATGAGCATCGCCACCACGGTGAGGTTGTCGGCGTCCGCGTCCACCTTCCGCAGCGGCGACTTGCCGTTCCCGCCGGCGCCGCCAAACGCGTCCTCGCAGTCGGTCGCCGCCTTCCGGACGACCCCCATGTCGGACACGTAGTCCCGGAGCTTCCCCGTGGCCAGCGCGTGGACGGCGCTGTGCACGACGTTGAGCGCCTCGATGTACCGCTGACGGCACGTGGCCAGCGCGCGCCGCGACAGCTCGGACCAGCCCCCGCGCCGCTCCAGCGCCTTGATGGTGGCCACGGCGGCCGTGTAGTTGACCAGCGTCAGGTTGGTGGCGATGGCGGCCAGGCCGCGCGCGTCGGCGCCCTCGCTGCCGGGCGCCGCCTGGAGCGACGACACGCAGAAGGGCGCCAGCTGCTCCTTGCGCCGCGCGCCCGACGTGGCCTTGGCGCAGGTCTGCTCCACGGTCTTGGAGGCCAGCGCCGCGCGGGAGCCGGCCAGGACAACGAAGAGCAGCAGGAGGAGGGGAACGGAGACGGAGACAAGCCTCGCCGCCATCGTTGCTTGTTGGGAGGGTGCGTGTGCTGCACTGCACTGCTGCTACTGCTAGTGCCAGGTTGGTGTGCTGCCGCTTTGCCTGCAAACTTTGGATGGGTTTTTGTAGCCATGTAGGGATGTTGAAATCTTGGGCAGAGGATTCTCTTTCATTCGGCATGTTCGTTGTTTGTTTTCTGGACTGATAAGTCTAGCTGGTGCTGGTTTGTTGTGAGAGGAAAACACTGTTGGTGATGATAGGCTAATCGGAGAGAAAAACACTGTTGGCTGAAACCAACAAGCGAACATGCTAATTTATTGGTGATGATAGGCTAATCGGAGATTGCTGGGTGGCAGCTGTGAATGCTCTGTGTGTCCTAGTCTCCTACGCTCCTGTAGCCTATAGCTATAGATTATACTCGCTCGATCTCAAAATAAGTGTCGTTCCCGATTCCCGATGAATAAAATAATTTTAACTTTAATTAAATATATACAAAAAAATATTAATATCTACAGTACATAATTAATATCATTAAACATATCATTGAATCTAATTTTGTGATAAATATATTTGAAGATATAAATGTTAATAGCATAATTGGTCCAACATAAATAAATAATCCTATTTGATGCTCCTAAAACTACACCTTGTTTCATACCATCTTCGTGCCATTAGTTGCATGTCCCTTATCCCTATATTTTACACTGCTACAAATACAGTTGGTAAAGTAGAGTAACTAAAGTAGTTGTTTATCGTGCATCCATCTGCATAGCTCTTGTTCTCTGTTATTGTGCTTTTGGCAAGAACTCAAATACTTGAATTTGAATCAAAATTCTTTTAAGAATCATTTCAATCTGACTAGAGTTAACATGTTCTGCAGATGTGTGGGTGAACTTAAGAGCCAACTCTCCAAACATGGAAGCCTTAAAAAAACTCTACTTTTATCATCAGCATCTTACCACAGTAAGTTTATACTGCTTTGTGATTCTCATAGTCCTTTAAAACTTTTCTAAGTACCTAGACTTTTACGCTGATAATAAGTCATTTTTTTCCTGAGACCCACAGATCTTCAGAAATACAATGTTCGGCCTGGAAGGTTGTCCACAACATTGTTGTACTTCACTTGGAGTTGCTTCCAGTTTTCCAGAATGTGCCTATGCAATTATTCCTAAACAAGTGTATATTTGAATTCACTATATGATTTCAGTTTCAGCATTATTTTGATGCTTACAACATCCTCAAGAAGTTCTTTACAACACGAGGATTAGTAAAATATTATAAGGCGACACATATACTATTAATTTATGCTTGGCAAGATGGACATTTGCTATGCTTGATCTGTCGAGCAAGAAGCCAGCTGCCTATGACTTGGGATGTGAAGCCTCTGAACTGCCACTGACATAATAATCCTATATGCTCCCACAGTCCAACTCTAATTATGACATAACAATATGTCCTCAGTTTGTTACTCAGATTCTTCCTCTATAGGGTTGTATTTCTCTTCCGTGTTTGGCATATTAATTAGTGAATCTTTTCTTGTTTCAAATGTAGGTTAACAAAATTGGCAGAGATTCTATCTCTTATGTGGAGTCCCTTATTGCGTCTATCATGGGTGGATAAGAAGGTTTGATAAGTATTCCAGATTCACAAGGTGGATTTGGCTCATTAGAGATGCAGCTAGATAATTTCTGAGTTGATCTCTGTTTCATACGAAGGGCGGGCCTGATGCAAGCGGTAGAGTCTTACCGTCTGTGACCGGCAACCTATTCGGTTGGCTGGTTCGTGAAGAAGTACTGCTGGCTGGTTTGTGTGAGAGAAAAATATTGTTCCGGCTGAAAATTTACGATCGTTTACGATAAGCCACAGCCAAACGAACAGGCTGCGGAAGGTCCTGGGTTCGAGTCGCGGTCTCCTCGCATTGCACAGGCGAGGATAAGGCTTGCCACTGACACCCTTCTCTAGACCCCGCACAGAGCGGGAGCTCTCTGCACTGGATACGCCCTTTGATCTCTGTTTCATATGCTGAATATGTCAATTACAGTAGAATTGCACCATTGATCCTTAATATTATTTTGTACACTTATTTGCGCGTATTTCCACTCATTACAATATTGATTCTTCATCTGTGATTCACCCCTCCTGCGCTAAATGCATTTCATTCCAACTGATATGCATTGATCTGCAAGTCGTATGTTTAGTGAACGGCCCTCAAGGTGTTCAATAAAATGTCTACATGGATGCATTAGGTGTCACCATAGAAAACCCAAGCACTGCACTGTACTTTGCTGGGGTATTTATGACAATATAAGTGAGTCAATGCCAATAGTGTTTGTGAATAATAAATAGTGCCCTCCATACAGATGGAGAAAAGCTAGCCAAACAAAATGGAGTACGAGGGCTGCTGCCATCTCCATGACCTGAAAATTGTTCCATGAAGTGATATAATTTAATAAATTGTTAGAAATTAGGATTTCAGCTAAAAACCAATCCATTTGGTACCTACTTTAGAAAGAAAATGTAGCTTTTCCATGGTTTAGTGGACAAATTTGACTAAATAGTCAACCTAATTATAAAGCCTGGTGATGTTTGGAGCCTAAGCCAACAATGCTGGCCTACCAGCTCGGCAATGCGATAGTGTGTGCCCAACAGGAGGGATTCGTGGCTGCCTGCAAGACTACAAGTGTAATCCCTTGAGCGTCCCTTTCTTATTTCCTTTGTTTGATATTACTGTCTCTATTATTATTTATATGCGATTAAGCTACAATCTGTTCATGGTTGTACATTTCCAAATGTGGTGTCAACTCATTCCTCTAATTGACTAGGTAGCGTGCCCGTGCGTTGCTACGGAATAACTAAACTTTTGTACTAAAAACACACGAATCGCACGATAAGATAACAATACTACAAAATTAAATACCAACATGAAAGTAACATTTAATCAAAAAATAAAGTTCGTTAAATTAACATAATCACGGAAAGCGTGGAGTCGCAGGCTCACCAACTCTACTGTATAGACCTTTCCGTGCATTGTAACGGGAACAAATAATGCCCTGATAATTTGAGCATGAATGTTTTGTATTGTTACAAAAAAATGATAATGCGAGCGTAATGTTTGGAATATCAATATTACAAATTGAATTTTGTGCATGGCTAAAATTCTCATTGACGGTTTGCAATCATCAAGGTATGCATTTATAGTATTGTGCATTTGTGCATACGCACATAAAAGTTCATATCACCATAACAAGATTAATTGATTCCTCAACCAATTTCCCTAGATCTAGGTGACCACGGAAGCACCTTCTGCTATCATAAATTCGTAATTACGCGAGAGATGCGGCCATGGCGGTGGTGCTGAAGACATTTGTTCCATCAAAGCCATGGAATGCTCCGCTGCAATAGTTGCATCTTAGGTTGTATAAAGAGCCGCAAGCACCCCAAATTCATCGAACCGTGTCATGATCTCTACAGTTGAATTGGCAAGCACTGAAATAATGTCATGGGAAGCAGGATCAGCGAATACACAAATACGGTTTGAGGCACAAGTGATGCAAGATTTAGATGTTTTTATTGAGCCAACTTACAAAGGGGATCATATGTTGGACATCGGTATTGTTATCAAGTTTTGTTTCCACAGGACTCAGCATTCGTTCAACATGTATACATAGGACATAAAATTCTTCAGAAACATTCAAATTTTAGCGAATGAAATTTTGATCCTGTAGGAATAATATTTACAGATATGTTTTGGTGGTAATCTGTCTACACAACAGTCATTGGTTCTACTCATGGCCATAATATTTCATAGCAACAAATTGTAGGGTGTTGTTCAAGGGAAAATGAGGACCTCACCTTCAGTTCTATACCATAATCAAAATGTGAATTGAATTTACCAACACTGGAAGTGACCTATAATCAATTTGAAAAATGTTTGGAACTTTGTAAACTTTGGTTGGGCCAAAAATCCAGCCTCCTCCACCATCCATCTTTTTCTTTCTCTTATTCGCAGCCCAGCTCCCTCCTCCAAAAAAAACCTCTTTCCCTCCCTCTCGCTTACACGACCTGCCTGTCAGCCACAACTCCGTCCCCTCCCCTTCTTCCTCTGATGGGAGATGCAGGTGCCGCCGCCCTCGTACGTGGGCGGGCCCCCACGCAGCCACCCCGGTGCCCTAGTCCTGCCCCTCCCCCCTACTCCCCGCCCCACCTTCGGCGCCACGCACGCACCTGTGTCGTCCCAGGCCCCACAACCGCCTCGCCATCTCCCTGCGTGCGCATGCAAAGAGCTGCCACTGCCTTGCTCGTCGGGCAAACACCCGCGCAGCCCCTCAGCCCCAGTTATACTTCACAATAACTAAAAAAAAGCTCTATAGCCGCTGCAACTCCATGTATTTAGCCAAACAAAATTGTTAAGCCCAAATATGTCTACGATATCATTTTTTAGCATCAACACCTATACACGAAAATTAATAAATTTTATGAAGGTTTATTTATGGAATATAATGTCCCAAAAATATATTTTCATGACAGTTTTTTGAACCACCTTCACGAAATATTTATTTGGTGGTGCAAAGGAAAGGTAGATCAAGTAGTATTCTTGAGTAGATTTCTTGTACCAGGGGTTTCAAATGAATCATCAATCATTTTGGGGAAAATTGGATGCATACTATTAAAAGATCCTGACTTTGGAGAAATACCATCAAAAGATTCAACTTTAGAGAAATAGCATTGAAAGGTTGCTCCATTGTTGATTTCAACCATTTTCTGTTAACTTGCCGTTGATTTGCTCAACTTGCTCGTAAGAAAAAAGAACGCAGGACTCACAGGAAGGCTGCCATGACCAAATCCACGGCCATCAGCAGTCGACAACGCCACTGCTCGCGTTCAGTTCGGCCTGCACTGCAGTTCACGGCCATGGCCCACAGCCTATGGAGCTGCCCCTCTCCCCTCTCCTTCACCACACTAAGCTCGTCGTGCCATCTCGAGCTGCTGCTTGCTGTCCATCATCTCCGATTTCTTTCTCCTCTGTTGTCGAGCACAGAAGGAGTTCGCACCCATCGATCCATGACGCCTAACCACCGCGCTGTCTGATTCCTTCGACAGTGAGCATCCATAGACTCTCCTCCACCTTTTCCAAGCCGTGCCCCTTCCTCTCCTTGTCTGTACCGAACTGCTCTCGATCTTTAGAGCCGCAACCATGGCCGCCAATAGCGCTCGATAGTTGATACTCCCCTGCTTCCCCTTCCCCCCCCTGTAACACCCCGGTGTTATGCCAGCATTTAGGCACTGCAAATCATGCATACCATGCATCATCAAGCATCCTAATCATACATGCCTAATCATGTAAATAATAACTGAAACACTGCTTCGAAACATACGAAACATGCTTGTGAAACGTAAATGATGCATACACTTGTTAGAGTTGTTTTGCCCTGATTATGCTTGCTAGGTTAGTAGAACTTGTTTGGCAATGATTGTAAATCGTCTAGAATTATTTAGCATAATTTTTGGAG
The DNA here is from genome assembly GCF_019320115.1 of Miscanthus floridulus. Lineage (NCBI taxonomy): Eukaryota > Viridiplantae > Streptophyta > Magnoliopsida > Poales > Poaceae > Miscanthus > Miscanthus floridulus. The sequence continues at coordinate 48,429,478 of NC_089591.1, read as the reverse complement.
CAAAGTTTGTATTCAAATTATTGCAAAAATTTTGCCTTAAAAATAATTCCCCAAAAATTAGGGTTTTGAGTTAAAATTGACTTTGATTTTATAATTCAAAATCTAGATAGAATTGGACTTTGGTTATAAAAGCAAAGTTGTAGAGAATTAAATTCTAATCAACTTTCATTTTTGGTACATTTTCAAAAGATGTCATTTTCTTGCTCAAAATGATATTTGAAAACTGGTATTTAAAAATCTCTTGAAAACATAATTTGAAAAAGGCTTTTCTTATTTCGCGGGCCGCCGCCTCGCTTCTCGGCCCACGGCCGAAGCCGGCCCAGCGAGCCTCCTGCAGCGCCGCGCGCCTCGCCTTGGCCCAGCCTAGCCCCGCGCGTGTCTGGCCTGCTGACCGCGCTGCGTCGCGACGTTCGCTCGCGCCGCGTCCCGACCACGGCAGAGCACGCCCGCCGCGTGGCGGCCATGCGCCGTCGACGCCGCCGCGTGTCGCAGCCGGCCTACGTCCGCTCCCACGCGCCCGCCTACACCTACCAACCACGCTGCGCTCCTCTCCACTCCATCCCGCCCGCTCTCTTGCTCTCCCGTGCTCGCCCCTCCTCCCACGCGCAGCTAGCTCGCCACCGAGCGCCACCGCAGCCCGCCGGGCGAATTCACCCCCCCTCCTCTACCACGGCTAGCAATCAAGCACCAGCAGCTCCGCCTCGCTCTTTGGCACTTGGTGCTCGTGATTGTGCCATCTTTTGAGCCCAGGTAGCGCATTCTCGCGATTCACCGACGTCGGCCATGGCGCCACCGTGCTCGACCGCCGTGGAACTCCCCCTTCCTCCCCTTCTCCACCCTGCCTAGCTGCCTGCCCGCATTCGCCAACTCCTCGCGAACCTCAGGCGCTCGCCTGCTTGCCCTGACCCGGTCGGCAATGGCCGCCGGCCCCGCTGGCTGAGCCGCGCCGCCGCGACGTCTCGGCGCCGGCATGGCCTTCGCCTCGGCCGAGCTGGGCCATGTGGCCATGGGCCGAAGCCCCTGCCAGGCCGCCGCTCTTTCCCTTCGCTCGGACCGCGCAGGCCAAGTGTGGCCGTGGGCTAGCTGGTTCCCATGGGCCGGCCCAGTAGCAATAGGATGTTTTATTTTCAGTTTTTCTTTATTATTTAAAAAGAGAAATGATTTGGAAAATGTTTGGATACTCAAAATTGCTCCAAATCTGTTGAAATAAATTTTGCTAGGTTCCTTATCACCAGATCTACTTGGGAAAATTATTGCATGTCATTTTTGAGATACTTTTCTGTAGAACTTTATTTAATCATGGATATTGCTGATAACTTGAAAAATGTGTAGAAAAACCTATAAGCTTCAGAAAAATATGATTTCCAAGTTTGTTAATCTTCTTATATAATGTACTTCCTAGGAAAAATATGTGTCATGCATGTGCTGAAGAAAAATTTTGAGGTGTAGTTCAAGTGCCATTAATGGCTGATTTTTGTTATTTTTGCTAGAGAACAAAGTTTGTATAAAACATGCATGTGATAATTTTTATACAGTGATTGTATGCTATGAAGATCATAGGAAAATGCTAACTCTGTTGTTTGACACTTTTCACAGTACAAAGTATTTTCATGTTCATAATCATGCCATAGCTTGTTATTTTTGTGTAGGCTAATCCACTCATTCAAATACCATGAAAATCTGATGGTAGACTACTTAGGGTAGTACTGTGCTATGGTAATTTTCTAAGATTTTTTCTAAGCAATAAAAATAGATGTTGCTATTCAAACCTATTATTAATTAGGGTTTAATCAAGTGTTGCTTTATGTGTGATTAAGAAATTAGTGAAGTTTTGGTGTATCTTTGAAGCATTTAATAAGATGTGTTGACTTAACATATTAGTAGTAGAAGAGAATGCAGTAGATGACATGTGCTTGTAGTATATGTTCTTGGATGATGTTGACTACCTTGCATTCAAGCATATCCCTTGTATTCATCTCATTCGATGCACCGATTGCATAAGCACTTACGCACATTGCATCATACAGGATCGCAAACCGAGAACCCAGTCGTCATACCCGAGGAGCCCGAGGAGCAGCTCGAGGTGTAGCCGCAGGAAGTGCCTGAAGCCGACAAGGAGGACGTTGAGGAACTTCTAGAGTGCCCCGATCACCGCTCGAGCTCCTTCGAGAGAGGCAAGCCCCAGAGCATTTTCTCTCGATTTGCAATTATTAATTAAATGTTTTACTTTAATTGATGCATTATGTTCAGGAGTTGTTTACAACCCTTGCTGCATTATACCTTGTCTACCTTTGTTATACTATATCCTTGTTACCCTGGTATCCGCAGTCGAGTCAATGCTTAGCTGGCTTAGACCGGTAGAAGTCGGGTGATTTCCTGTCACCTGCGAGCTATAGGTGGTTACCTGGATCTGCTTAGATGACTGTGAAGTCATGGTATAACTAAGTGTTAAATGAAGTTGAGACCGGATGGAGACTTATAGAGTTTTGGACTGTAGTGCTTTCCATCTGTGTCAATTAAGGACCGACCGTTGTTGGGCCTCGAGTCATGTTGAACGCATGCCTTACATTTAGCTGGCCGGATAAAGTACCTTCCGACCGCGAAGCTGGGAGATTATTCGGGCCGAGTAGATTGCTCGCAGCACACTATGCCGGAGCAGGAGTGGTAGGACACGGGGGCGAGATGATAAGCCCAAAGTGCAGTCGGTCGGCCCTCGGGTACATGTGGTTCCTGGCAAACTCGAGATTCCTGGATAGTTGACTCGGTGATCAATATCTCACTTTAGCAGGTGAGTGAGGTTTGTGTAAGGAATAAATCACCAGCTGGTTAGGAATCGATTCGAATCGCCATCGCTCCTAGATAGTGAGCACTTGACTTGAGTTACTTCATCGTAGTAATGTTGATGGAACACTTGGACAGTTATAATGAATATGACATTATGGAAGTTGTTTAATGATCATTGGTTATCATTATCTGCTTAATCACATGTTTGCTCTAGTATAGGTGCAAATCTAGTCGACAGGTTAATGACAATTAACTTGACAATAACGCTTTCAAAAAGGGTCTTGAAATGCTAAAAATGCTTCTTTTTGCAAATGAGTCAGCTACCCTACTATAAAGTCTTCATAATCCTTGGTGTCACTTATTTTTGGTTATGTCAGGTAAGTCTAGCTGAGTACCTTCTCGTACTCAGGGTTTTATTCCCACTTGTTGCAGATGGGCAGATATATTACTGCTACTGTATCAACTGCCTTTATCCTGTGATGGGTGATGCTTAGGACCATGGGCATGGTCATTCCTTATGTCTTGTCTGATGCTTTTGTTGGAGATGATCATTCGCTGGCACTGTATTTGAACTCTGTGTGAGTGTGTGTGGTTTGAACAAATGGCTTCCGCTACTTTTATTTGAACTTGTTTTGTAATAACTATGTTTAAACTCTGATGTATCTGAGATGCAAACTTTTATGTAATATGTGATGGTGACCGCTAAACTTATTACGATCTTGGCTGGAATGGAAGTTGGTTTGAAATCCTTCGTGATTTCACGGACTACCGGGTTATACGGGCTTAAGTTTGCTAAATCGTCTGCTCTAGTGGATGATTTTTTTACTTAATTTCGTATAATTGGTCGGTTCTGTTACAGCTGGCATCAGAGCATGGTTTAGCATGTTACTATTCACAAGTGTATTTAAAACAAAAAGGCATTTGAAAAACGTGATTTCCAAACTATAAAGTGTGCCAGTGGTCATATCCTTTATGCCCAGTTAAGGACTTTAGGTGGCTTAATTAAGTACTGACTTGGGGTTCTTGCATCATATTTCTCTTTCATCGCTCATACAGCATGCTATTGTATGAGTGGCACTTGTTTGAGTGGTAGTGTATGGATCAATTGCCTCTATGCCTCGGTAAGTGTGAGTTGTGAGAGCATGATCGGATACACCGCCGATCTAGGGTGAATGCTTATATGATGCTGGAGTAATTACATGTTCTATGCATGTTTTACAAAGGTATCTCATGTGTGGGTCTTCCGTCTGTTGAGGCGATGCCGTCAATAGGACGATGGTTCGGGTAGTTACTACCGTTGTACACGTATCTGGGGATTCGTGTAGAGCGTGTAGATAAAATTTATTGCTTTTATGCATTCATTGGGAATTGGGCTGAAATGAATCTTCTGCAGGTACATAACAACGCTATCATGTAGAACGTATTAGCTATGTATTTGAGAGATCGTTTGTATGCCACCGAATTCGTCGTTAGAAATTATTCATTTCATAAGTTTGTGAGAACGTACGACACGTACATACATCATATTACTTGTGCATTTCATTCATGTCATGCATTCCTCCCCTTATAAATTGATTATCTCATTTTGATAAAAGTTGTATCACCTAAAATATGTTTCCCCAGGGTAATAAAAGAACTTTTGCTACAGATGGCCCGTACGAAGCAGACCGCCCGTAAGTCCACCGGAGGAAGAGCACCTCGACGTCCGTTGGCCCTAAGGGAGCACCGCACCACGGACACCTTCTTGAGCGAGTTTGGCATGCTGACTTTGCTTTGGAGAGTGCTCCATGATGTGGGGTACGCAGAGGGTCAAGAGCCGATATACTCCTGGAATGAGAGCCAGTTAGCAGAGGATGGACTTGTAGTGGTAGAGATCATGGTTCCTGCTCTTGGTGATGCTCCAGATTGGGATGGTTGGCACTTGGAGTTTGAGGGTTGCACTCCTACTGAGGGTGCAGAGGGAGCAGCCTTCCGTGTCATCAAGGATATTATGAGCAGATTTCCTAGTGAGCTTGCAGCAGCTCTAGCTGTCACTTTTCCTAGGGATGATCCTCGTGATGCCATTTGGGTTCAGCCTTAGGGAAGCGCCTTGGTCAGAGGTGCAGCTGAGGGATAGGCTAGCGACAACCATTCTATGAGTGCTATGTTCGCCGCCATCAGAGCATATGAGGGTCTCGAGAGTACCTACTGGACTTTGACTGGCTTGCGTGGTCAAGATAAGCTCAAGGGGAGAAAGCAGAAGAAGAGACAGACACATGCTATAGCTAGTTTGCAGGAGCAGTTGGCTGATATGAACTTACAGTGAGACCAGGCGGTTGAGAGAGGTGATAGAGCTATGCAGCGGGTGCATATGTTGACTCAAGCCAACAACAATGCAGACCGCATGATTGGACAGTTGGTTCAGGAAAGGAATGAAGCCTAGGACGAGAGGGACCTTCTGCTGCAGAGGGTCGATGAGCTAGAGGAATACAACGGCAACCTGCACGAGGAGTTTCACGCGCTCTACAATGGGGTTGGCCCATATGCTCCACCAGACGCTGCTGGCATGGACATCAACGACGACAACGAGGACGAGCCTGTAGTTTCACCTAAGGGCGATGGTGACGTCTCTGATCCCGACGATGGCCCCGAGGAGTAGGCTAGTTGCCTTGTGCTAGTATCTAGGTCCTGTCACGATGACCTTTCTTTTGTTGGCATGTAACCTAATGTGTTTTGCTTCGAACTTATGAGACTTGGCATGTGGTTGGAACTTGATTAAGAATGCGATATCTGAACGCATAAAAGTCTAGTGTATGTATGCTGGCAAGTTGGTTGTATGGACGCGATGTTTGCTATTAAAGTAATTTGATTAAGTGATGTTGTTTTGATTGGGATGCAATTGTTGTGCCTCTGTTTTATTGTATGAATTTATTCTCTCCAGTAAATTCAGTATGACATAATTTTTCCTTCACTCACAATTATTACAGCTTCACTTAATCATTACTTGTTGCTGAAATATGCAGATGACAAACACTCACCGAACCACGTATGAGGCCGCTGAGACCGGTGCTAACGGTGCGGGGACCGGTGGTGGTGGTGGAAACCACGGCAACAACAATGAGCCTCCTCATGAACCACATTTGCCACCTCCTCCCCCGTTTACCCCCGAGATGTTCCTCACATAGTTGCTCGGGAGTCAGCGCAACGCGAAACAATCCTAGAAGAACATGGAGGATTTTCTGCGCACCATCGCCAACAACGTTCAATGCAGTAACAATCAGAGTGGTGGCATTGGAGTGAACTAATATAGCAGCTTCAAAGATTTTATGGACACCAGGCTGCCAATATTCAAGGAAGCAATAGAGCCACTTGATGCTGAGGAATGGATCAACACTATGGAAGATAAATTCTGTGTGTTGAGGATGACTGAGGTGTTGAAAATAGAGTATGTTGCACTTCAGTTGCAAGGACCAGTGGGAATGTGGTGGAAGCACCATCGCACCACCTTCCCTCCAAATGCTTAGATTTCATGGTGAGAGTTTGCTGAGGCCTTCCGTGGAGTTTATATTCCACCCGGGCTGACCGAGATGAAGTTGGGAGAGTTCTTGGCGTTGAATCAGGGCACCAAGACCGTGACGCAATATTTGCATGCCTTCAACAACTTGTGTCGTTATGCTCCCGACATGGTTGATACAGATGCTAAGAGAATCGCCAGTTTCAAGAGGGGACTCAATCCAAAAATGATGAAGCATGTGGGTACCAACAACCACGTCAGATTCAATGACTTCATCAGCGACTGTCTGAAGCAGGAGAAGAATAACAACGCCAGCACCGCAACCAAGACACACAAGAGAGCCCTTGAAGGTGGTCTGTCCCAAGCTAGAGCACCTACGGGAGGTCATCCTCCATATCGCCCATTGGCACCTGGCGCTAGGTTCAGGCCACCACAGCAAAGAAATTAGAATTTTGTGGACCCCAGAAGCCTTACAAGATGGCAGTACAGCCCAACAAGGCAGCCGCAACTGTGGTACAAGGCAGTTCCAAGGGAGCTATGGGATCTGCTGGAACAGTGAGGGGACCCTGCTATAACTATGATCAACCCAGCCACTTCTCGAGGTTTTGTCCGTATCCGCCCAAGAAGAAGCAACAGACTTATAATGCTAGGGTGCATAGTACGACTATGGATGAAATTCCTAAGGGAGAGCCCATCACTGCTGGTAAGTTTCCTATCAACGAAAACCCTGTAGTTGTTCTATTTGATTCTGGATCATCGCATTCTTTTATGAGTCAAGCATTTGCACAGAAACATGAACAACTATGCATAGAATTGGGTTATGGTTATCATATAAGTTCAGTAGGGGCTGATGTTTTGACCAACCGGATGATTCGAGGGGCAACCCTTGAATTAGGTAGCAGGAAGTTCCGAGTGAACTTGATAGTTATGCCTGGACTAGTTTTGGATGTCATTATAGGGATGAATTGGATGAAGGATTGGAGAGCAGTCATAGATACTGGAAGTCGAGTACTTACCCTTAAGGATCCCCTGGGTGAGGGTACTTTCCAAGTACCATTGCCTCAGAGAACAGACCTTATAAGTGTTACATGTGCTACGGTAGTTATTCCTATTCATCAGATTCCGGTAGTGTATGAGTTTCTGGATGTATTCCTGGATGAGCTACCTGATCTTCCGTCGGATAGGGAGATTGAGTTTGGAATTGAATTAATCCCCGGAACAACTCCGATTTCAAGGAGACCCTATCGGATGCCTCCAGATGAATTAGCTGAGCTGAAGAAGCAACTAGAAGATTTATCGAAAAAGGGGTTTATCCAGCCAAGCAAGTCTGAATGGGGATGTCCCGCCTTGTTTGTGAAGAAGAAGAAAGAGGGCACATTGAGAATGTGCATAGATTACAGGCCACTCAATGCTGTAACCATAAAGAATAAGTATCCCCTGCCTCATATTGATGTTCTATTTGACCAGTTAGCCAAGGCCAAGGTGTTCTCAAAAATAGATTTGAGATCCGGATATCATCAGATCAAGATTAGGCCATAGGATATACCAAAAACTACATTTTCCACCAGATACGGGTTGTATGAGTATCTTGTCATGTCCTTTGGCTTGACAAATGCTCCTGCATACTTTATGTTTTTGATGAATACAGTTTTCATGCTAGAATTGGATAAGTTCGTGGTGGTGTTCATCGATGACATTCTGGTGTACTCCGAGAACGAGAAGGATCATGAAGAGCATCTGAGAATTGTCTTGACTAGACTTAGGGATCATCAACTGTATGCTAAGTTTAGCAAATATGAATTCTGGTTGAAGAAAGTTCCTTTCCTTGGTCACATTCTATCATAAAATGGAGTTTCAGTCGATCCAGGTAAGGTGCAAGAGGTTATGGATTGGAAAGCACCGACCACAGTTCCTAAGATTAGAAGTTTCTTAGAACTAGCCAGTTATTACCGTCGCTTTATACCAGACTTCTCGAAGATTGCCAAACCGATGACAAGTCTGCTACAGAAGGATTACAAGTTTGTGTGGATAGAGGAGTGTGAAGCAGCTTTCCACACTTTGCGGAAACTGTTGACCACTGCTCCTGTTCTAGCACAACTAGATATCAAGAAACCATTTGATGTGTTTTGCGACGCATCGAAGACTGGATTGGGTTGTGTTCTTATGCAAGAAAGGAGAGTCATTGCTTATGCTTCACGTTAATTGAGAAAGCACGAGGTCAACTATCCAACACATGATCTTGAACTTGCTGCAGTTGTGCATGCCCTAAAAATTTGGAGACATTATCTACTTGGTAATGTGTGCAACATTTGCATAGATCACAAGAGTCTTAAGTACATCTTTACCCAACTAGAGCTGAACATGAGACAACGCAGATGGTTGGAATTGATCAAGAATTACAACTTGAATGTGCAATATCATCCTAGAAAAGCCAATGTAGTGGCAGATGCTTTGAGCAGAAAGTCACATTACTTGAATGTGTAGCCATTACTTGAAGATGGGTTCGATCTGATGCATCCTGCTGTGTTACATAGTATTTAGATTAGTTGCTCTTTGGAAAGTAAGATAATAGAAGGCTAGAAAACCGACAAGGGAATATTCCACATCAAAGAGAAAATAAAAGAAAAGCTGTCTCAGCACTTTAAAGTGGATGAACAGGGCATGTTGTGGTTTGACGACCGTCTTGTGGTTCCCAAGGATCGAGAGCTTAGGAATAAACTCATGGATGAAGCTCACCTTTCTAAGCTATCTATCCATCCCGAAAGTAGTAAGATGTATCAAGAACTAAGACCTCGTTATTGGTGGACCAAAATGAAGAAAGAAATTACAGCATATGTTGCCAGATGTGACACATGTTGTAGAGTGAAAGCTATTCATATAAAACCTACCGGTATGTTGCAACCCTTGTCAGTCCCTGGTTGGAAGTGGGACGATATAAGTATGGATTTTATCTTGGGTTTGCCTACTACTCAAAAGGGACATGATTCGATTTGGGTAATTGTGGACCGTCTTACCAAGACCGCTCATTTCTTGCCTGTCAAAATAGAATATCGACCACCTCAATATGCCGAGAAGTATATCGCAGAAATTGTGAGGTTGCATGGTATACCAAAGACCATAGTATCTGATAGAGGCTCACAGTTCATGGCTCACTTTTGGGAACATTTACACAAAGGCTTAGGAACTAGTTTGATTCGTAGTACCGCTTATCATCCTCAGACAGATGGTCAGACTAAACGAGTGAATGCTGTTTTGGAGGATATGTTAAGAGCCTGCGTATTGTCTTCTAAAGGATCATGGGAGTCATGGTTACCATTAGCTAAGTTTTCTTATAATAATAGTTATCAAGAAAGCATCAAGATGGCTCCATTCGAAGCTTTGTATGGCAGAAAATGTAGAACACCATTGAATTGGGTCGAGCCTGGAGATAGAAGGTATTATGGCATTGACTTTGTAGAAGAAGCCAAGAAGAAAGTTCATATTATTCAGCAAAATATGAAGGCGGCCCAATCACGTTAGAAAAGTTATGCAGATAGAAGAAGGAGACCCCTTGTGTTTGAAGTTGGTGACTATGTTTATCTGAAGGTCACGCCAATGAAGAAGAAAAGGTTCAGAGTCCGAAGAAAGCTTGCCGCTAGATTCGTAGGACCATACAAGATCTTGGAACAAAGAGGTCCGATAGCCTACAAGTTAGAGTTACCTGAGACAATGAGTACTGTTTTTCTAGTTTTCCATGTATCACATCTCAAGAAATGTTTGCGTTTTCCGGTGGAAAGAATAGAACCTCGAGGTATCCAACTCAAATCAGATTTGGTGTACCGTGAACAATCGGTCCGTGTTTTAGACACTAAAGAATGTGCTACTTGGAATAGTGTGGTGAAAACATACAAGATACAGTGGGATCATCATGATGAGGGAGATGCAACTTGGGAAATGGGAGAGTATCTACAAAAAGCTTATGAAGATTTTTATAACAAATGGTTCGTAACTCAAATCTCGGGACGAGATTTTTATAAGGAGGGAGGGCTATAACACCCCGGTGTTATGCCAACATTTAGGCACTACAAATCATGTATATCATGCATCATCAAGCATCCTAATCATATATGCCTAATCATGTAAATAATAACTGAAACACTGCTTCGAAACATACGAAACATGCTTGTCAAACGTAAATGATGCATACACTTGTTAGAGTTGTTTTGCCCTAATTATGCTTGCTAGGTTAGTAGAACTTGTTTGGCAATGATTGTAAATCATCTAGAATTATTTAGCATAATTTTTGGAGCAATGTTTGTATTCAAATTATTGCAAAAATTTTGCCTTAAAAATAATTCCCCAAAAATTAGGGTTTTGAGTTAAAATTGACTTTGATTTTATAATTCAAAATCTAGATAGAATTGGACTTTGGTTATAAAAGCAAAGTTGTAGAGAATTAAATTCTAATCAACTTTCATTTTTGGTATATTTTCAAAAGATGTCATTTTCTTGCTCAAAATGATATTTGAAAACTAGTATTTAAAAATCTCTTGAAAACATAATTTGAAAAAGGCTTTTCTTATTTCGTGGGCCGTCGCCTCGCTTCTCGGCCCACGGCCGAAGCCAGCCCAGCGAGCCTCCCGTAGCGCCGCGCGCCTCGCCTTGGCCCAGCCCAGCCCCGCGCGTGTCTAGCCTACTGACCGCGCTGCGTCGCGCCGTTCGCTCGTGCCGCGTCCCGACCATGGCAGAGCACGCTCGCCACGTGGCGGCCCTACGCCGTCGACGTCGTCGCGCGTCGCAGCTGGCCTGCGTCCGCTCCCACGCGCCCGCCTACACCTGCTGACCGCGCTATGCTCCTCTCCACTCCATCTCGCCCGCTCTCTTGCTCTCCCGTGCTCGCCCCTCCTCCTGCGCGCAGCCAGCTCGCCACCGAGCGCCACCGCAGCCTGCCGGGCGAATTCACCGCCCCTCCACCATGGCCAGCAATCAAGCGCCAGCAGCTCCGCCTCACTCTTCGGCACTTGGTGCTCGCGATTGTGCCATCTTTTGAGCCCAGGTAGCGCATTCTCGCGATTCGCCGACGTTGGCCATGGCGCCACTGTGCTCGACCGCCGTGGAACTCCCCCTTCCTCCCCTTCTCCACCCTGCCTAGCTGCCTGCCCGCATTCGCCAACTCCTTGCAAACCTCAGACGCTCACCCGCTTGCCCTGACCCAGCCAGCAATGGCCGCTGGCCCCGCTGGCCGAGCCGCGTCGCCGCGACGTCTCGGCGTCGGCATGGCCTTCGCCTCGGCCGAGCTGGGCCATGTGGCCGTGGGCCGAAGCCCCTGCCAGGCCGCCGCTCTTTCCCTTCGCTCGGACCGCGCAGGCCGAGTGTGGCCGTGGGCCAGCTGGTTCCCACGGGCCAGCCCAGTAGCAATAGGATGTTTTATTTTCAGTTTTTCTTTATTATTCGAAAATAGAAATGATTTGGAAAATGTTTAGATACTCAAAATTGCTCCAAATCTGTTGAAATAAATTTTGCTAGGTTCCTTATCACCAGATCTACTTGGCAAAATTATTGCATGTCATTTTTGAGATACTTTTCTATAGAACTTTATTTAATCATGGATATTGCTGATAACTTGAAAAATGTGTAGAAAAACCTATAAGCTTCAGAAAAATATGATTTCCAAGTTTGTTAATCTTCTTATGTAGTGTACTTCCTAGGAAAAAATATGTGTCATGCATGTGCTGAAGAAAAATTTTGAGGTGTAGTTCAAGTGCCTTTAATGTCTGATTTTTGTTATTTTTGCTAGAGAACAAAGTTTGTATAAAACATGCATGTGATAATTTTTGTACAGTGATTGTATGCTATGAAGATCATAGAAAAAATGCTAACTCTGTTGTTTGACACTTTTCACAGTACAAAGTATTTTCATGTTTATAATCATGCCATAGCTTGTTATTTTTGTGTAGCCTAATCCACTCATTCAAATACCATGAAAATCTGATGGTAGACTACTTAGGGTAGTACTGTGCTATGGTAATTTTCTAAGATTTTTCTAAGCAATAAAAATAGACGTTGCTATTCAAACCTATTATTAATTAGGGTTTAATCAAGTGTTGCTTTATGTGTGATTAAGAAATTAGTGAAGCTTTGGTGTATCTTTGAAGCATTTAATAAGATGTGTTGACTTAACATATTAGTAGTAGAAGAGAATGCAGTAGATGACATGTGCTTGTAATATATGTTCTTGGATGATGTTGACTACCTTGCATTCAAGCATATCCCTTGTATTCATCTCATCTAATGCACCGATTGCATAAGCACTTACGCACATTGCATCATGCAGGATCGCAAACCGAGAACTCAGTCGTCATACCCGAGGAGCAGCTCGAGGTGCAGGCGCAGGAAGTGCCCGAAGCCGACGAGGAGGACGTTGAGGAACTTATTGCAGATGGGCAGATGTATTATGACTACTGTATCAACTGCCTTTATCCTGCGATGGGTGATGCTTAGGACCATGGGCATGGTCATTCCTTACATCTCGTCTGATGCTTTTGTTGGAGATAATCATTCGCTGGCACTGTATTTGAACTCCGTGTGAGTGTGTGTGGTTTGAACAAATGGCTTCCGCTACTTTTATTCGAACTTGTTTTGTAATAACTATGTTTAAACTCTGATGTATCTGAGATGCAAACTTTTATGTAATATGTGATGGTGACCGCTAAACTTATTATGATCTTGGCTGGAATGGAAGTTGATTTGAAATCCTTCGTGATTTCATGGACTACCGGGTTATACGGGCTTAAGTTTGCTAAATCGTCTGCTCTGGCGGATGATTTTCTTACTTAATTTCGTATAATTGGTCGATTCTGTTACAACCCCCCCCCCCCCCCACACACACACATGCTGTGAACCCCCAAAATTGAAACCCCTCATCCTTCTATCTCTCCCTGTACCCTCGGATTTAGGAATGGTAGCCTAGAATTGGATTTTAGATTCAGGAATGGTAGCCTAGAACTAGATTTCAGATTTAGGAATGGTAGGCGAAGCTCCACTAAGCGGCATGGTGAGCACGGTGGCGCTCATGTCAATGGTCATCGTCGTTGACTCAGCCCAGGCCAGACTGAACGACAAGTTAACAGAATGGTAGAAATCAACAACGGAGCAACCTTTCACTGCTATTTCTCTAAAGCTGAATCTTTTGATGGTATTTTTTCAAAGTCAGGATCTTTTAATGGTATGGATCCAATTTTTCCATCATTTTGGGGTTTACAAGAGCTGGATATCCATCTACAAATGGGATGTCAACTGAAAAAGGTATAAAGGATAGTATGTAGCGAGCATTTTCAGAATCAAAGCTGGATCAAAATTAAGACAAATGCAGACAAGATAGCCTAACAGACAGATTGTACATAATCTATCCCCATTTATGTAACCATTTTTTTCTTCAAATTTGTGCGCTAAGTAGTAAAGGTGCAAACTACAGAGGGAGATGTAAACCTGAAACCTGCATCTTTCTTTTGGTTGTAGGAAATGAGACCAGCATGGAACCTTTCTAGAAACTTGCCACTGCTTATCCCAGGATTGTTTGGTGTAAGAAGTTGAGTTGATGGTTGAAAGCGTCAATAGATTTTGAAAATATAAGTCAACAGTTTTTGCTATTTGTGGGTAATCAGCAAAATAGATCCCAAGCTCCTTGATCTGCAATGCACGTAAAAGTAGTGCCACACAGGTTAACAAACTTGCTTTTCTCAGCACTATACTTCAAATGAAACCGAACTTTTTTTTGTCGGGTATACCTAAGTAAGGGATTTCGAATCATTGTTTGCTGACCCTATGTACACATCCAGTTTATCTGATATCTAGACCTTTGAATGCACAACACCAGATCCCCACCAATACCCAAAAAGAACAGTTACATTCTCAACATTTGGTCTTCCTGTGGCCAGATCGGTGCTCTCTTGGTCAAAATCAGGAGAAAATCCAGAGTGTTGGACAATCCTAGAATGATACTACAATTATCAATAGAGAAAATAAATCTCTTCGTTTGCCTTATCACTTCTTGGAGATTCAGTTGTGACACCAGGTTTGCTGTTGGCATACAGCTATGTCAATATTCCATATTTTTAGACCGACATCCTCTACTCCTCCAATCATCCTATGACTAAGTAATCACTGACATTTCAGAAACTGATAATTCAAGTATCATACCAATACTTGCCTGATTTTGATCTTATGATCTACTGTCGCCTCACCTGCATTCCCCTCTTCAAAAGCACCTTGCCGGCAGGTCACAAGGGTAGAGATGTACTGCAAGGAATCAGTAGGAGTTGGGGCCAGCAACGAGCCATCCCATCTGCCCTGCAAAAGAAGCAAAAGTTTGTGAATTTGGGGGCAGAGAAATCAGTAGGAGTTGGGGCCTGTGTCATGGAGTCAGGGTAGAGATGTACTGCGAGGAGGAGAGGAGGGTCAGCGCACCGGACCGCAGGCACAACTCCAGCCCCGGCAGAAGATGCAGGAGGCGGAGGCCTGCCACCATGGCTGTCATTCCTAGGCAGCGGGATCCAGCTTCTCGATCCTCGAGCATTCCGCGGCGGCGCAGGCCGCCTCGTCGTCCATGCAGATCGCCGCCGCCCTCCGCCATCACAGCAAAAAAAAATCCCTCCGACTTCCACGAACCACGCGTGCCCCAAAACCTAGGGTTTTGCATGTTCAAGGCCAGTGTGGCGGCGTAGGCGTCGTACTCCTCCCGCTGCCGCCGGAGATCACGATGGCCTCGGTGCTGCATCCGTGTACACACATCGGCTGCGACACTCGCGGCCGGCAGCAGCGGTGTGGGGCTCCATGGCGTGGCCGTCCTCAAAAGGGAGCCACGGCGAGGCTTGGACTGGCGGATTTGGGAGGTGGCGGCCAGCGGGAACAGCTGGGGGCGTGCATGGGGATGGGATGCTGCGCGTGGATCGCACGAAGACAGACCGACGAGCCGAAGTTTGGGTGAGGGAGGGAGCGCTACCGCTACGAGCGGGCAAGAGATTTTTGTTGCCTGGTTCCTGATTTGGATGGAGCGTGATTGACGTCGGGCGGGCCTGGCAGCGAGGGCACGCGTGCAAATCGCCGGACGGGGCCTGGGAGCGAGAGGGGTGCGGGATTGCACCAGGACGATGGACCCACGTTAAAATGTCGTACCAAAAAATGTCCACGCTTTATTCTTTTTAGTTGTAGGATATGTTCCATTGGAAAATTATGATCTTAGAAGGGGAAAAAATCCTTCTGAACTCCTTTTATTTGAGACTACAGTTTCTTCCCTTCTATAGTATGACCATTCTTTCCAGTGCTATGCATTAAAACACTACACTGAAGGTAATGCCTATAAGGTGTTGTTTCAAAAACATTGCACTACATAATGACTTCCTTTTGAAAAAAACACTCATCATATATCCCAAGGTATTGCAATCTTCCTGAGTATACATCAACTGCAGAGTGAAAACTGAAGACTCCAAATCATAGGTAAGGAGCAGTGGCCGTAGAACCTCTGCCAGCCACCACCGTAATTGAACAAGATTGGTTCAAAACACCATCTTATACTTCAATACATGATCAGTGAAATATCATCTATGCTAATTTAGCTAGCAACCGATTCTTTCCATTACAGGTACGGAACCACACTGCTAACATTATAATATCATCTATGCTAATTTAACTAACAATCTGTTATGGGCATTACAGGTTCGAAATCAACACTGCCTGGGTGCTTTTGTCTAGGTTCAGTAGCAGAAACACGACTTACTTTTGCGAGGCTCCAAAATTTCAGAATAGACTCCAACTCCATACGAACTTTAGATAGTTTATGCTATATATTTGACCTGAAAATTTCATGTCTATGATTCTCAGCAACAATATTCCTGTATGACACTATGTATGCTTTAGCACCTTCTGTAATTAACATCATATACTATATATTCTTCCACCGCTCTTAACCATTTGTCTCCGTAAAACTTCAAATATAATTTCAGCTGCCAATATATTATTCCACTCACCAGTAGAGAAGCGACTTTTGATACAGCTCGAAATTTGGATTTAGTCCCGATATTTTTCACGCCCGGGACTAGAGAGACCTTTAGTCCCGGTTTGTAGCTCCAACCGGGACTAAAGGTCCCTACCCAACGGCTACTGCGCCAGGCTTTTGCTGGAGGAGACCTTTAGTCCCGGTTGGACCTACCAACCGGGACTAAAGATTAACTTCTACTCCCGGTTGGTCTCTCCAACCGGGAGTAAAAGTCTACTCCCGGTTGGAGGCTTCGTCCGGGACTTAGGAAGGGACCTCTAGTCCCGGTTTCTGTCTACAACCGGGATTAAAGGTCCCCTCCTATATACCCCTTGTTCCTCCCCGAGCCCGAGCCACTTCGAGCTCAGTGTTCTTACTTCATCGCCGGCATCTCTTCTTCCTCATCACCGGTGTATCACAAGATTTCTTCCATTCCTCCGTCGATTCTTCGGTTCAAAGGTTACCAACTTTTATACTCTCATGTTTCATCAGTAGCTTATTTCATTTTGTGGACTAGATATATGTGGTTTTTTATGGTAGATTTTTTTTTACTTGTAAGCCATTTAAGCTCAAAATCACTTTCAAGTTTGCGTATTTGGATGAAGGAAGGTTAAACTAGTTATTCAAAACTAGTATTGAGCTTTCATTTCTAGCATGCATAGCACACTTCATGCTTTAGAGATATAGAGGATTTTAGAGTTTTTTAATTTTATTTGTTTATAAAATAAGAAATTTATATTATATTAAAAATCAGTATAGAGAGTAGATGGCAACTGTTTCTGAGTCCTCGGCCTCTCATCGGGTTACAAAGCGACTGAGGCCGGACCTTCCTCTCATTGCATGCGGTAGTGTGAGGAGAAGATTGTGATGGAGTACCGGGTGAGGAAGGAGTGTCCCAACAAGGGTCGTATCTTCTATAAGTGTCCGGATCGCAATGTGAGTTATTTTGTCGCATTTGATGATTATGGTTAATTTATATTTATTTTCATGATGATTGTAATTAAAGTTCTAATTTTTTGTTTTAATTTCAGTGGGATGGCACTGGATGTTCAGGCTGGTACTGGGAGGAAGAGTATGTTGAACACGTGCAAAACTCTCTTGCATAGGCGGCTACGGCGGCTAATGAGGCAGTGATCTTGCGGAAGAAGCCTATAAATGTTGAACAAACGCATAATCTGTCTGTTTTAGTTGGGATTGGTCGTGAAATCCTTATGCTGCTGAAGTGCATTTTAGCTTTAGTTTTTTTAGTGGTAGTTGGGATTGTCTACATTGTAGCGAGACTTTTATAAATTAATACCTTGTGTGGTGGCATGTATGTCGTATAATTAACTAATTATGTTCTAGGTTTTAATATGGTATGTATGTCATGTAATACAGATGAGCCGACATTAGATGTACAATGCTGATCGCCGCTCCCAATAGTTCATTTAGAGCGTGCATTCTTTTTTACGTGTGGCCGAGGCAAACAAACGCGATGGTTTCATGTGCTGCCCATGTGCCATATGTAAGACTTTGAAGGAATATGCTAGCTCAAGGAGTCTTCATTCACACTTGTTGAAGTCGGGTTTCATGCCAAACTATATTTGTTGGACGAAGCACGGAGAAACTGAGGTTATAATGGAAGAAGGTGAAGAAGAACAATGGGACGATGATGACATTATTGCTGAATATGGTGCTTTCAATGATACTGCAATGGGGGAAGCTGAAAAAGAAGTAGTGGCAGAAGATGAGCCCGCTGATGATCTTGGTCAGGCCATTCGTGACGTACAAAGAGAATGCGAAAGTGAAAAGAAGAAAATCAAGTTCGAGCACATGCTAGAGGATCACAAGAAATTGCTATACCCAACTTATGATGCGGGACAGAAAAAGTTGGGTACCATACTGGAATTGCTGCAATGGAAGGCAAAGAATGGTGTATCTGACAAGGGATTTGGGGAGTTACTGAAAATGCAAAAGAAGATGCTTCCGAAGGATAACGAATTGTCCGTCACTATGTACGAAACAAAACAGGTAGTCTGCCCTTTTGAATTAGAAATTCAGAAGATACATGCATGTCCTAATGACTGCATCCTCTACCGTGGTGAGGAGTACGAGAAGTTAGATGCATGCCCGGTATGTCATACATCGCAGTATAAGATCAGGCGAGATGACCCTAGTGATGTTGAGGGTGAACGTCCCATGAAGAAAATCCCTGTCAAGATTATGTAGTATGCTCCTATAATACCACGCTTGAAACGTCTGTTCAGAAATAAAGACCATGCAAAGTTATTGCGATGGCACAAAGAAGACCGTAAGGTAGACAATATGTTGAGACACCCTGCTGATGGGTTCTAGTTATTGTGATTATTTTCTACTATTAAAGTGTATATATATAAAGCTACATATATATATATATATAAATTATATATCCTCACACTATATTTTTATATATGCAGATATGAGATGACATAACTCAGAAAGAGACGGGATAATGATGTTAGTTTTGTTGATCCAAATGTCGTATTCAAACACCCTGATCTCCCGTCTGGATGGAAAGCTGAACTCGAGAAAAATCTCATGATGTTCTTAGTGAACCAATAAAACAAGGACATACTCTTCCCCTACAACTTTAAATGAATGTTAAATAATTAATGTCGATCATATGGATATTTGTTCAATTATTTGCTTACTAGCTAAGCTATCTCCCATATATACATATGTTACTCTAGTTAATGTCGATCATATTTGTGTATAAAAACATATGCAGCAATCACTGGATA
This sequence comes from Miscanthus floridulus, assembly GCF_019320115.1. NCBI lineage: Eukaryota > Viridiplantae > Streptophyta > Magnoliopsida > Poales > Poaceae > Miscanthus > Miscanthus floridulus. Next base: position 48,410,430 of record NC_089591.1, on the reverse strand, counting down.
TTAATGGTCATCGATATGGCCAATAGTCGGTTGATGATCTTAGACTCGTTAAGAAAAGAGCAAATAGAGTACCAAGACATGATAGATATTATCCAAGGGTAATTTGGTCTCTCTAGCAACTATATATACCCCGATCTCTTAACTGCAACAATTATTAAAGGCCTAAATATTTTTTTATTTTATTGGACGCAGTGTTTGGAAAAGTTTCATTGAGGAACACCATATGAAACATTGCAAAGCGCCACTGGATGTAATCGCACACAAAGTAAGTACTAGCTACATTTATATATATATAATTTAATTAACACTATGCATGCTTTCAATTCATCGGATCTTTTTTCTCGTAAAAGTGGGTTCTGAGGCAAGAACAGGGGAACAACTACTGCGGATACTATGTTTGCGAGTTCATCATGGCGTACTCAAAAAGAACTCCTGAAGAGAACCTCAAAGTACGTTATATAAATATATTCATATATTCACAATTTCTTTTATTGCTCATATATATATAAGTAATCACATGACCAATATATATATATATATTAATACTTTTCCTTTAACTTTTATTAAAGACTCTATGGTTGAAGGAAAAAGTCATACGACGTGACCAACTGAAAGCAATTCAAGAGACCATAGCAGGATTTTTAATGACCAGGTCTTAAACCCCGCCGGCGAGTTCTACAATGACGTGAACGAAACATGAAAGCCAAACCAGATGAAGTAAATTTGTTATCCCAAGGATATGATAGAATATACAATGCAAGCTTTATTTGTCATATATATATACACATATTATATGTACATAAAATAACGATATATGTATATGAATGTAATATATACGTTAGTTTCATACTTTAGTTTGTACAAAATGTTCGAACATTATAAACGTGTAGAATACGTATATTATTAGCAGCTTAAAATACGTATTCGAAAAACCTATTCGAAAACCAAAACGAATCATCAATTAAAAATAGAAACAAAAAAAATAAAAAAATAAAACCTTTAGTTCCGGTTGGTTATACCAACCGGGACTAAAGGGCCGACCCACGTGGCTAGACCGGGAGGCCTCTTTAGCCCCGGTTGGTATTATCAACCGGGGCTAAAGGTTAGTCCCGAGCACAAAACCAGAACTAAAGGAGGGGCCCTTTAGTTTTGAATTCGTGTTCCCGGTTCCAAAACCGAGACTAAAAGGGGTTGATAACCAGGAGTACAGCCCATTTCTCTACCCGTGACTGCTCTTTCCAAGCAAATATTGAACATATATATTTACCCAGGCATTTAACAGCTAATTCACGAGGCGCGCGCCTGCACTAGTTGGCTCAATAGCAGGTGACATGATTGCAATTAGGCCCACATCTACAAAAGTATTTGATTTCCCGCCGTCGCCAACATATGGCTACCATACCTTTTGGCGCAGCGGCTTGGTAAGATAATAAACTTAGACATGCCACTGCTTTTTCACCTACTGTGCCGCAGCTTTTTATTTATTGTTCCTAAACTAAATTTTGGTGAGAGGTTTACATTTCGCTTAACAGCCTGTTCGCTTGGTCGTATTTGACTTATAAGTCATGGCTTATCAGTCAATGAACATTATTTTTCTCTCACACCAAACCAGCTAACAGTATTTTCAGCCATGGCTTATAAGTCAAACCAGCCCAAACGAACAGGGCGCAAGCTTTTGCTCCGCTGACCAAAAAAGTAAAAGAAACAAGAAAAAAAGAGTCGGACTTCTAGCGTCCGGATGTCCGATATAGTCACTAGCGTCCAGACGTTGCACGTGTCGGGCTCGTAAGGGAGCGCACCAATAGTGGTCCCGTGCCATCCTGGATGTCGCCCACGCCACCCCAAACGTCCTCCGCGCCGCTGGCCGCTTCCCACGTGCAACACCCGATCTACTTTTGAAACATCCAGATGCAACAGTTGTAACATAAAAAAAAAGACATATGAAACACTTGAAACAAGCATCTGAGAACACTTGCTAAAACAGCTGAAAAACATTTGAAAACCATTGCAAACATATACAACATCCAGATGAAACACTTGCAAACATACGTATGAAATACCTGAAAACACTTGAAACATATACTTGCAACATGCATGTATATGCAACACCCAGACAAAACACTTGCAACATTCATCTGGAATAGATAAAACATTGGAACATACACTTGAAACATATGTGAGTAGCCATTACAACATATGCAACATCCCGATCTACTTTTGCAACATCAATATATAACACGTGCAACTTACCTCACAAACATCTGAAACACTTGAAATATACTATTGCAACATGAACTTTTAGCGTAGCATAGCATCTGCTTGCTGTTTAGACGAATAGAGGCTCATCGACGCGGAACTTAACGCAGGCACGGAGCTCGAAGCCGCAAAGCGACGCGGAGGTCACTAGTGTAGAGCTCGTTGGCGGTATGGACCTCGGCAGAGGCAAGAGCAGGCGGATGGAGCACGGCCACAACGGGGAGACGCGAGTTTGGGAGCAAGCTAGCGAGCGTCTAGCGTGTCGGGCTCGCCGTGCGCGGCACGGGGGCCTACGGCAGGGGCAAAAATGGGGTCCATCCCGCGAGCAAGCGAGTGATGCGGGCGGGGGCGATGTGGTCTAGTGTGGGGTCCGTCCGGACGGAAGACGCCATGTAAGAAGCGTTTCCAGAAAAAAAAAATTTGTTCCTCGTTCGGTCGTGTTACCTAGCGCGAGCGCAAATCCGGGGTAACGTAGCGCTCCATCGTGCTATCTCGTTACGCATTCACGCTTGTGGTGCTTTCTTCCTCGACTTCCGGAGTAACTTTGACGGCCGTTTTTTCGCTGTTGGCAGCGTGGTTAACAACGCTGGCACAAGGCCTACGGCAAAGATGCCTGCTTTTCTCATATGAACTGGGCCTCTTTTTGCTGTCTCTGACTGAGTTCTCGGTCTCTTGGCTCTTGCCATGTCTCCCGTCGTCTCCTCCACACTTTCCAGTCTCCCCTAACTGAAAAACAAGTATATAAAAATCCTAGTCACTACTACGAAATAGAAAAGAGAGAGAGAGAGCATCGTGCGTGGAGCAGAAAGCTCCGGCTCGGTGCGAAGAGGATAGATAGATAAGCAACGAGTGGGCCTCGATGAGGAGAAACCTGGGCCACTCACCGGCCGCCGCATCGGGAGCCTTCGTTTCGCCACGGTTCAGTTCAGTTCCCTACCTGAGTGGGAGATGACGAGCCCAATGGTGGCCACCCCGGTCCAGCTCCGCACAACCGGCCGCCTCAGCTTCTGCTGCTCCTTCCCCAGGGCACCAGGGACAGCCACCACCACCAGGCGGCGGCGATTCGCGGCGGTGAGGGCGTCGGCGGAGACGATGGCGACGGAGAAGCTGGGCATCAAGGTGGAGCGCAACCCGCCCGAGTCCCGCCTCTCCGAGCTCGGCGTCCGCCAGTGGCCCAAGTAAGTGACCGACCCGCCCTCCCTCCCCTCCCTCCCTCCCTTCTCCCGGGCGTCTCGATCTCTCAGTCTCTGATCCTGCCCGCCGCCCTACGCCGCTACACTGTGCCCTTGCGGCCGTGCCCTTGCTGACGGCGACCTGCTGGTGAATGAATGGATGGATCAGGTGGGGGTGCGAGAAGAGCAAGTTCCCGTGGACCTACTCCGCGAAGGAGACGTGCTACCTGCTGCAGGGGAAGGTGAAGGTGTACCCCGAGGGTCATGGGGAGGAGTTCGTGGAGATCACCGCGGGAGACCTTGTCGTCTTCCCCAAGGGCATGAAGTGCACCTGGGACGTCGCCGAGGCCGTCGACAAGCACTACAACTTCGAGTAGCCGCCGCCGCCGCCGATGTCTGGTACGCAGTGGCAGTAATTGGTGATGGCCTGGTTCAAATGTTTGGATTGCTCCCGCTAGCTTCCTAGTTCCTACCATGTGCTTGTATTGTAGACTTGCTGTGCTCTTGTACACTGAACCTCTGATGCTCCATTCAAGAGTTAAACAGCGTAATAAAGCTCCGAATTAGCGGACTACAATGTTGCACTATCTGTTTCAGATTTGAGGCAGCGCCTATTCACACTGACATTCTGTTTGGCGTTTTACTCCTTTTATGACAATTGGAACCTGTAGATGTGATTCATGCCCTCAAGGCCTCAACCTGCCTCACTTGACTGTTGACTCTTCTGTAAACCATCTACAGTTCTATTTTCTCATGAGGAGGAAGATGTTCGCATATGAAGGCCATCAAGGCAGACGCAGCAAGCGTTCTAGCCCCACTACTAAAAACTTTTAGAATGACTGGAATGCGTAGTGGAATCCTAAGCCAGGATAGTAACGTGAAGAGAGGCAGAGGAAGACCGAAGTTGACTTGGGTAGAGGCAATAAAAGGAGACTTGAAAGGATGGAATATACCTAAAGACTTAGCCTTAGATAGGAGTGCTTGGAAAACAGTTATTCACGTGCCTGAACCTTGATTGCTTTTGCTGGGTTTTAACTCTAGCCTACCCCAACTTGTTTGGGACTTAAAGGCTTTGCTGTTGTTGTTGTTGTAATGACTGGAATGCACTGTGCTCAGTGGCGGAGCCAGGATATTCCATAGAATATTTTTTGCAATGCAAGTATATTGGATCATACGTCCATAACAATAATCAAAGTGCACTCGTGATCATAACAAATCCACAGTAATACCCAAAGTACAAATTGTTAACATAGTGGCATTGTAGCAGATCTCTAATAATTTAGAAAGGTTACAAAACAGTAAAGGCTATTACAATTTTCAGCTTTGCAGCTTTCTCCCATAATGCAAATATGCTAATGCTAGTACCCTTCTTCTTCATCTACATTACAATTTACAAAGAACAGAATGTAAAAAAACTAAACAAAGTAGCAAGCAGCCAGTGGACAGCAGCAGCAAGAACAAATGAATTAGATAGAGGAGAAAATGGAATCTTTACCGGGTGTCGTCGTGCCAACTGCCTATGGATCTCGCCAGCTCTAGTGCTTGACTGCAGTCCCCTACTTGACTGCCTTCAATGCCAGCCGCCACCGCTGAAAGGCCGAAGCCGCCGAGCGAGAACCGACCGCTGGGGCAGGGGCCGAGTCATCGAGTCGAGTGAGCCCGGGGGCCGGAGCCAGCTGCTGCTCTCCGCGACCGCGATGCGCTGCTGGCCACTGGCCGCTACCGCAGCAGCAGATCGAGATGCGCCACCGCCGGCTGCCCGCTGGATTGGGACAGGAGTCGCAACTTGGGAGGTGCAGTCGCTTGTGGTCTATACGCACGCAGCTGGCCGCTTGAGCCTTGACCATGTTGGCCTGCTCCGCTGCTACCAGTTGGTTTGTTGGCTTTTGGTCCAATTAGAAAATATGCTATACATGTATACTATGTATATTTACTTTTTGCACCAAAATCTTGGGTATTCCAATGAATACCCAGGCATACCCCTGCCGCCGCCCATGACTGTGCTAGATACTAGTATAGTAGTATTATTTGCTATTTTTGCGCATTAATCTGATATGGTTAATGGTTATCATTGACAACCCTAAGTTGAGACGTGCTTAAAATGGTTATTAAGCCCCAATTGTAGCACTCTCTTGATAGTATTCACCTGGAGCCTTGGAGCCATAACTTATGTAATAGCATGGTGTTTTCATTAGTTTTCACGGAAATATTTCTTAGGACAATTACAGTATCATACTCAATTCCTATATAACTAACCTAAGCACTTCATCTTAACGTGCAAACCTTATTTAAATATGTTTTGACTTGTTCAAATATTTTCCTCTGCTATTTCAGAAAAGGTAGAATTTTTTTGCTAGCTTTGTGCTGTAGCACTAGTGTCTCTATTACCCAAGTGTAGTAACATTGGAATCATAGCTCGCCTCTGTCTCCATTGTCCAAGCAACATTGTAATCATCAAACACTTCCACTCCAGATGCTAGGTTGTTGGAACTATCTAGCACTAGAATACATATTGGCAAGTGTCAAGGGCGGTATTGCCCAAGGTAGCTGGACCTCGACTACGCAACTCGTAGTCACGATCCGTCGTCGCCGGCAGGGTTATACCCCCTCGCCGTCGCCGCCTTCGTCAACTGGGTTATGCCCCCAAGTTGCCGGCTTAGGAAGACAGAGGGAGAGGATAAGCTGATAATACTTGATTGATTTATTGAGTGTGCGATTACAATCTTATATGGCCAAAGGCCTAACCAAAAAGGAGTAACAATCTCCCCAATCTAAGGAACTAATAACAGAAGGCTATCCTACTTTCTTGCCTAGCCACTCGCGGTGCTTGCGCCCTGCGCGTCATCCTGCGTAGGGGCTATTCGCTCCAGGGCGCGGCGCACGTCACGGGCGCGACGCCGTCTCACGTACGTGCGCCCGACCATGACATCTCCCTCTCCGTCGAGAGTCAGCTCGTCCTCGAGCTGGAAGGAGGGAAACCTGGTGCGGAACGTGTCCGTGTCCTCCCACGTAGACGATGCTGCTGAACAATCTTTCCACTTGATGAGCACCTGCGGAACGCCGCGGGCTAAACGGTAGCGCACCGCGCGCTCAGGCTCCGGCTCGATGGCGCCATGGCGAAGCGACGGCAGCGGTGGCGTCTCAGCTGGTGGTGCGCCTTGGAACTTCTTGAGTAGGCTCACGTGGAAAACATCATGGATGCGAGCGCCCGCCGGAAGAGCTAGACGGACGGCGACGTCATTGATGAGTGCAACGACGCGGTACGGCCCAACGAAGCGGGCCTTGAGCTTGCCGCCCGGAGCTTGAGGCAGCGAAGACGCCGAGCGTTGCCGGAGACGAAGTAGTGCCCAATCACCGACCTGGTAGCTGAAGGGGCGGTGGTTCCGGTCGTAGTACATCTTCTGCGTGGCCTGCGCCTGCTCCAGACGGTAGCGTACATCGGCCAAGAACTCGTCACGCTCTTCCATCGTCTTGGCGACGGCTTGCACCCTGGTGTCGCCCGGCTCGTATGAGCGGATCGAGGGCGGGTCACGCCCGTACACCACACGGAAAGGAGTGTCTCGCAGGGAGGACTGGTACGCCGTGTTGAAGAGGTACTCCGCCCACGGCAGCCACCGAACCCATTGTCGAGGCCGATCCCCTGTCAAACACCGCAGGTACATGACGATGACGCGGTTGGCCGACTCGGACTGCCCATCTGACTGAGGATGGAACGCCGTCATCATCTGTAACTTGGTGCCCATCAGTCGCATGAGCTCTTGCCAAAAGGCCGACGTGAAGACCGTGTCCCTGTCAGAGACGATGGACTGGGGGACACCGTGTAGGCGAACGATGTCGGCGAAGAAGGCTTGAGCGACGGATTCAGCAGAATACGGATGCGCCAAGGGTATGAAGTGGCAGTACTTGCTGAATCGATCCACCACGGTGAGAATCACCGACTTGCCGCGGACGCGCGGGAGGGCTTCCACAAAATCAAGCGCGATGTCCGTCCAGACCCCCTGTGGCACCGGCAGAGGAAGGAGCAGGCCTGCTGGCTGAAGGTGCTCGGATTTGTACTGTTGGCACACAGCGCACGTGCGCACCATGTCCTGCACCCTTTTCTTCATGTTTGGGAAGTGGAAATCGCGGCGTAGGCGGTGCAAGGTGCGCTGGACGCCCTCGTGGCCGTCCTCATGGATCACCCCCATGATTTCTTGGAGAAGTGGGGAGTCGGGTGGGACGTACAGCCTGCCGCCGAAGTGGACCATGCCGTCAACGATCGTCCAAGGCGCCTGGCGAGTCCCTTCGGTGATCGCAGCATGGAGGGCGACGAGGGCCGGGTCGTCGAGGTGTGCTTGACGCAGGCGGTCGATGAAGTCGAAGCGGGGAGCCGAAAGGGCGAGCAGCGCCCCGTCCTCCGTGTCTCGTCTGGACAGTGCGTCCGCCACGGCGTTCGCAGCGCCGGGCTTGTACTCGACGGAGAAATCGAACCCAAGCAGCTTGCCAACCCAATGGTGTTGTGGAATGGTGGCAAGGCGTTGGTCCAGCAGGTACTTGAGACTGTAGTGGTCTGTCTTGACGCTGAAACGGCGTCCCCAGAGATATGGGCGCCAATGTCGGACCGCCTGGACCAAGCCGATCAGCTCGCGCTCGTAGGCAGCAAGAGCGCGGTGTCGCGGCGCCACCGGCCGACTGAAGAAGGCGATCGGGTGCCCTTCTTGGAGAAGCACCGCCCCGAAGCCGTGAGACGACGCGTCACACTCGACCACGAACGTCTTGGCGAAGTCGGGCATGGCCAAAACCGGAGCTGCGGTCACGGCGGTCTTGAGGTTCTCGAACGCCGCAGCGGCCTCCGTGCTCCATGAAAAGCCCTCCTTCTTGAGCAGGCTGGTGAGTGGTGCCGCCATGGCGCCATAGTTGTGGATGAACTTGCGGTAGTAACCCGCCAAGCCAAGGAAGCCGCGTACCGCCCGCGTCGAGCGTGGCACCGGCCAGTCGTGTATGGCCTGCACCTTGGCCGAGTCCATGGCCACGCCTGCTGCCGAGATCGTGTGGCCGAGGTAGGTGACCGACGACACCCCGAACGCACACTTGGAGCGCTTGACGAAGAGGACATGGCGGCGGAGCTCACTGAGGACCGCGCGGAGGTGACGGAGGTGGTCGGCCCATGACTTGCTGTAGATCAATATATCGTCAAAGAAAACGAGTACAAAGCGGCGAAGGAAAGAGCGTAGTACATCGTTCATGAGGGCCTGGAATGTTGCCGGGGCGTTGCACAGCCCGAATGGCATCACCAAGAATTCGTAGAGGCCTTCGTGGGTGCGGAACGCCGTCTTGTGGATGTCCTCCGTCCTCATGCGCACCTGATGGTACCCGGAACGTAAGTCGAGCTTTGTGAAGAACCGGGCACCATGGAGCTCATCAAGCAGCTCGTCGACGACGGGGATGGGGTACGCATCCTTGACCGTGATGGCGTTCAGCTCGCGGTAGTCGACGCAGAACCGCCACGATCCATCCGGCTTCTTGACGAGGAGGACCGGGGATGAGAAGGCGGAGTCGCTGCGCCTGATGATGCCTTGGCCGATCATAGCGTCGCACTGCTTCTCCAACTCGTCCTTGTGCGTAGCCGGGTAGCGGTACGGTCGGACCGCCACGGGGGTCGCATCAGGCTTGAGGATGATGCGGTGGGTGCGGCCCCGCTCCGGTGGCAGACCACTCGGCGCGGCGAAGACGTCCGGGAAATCGGCCAGGAGTGCGTCGAGGAGGGGTTCCACGGGCTCAGTAGCGTGGAGGCGGGCGGAAGTCTTGGGAGCGGTGCCGTGCCAACAGACAGACCGGCCCTCATGCTGGAACGTCATGGTGCCAGCCGCCAGGTTCCACGTGATGTCCCCCAAGGGCGCCATCCAGTTGGTGCCCAACACCACGTCATAGCCTGCAAGGGGCATAATAAAAAGATCGACCCGAAACTCCAGGCCAGCGATGAGCACTGATGTGCGGCGGAGCACCCCGGGGCAGGCGATGCGCTCGCCGTTCGCCACGGTCGCCGTCAGCCCAGGGCGCGGTTCGATGGTGAGGCCAGTGCGGCGGGCGGCATCCTCCCCAATGAAGCTGTGCGTGGAGCCGGTGTCGATGAGCGCGGTGAACTCCGCCGCGCCTACTTGCACCCGGAGTTGGATCGTGTTGCTGCCGGGAACGCCAGCGACCGCGTGCAGGGAGAACACCGGAGCTTCCTCGTCTGCACCACCCTCTGTCAGCTCCACGCCGTCGATGTAGAAGATGCGACGGCAGACGCGGTTGTGGCCCCTCGAGTACGGCTCGTTGCAGTTGTAGCAGAGGCCCAATCGGCGCCGTTCCGCTTGTTCCTCGGTCGAGAGCCGCCGCGGTGGATTGGCAGCGCCCCCTCTGGTCTGTGGTGGTGGCAGGGCCGGAACGGCGGGCGCCGGGAGCGCAAGTGCCGCAGGGGCGGCTGCAGGCGCTTGGCGGGGCGCCGGAGCTGGCAGCAGCGCGCGCGGCGTGGCCCGGGCGGCAGTAGCTGGCGCCCGCTCGAGTTCCATCAGCTCGACCTGGCGGGCGAGACTCATGGCCGCCGCGAGTGTCTCCGGGTTGTGGATGCGCACAGCGTGGCTCAACGGCGGCAGGAGACCCCCAGTGTAGAGCTGCACGCGTTGGGCTTCCTCCAGGCGGCCGGCGCGGGGTAGAAGAGCCTGGAACCGGTTGGAGTACTCCTCCACGGTCCCTGTGCGCCGACACTCCGCCAACTCGAAAAGCGGTGCGGATCGTAGTGGTGGCCCAAACCTTAGATTGAGGAGGTCCTTGAAACGGCCCCACGGCGGCGTGCCCTCATCCTCTTGCAGCTGGATGAACCAGAGCTGGGCAACGTCCTCCAAGTTGTACGACGCCATCCAGACACGTTCCTCCGCCAGGGTGCGTTGTTGCCGGAAATAGGACTCGCACTTGTTGATGAAGAGCAGCGGATCGGACTTGCCGTCGAAACGGGGGAAATCCAGTTTTTGGAACTTTGGGGGTCGATCAAGGTCGCGCGGCCCTCCGCTGCCGCTGCTGTCCGACGAGGAAGCCGACTTGTCCTTGAGCGCGGCCATGTCGCTCTTCATGGTGGACATCTCGGTCTTGAAGGCCTGCAGCATCTCGACCACGTCCTTGATGGTGGGCTCAGACATGGCGGATAAAATCGGAGCGACTGAGGTGGAGGATTGTGGCGAGGATGGTGGGCTGGATTGATCGGCGGCGGCTGTGGTGGCTCTGGACGACTGGGAAGATGAGGATCGACGGCTTCGTGATACCAGGTTGTCAAGGGCGGTATTGCCCAAGGTAGCTGGACCTCGACTACGCAACTCGTAGTCACGATCCGTCGTCGCCGGCAGGGTTATACCCCCTCGCCGTCGCCGCCTTCGTCAACTGGGTTATGCCCCCAAGTTGCCGGCTTAGGAAGACAGAGGGAGAGGATAAGCTGATAATACTTGATTGATTTATTGAGTGTGCGATTACAATCTTATATGGCCAAAGGCCTAACCAAAAAGGAGTAACAATCTCCCCAATCTAAGGAACTAATAACAGAAGGCTATCCTACTTTCTTGCCTAGCCACTCGCGGTGCTTGCGCCCTGCGCGTCATCCTGCGTAGGGGCTATTCGCTCCAGGGCGCGGCGCACGTCACGGGCGCGACGCCGTCTCACGTACGTGCGCCCGACCATGACAGCAAGGTTTGTTGTCTTCTTGAGGACATAAGAAAAAAAGCTACAGCGCAATAGCGCATCACCACCACCAGTGGTCCTGTTGCCCATCAACCTGGTAGAATTCTTTCTGGAGGATCTCATGGAACCATCGGCACCATCTCCATCTGTATTTCGCAACGGTGAGGGTCCTCTCTCCCCTGATAACATGGTGCATTCCTACATCTCTCACATGCTCTTGGAGGACAGCATTGATGATCCAATCTTGTGCCAATATTATGATCACCCTGTGTTACTCCAGACGCAGCAGGCCTTAGCCCATATTCTCTCCTCCCCTTCCTCCACTGCTAAAAACAGCACAATCAACAATGGGAACTCAGAGGGGACTGAGGGTTTGTTGCATGGTTCTAGTGGTGATCCAACCAGTGTCAGCTTGGGCTTTGACATGGGTGCTGATGTGGTGGGGTTACTCCAGATGCAGCAGGCCTTAGCCCATGTTCTCTCCTCCCCTTCCTCCAGCACTAAAAACAGCTCAATCAACAAGGGGAACTCAGAGGGGAGTGAGGGTTTGTTGCATGGTTCTAGTGGTGATCCAACCAGGCTTAGCTTGGGCTTCGTCAAGGGTGCTGATGTGGTGGGGGCATTTTTGAAGGGCATGGAAGAGGGTAGGAAGTTCTTACCAAGGAACAACAAGGGTGCTGATGTGGTGGGGGCATTCTTTAAGGGCATGCAAGAGGGTAGGCAGTTCTTACCAAGGGGCAACAGTTTGTTAAAGGATGATCACATGAACCAAAAGTTCAGGGAATCCAGTGACCAAAGAGGGTTTAAGAAGAGGTGTAATAGGTGTGAGCATCTAGAGGAGGTAGGGAGGTGTAACAAGTGTGAGCATCTGGAGGAGGTAGGCAGGACCAGCAAAGGTATGATGATGATGGAGGTGCCAGAAGAGATTGGCATGCAGATTTTTGATGATATGTCGCTGTGTGGATATGAGACATTCGTCAGGGACATGGAGAAGTTGCGCATCGCCATGAACAATAAGGTAGTGAAGAACAACAGAAAGGGCTGTAGCAAGGTAGCAAGGGATCTGGTGGACCTACACACTTTGTTGATCCATTGTGCACAAGCGGTGGACACCGGCAATCTCAAGATTGCAGTTGAGCTACTGAAGCAGATCAAATAGCACGCATCAGCAACAGGGGATGCCACACAGCGGTTAGCTCTATGTTTCTCCAAGAGGCTAGAGGCCCGGCTAGTGGGCGCAGGAAGCCAGGTTTCGAAGTTGCTCATGGCAGAGCGACCATCAGCTGTGGAGTTCCGCAAGGCCTACAGTATTTACATAGCAGCCTGCTCCTTCAACAAGGTAGCACACATTTTTTCCACAAGGAGCATCATGCAGACCATGGTGGGGAAGAACAGGCTGCACATTGTGGACTATGGTGCTATGAATTATGAGTTCCAGTGGGCAGACTTGATCCGGTTGCTGGCAAACAGAAACAGGGAAGGTGACCCACCTGAGATGAAGATCACTGCCATCAGCGGTTACCAGCCTAGGGCCTGTCCAAGTCAATGGATCGAGGAGCAAGAGCACTGGCTCAACATGTGTGCTAGTGAGTTTGGCATGCCATTCACATTTCGAGCCATCACAATGAAGCGGGAGGAAGTTTCCATAGAGAACTTGAATATAGACGAAGATGAGGCGCTCGTCGTGAATGACATCTTTAATTTGAGCAGCTTGGTGGGCGAGAGCGCATTCTTCGGTGACTTGAGTCCTAGGGATACTGTCCTCAATAACATCAGGAAGATGAAGCCCAATATTTTCATCCAGAGCGTTTTGAATTGCAAACATGGTACCTCCTTCCTGTCACGGTTCCGAGAGGCACTGTTTTGTTACTCAGCATTGTTTGACATGTTAGATGCAATTGTCCCACGGGACAGTGAACAACGATTGGTGCTGGAGCAGGGCATGCTTGGGCGTTGGGCACTGAATGCCATCGCCTGTGACGGTGTGGACCTCATTGATCGCCCTGAGAAGTATAGACAGTGGCAGGTGAGGAATCGACAGGCTGGTTTGAGGCAGCTGCCGCTCGAACCAGACATTGTTAAGGAACTAAAAGACATGGTCAAGAAGCACCACCACAAGGACTTTTTGCTCAGCGAAGATGACCAGTGGCTATTGCAAGGATGGAAAGGTCGCATCCTCTTTGCCCACTCGACATGGGTAGCAGACGACGCATCTTCTGAATGAAGCTTTAGTTTCTTGCTGCTAAATGATAACACGGTCTTCAGATGCTCCCTGAGAACCATTTATCCATGTATACACCATTGTAGTTTAGTCATTCAAAGCTGGTGCAGCGGCTCCGGAAAAGCAGCTTATGTTGTTATTATGTCATTGATGTACCTGGTATTCAGGACGTACATTACACTAGATAACTGCCAACTGCCATTGCCAATGTTCAGGTTAGAATGTTCGACTTTGGTCTTGAACTCTATAGAAAAAAAAAAAAAAATCTTCAGCACTAGTTTCTTGCAGCAGCAGAAAACCACTAATGCCCTAGGGGCGACTTCATTGAACCAGTCAGTCAATTACTGTGTGCATGTGGTGAGTTTAATGAGCTAAAAACGTTTTACGCTAACCTAGTACTATAGGATCAGGTTTGTTCGTGATCAACTAGGCAGTACTTGCACTTGCTATTCAAGATTGATGTGCACGTATTAGTTTCATGAAGCTGTGTATGCATGTTTCATCTGCATCATTTTTCTATGTATCTGATCACAAACGGGCAGCACTTGATGATTGTTTGCTTGCTAGAAGGTTTAATTCTGAAGTGTTCGCCTACATCAACGTTGAGACTTGCAACTGCATTATCTGTTTGGATCCTTGAGCTAATAATTAGCTCATGTTTTTGGATACCAATTAGAAAACCTAAATATGAGCTAATTATGGGCTAATAATAAGAGCTAATGAGGGCTAATTGGTGGTTAGAGTCCATTAGCCCTTATTAGCCCATAGTTAGCTCATGTTTAATCTATTTTCATAAGGTGGGCTATTTTTTAGCTCTGGGATCCTGGGATCCAAACAGGCCCTAAAATCTAGTCCATCACGGCATCACGCCTTGCTCCTGCACGGGCTATCAATTCTATAAGAAATGTTAAAACTCCATGGATAAATTTGGGATTCAAAGTTAATCAAAACTGTTTATCTTTTCTCTCTCGTCTGTTTAGATTCTAACACAACACTCACATAGATATTTTTATGTTTATCTGATTGTGATAGACTATAATTACTAATTACTCTATACCCATTTTCATCTCCATTCATAGTTTTCCCCCTCCATGAATGTTTGCTCTATCTTTAGTTGAAGATTTCTATATGACAACATCAAATTGATTTTTGTTAAACCATGAAATTTGTCTTGATAGTGTATTTATTTAGTCTTGTAGATGTTAATATATTTGTTACATAAATTTTGCCAGGCCAGAGGAGTTTGACTTAGGACAAAAACTAAAACGAGCTTTATATTAGAACATAGGGAGTATATGAATACTTTGCAATAGTTTTTCATAGCAGTGGAGGCAGTTAGTTAGATGCACATCTATTTTAATACTAGCGGTGATGGGAAATTTATATGCAATTTTAGGGTTAACTTTATTTTTCATATGATGTAGATGGGTAATTTTTAAATGAAGGTTTAGGGGTCCCTTTAGGTTCATGTAGTAGCAGGTGCAGATAATTTTGCTAGAAAACTGAATAGATCCAATGACAGATAAAATAAATAAAAATACCAAATGGTTATTATTGTTGATGGTGACTAGCATATACCTAGTTGATGGTCAGATGCCTGTTTTTGCGATAGTTTATAAGATTATTTCTCTGGTGTACATATCCCGTGAGAATTAGCGTGTAATATCTGAAAAGAGTTAAGATGACTAATTGACTACCAAACAAATCATGACCATGATTACTCCGCCCAAAAGGTGTACTTCTTCTAGAAAGTTTAAGAAAACAAGTGGGGCAATCATTCCACATTCGAGATGTACTTCTAGATGTACTTTAATTTATAGATAGAGTAAATAATCATAGAATCATCCACCGCAACTTGAGTTGGATTTCCCTGTAAATTTAATTTAGTTTTTCACTTTTCAGACAATTTCCCTGTATGAGGTGTATGGTGACTATCATATTTTTGTTGTCAGTGTCATGTATGTATCATCTATGTGAGCTCTTTCTTATTGTCTGTAGCCTCGTGTTGGGTTCATCGTGCACATAGCAGTAAAGCCAAAACACCTCTAGCTGTCCAAGCCTATTTAACCTCATCGGCAACCGGCAACACACTTGCAATGCCCCGGTCGCCCCGGAGGAGCAAGATCTTCTACTGGACCTCATCGCTCATGGAACCCACCGCAGCACTGCCCCGCTCCTTCAGCAGCAACCTCTGCCCAACGCTCCACCTCGACGGCAGCCAAGACGATAATGTTCTCCCCTTCATCTCGCGCATGCTCATGGAGGACGACGCCGTCGACGAGTTCTTGTACCAGCAGTACCCTGACCACAATCCCGCGCTCCTCCAGACCCAGCAGCTCTTCGCCCAGGTCCTTTCCGACACCTCCTCCACCAGCGCCCTCGCCGCCGTGCAGGCCGGCGCCCAAGGCAACGACCCCCAGGATCCACCCTCCTTGAATAGCGCGGCCACGGGCGTGGTGGAGCCGGCCAATACCTTGTCGCCACCGAAGGGCAGCAGCTGCTTCAAGGACGCGGTGAGCATGGCGTTCTTAAGAGGCATGGAAGAGGCCTACAGATTCTTGCCCGGCGCCGGCGGCTACACGGCGGATTGCAGGGGCAGGAAGAAGAGGCTTGACGTTGACGGAGATGACGAGCAGGTGGAGGGCAGGAGCAGCAAGCAAATGGCAGCTGACGGCGAGGACTCGGAGGAAGCCGCCACGCGAGAGATGCTAGACAAGCTGATGCTCAACGGCGCCGACGAACCAATCCTCGCCGACGACATGCAGGAGCTGCGCGCTGCCATGGACATGGCCAAGACGCCGCCGGGGAGGCCGGCCGGCACCAGGGAGGATCCGGATCAGCAGCAGCAGGGGGTGGACCTCCACTCCATGCTCATCCGCTGCGCCGACGCCGTGGCCGACAACGACCGCCGCAGAGCGGCCGATCTTCTGCAGCGGATTAGGCACCACTCTTCGCCGAGCGGGAACGCCACGCAGCGGCTGGCACACTGCTTCGCCGAGGGGCTGCAGGTGCGGCTCAACGGCACGGGGAACCTGCACTACCGGTCGTCGTCGTTAATGCCAAAAAGCGCCTCCTCCTCATCGGGTGTCCAGCTCAAGGCGATGCAGTTCTTCATGGCCACGTGCTGCTTCCTCCCGGTGAACATCCTCTTCTCCAACAAGTCCATCTATAAAGCTGCCGCTGGGAGGAAGAAGCTGCACATCGTGCACTACGGTCTGGACCACGGGCTCCAGTGGGCAACCCTGCTCCGGTGGCTCGCGCGCAGGGAGGGCGGGCCACCGGAGGTGCGGCTCACCGGCATCGACGTCCCACAGCCCGGGTTCCGTCCAGCGCGACTCATCGAGGAGGCGGGGCGCCGGCTCACCGCCTGCGCGCGCCAGCTTGGCGTGCCGTTCAGGTTCCGCGGCATCGTGGAGAAATCGGAAGCGGTCCGCGCGGGCGACCTGGACATCGATCCCGACGAGGTGCTCGCCGTCAGCAGCCTGTTCCATTTTAGGACGCTGACGGACGAGGGCACGATGGCTACTGACGACGGCGAGGCATGCAAGGACCCCATCGGCGCGGTGCTCGGCGCCATCAGAGAGATGAAGCCGTCCGTGTTCGTCCACGCGATCCTCAACGCGTCGTACAGCACCGCGTTCTTCGCGACGCGGTTCCGGGAGGCGCTCTACAACTTCACGGCGCTGTTCGACATGATGGACACCATCTCGCCGCGGGACAACGGCAGCAGGCTGCTGTTCGAGCGGGACGTCCTCGCGCGCTGCGCCGTGAATGTCATAGCCTGCGAGGGCGCCGACCGGGTGCAGCATCCTCGGAGCTACAAGCAGTGGCAGGCGAGGAGCCGGCGGGCAGGGCTGCGGCAGCTGTCGTTGGACTGTGACACTGTTCAGACGCTCAAAGACAAGGTGAAAAAGGAATACCACGAGCATTTCGTGATCAGTGAGGATCAGCAGTGGCTTCTCCAGGCATGGAAAGGGAGGGTGCTCTACGCCATCTCCACGTGGACGGCAGACAATGAATCGGCAGGGACTTGACGATCTTTGTTTATGCATTATTATGCTTGGCATAGAATATTAATTTGTGTTTCTATGTACACACTCGGTTCTAAATTATAAATCATTCTATCTTTTCTAGATACATAGTTCACTACTATACAAATGATTTTGCGAGGCGGTGTACTTTTATTAACCGAGGCGGTTACAACATCCAACCGCCAAATAAAATGCCTGGAGATTATCAGGGGCTGACATTTCCATTTACGAAGGCGGTCACGATTGCCCGCCTCGTAAAATCTATTTACGGAGGCGGTCCAAAAATAACCGCCACCTAAAATCGATTTACGGAGGCGGACCTTTTAAGAGTCCCGTCTCCGAACATGGAGGCCCCGCCTCCAATAAAAGGTCGAGGCCTAAGAGGCCCGATAGTCGTGTTCGAGTACAAACACTGAACTTAGGGTTTTGGAGGCCGTTTCACTCATCTCTCCCTCTGAATCTCGCCCAACGCCTCCCCTCCCTCTCTTGAGCCCAAGCGGCGGCGCCTCTCCCGAGCCCAAGCCCGAGCGGCGGTGTCTCTCCCTCTCTACCGTGCTTCCCTCTCCTGAGCGGCAGCGCCTCTCCCTCCCTCTCCCGAGCCCACGGCGGCGGCGATGGCGGCACCTCTCCCTCCCTCTCCCGAGCCTCGGCGAGCGCGGATCTGGAGGACCGACGAGCGCTGGAGCCCCGGTGGCGGCTCGGCGAGCGGGATGCCTGGTGGTGCGGTGCACGGGCCCCCGACAGGTTGCGGCACGGGGCCTCTTGTGGCGACGCAGGCGAGGCTGCGGGGCCTATTGCGGCGGGCTGTAGCATGGAAGTGGCGGATCCGGTTCAGGGACATCCGGATCCGGTGGGCGGCCACGGCGCATGTGCAGATGGGTTCGGCGGGCTCGTCGATGGGTTCAATGGGCCTCATCGATGAGCTCGCTGGATTTTTTTTTGCCTTTTTATTGATTAACTCAGGCGGGCATATCAACCGCCTCGGTAATTCGTGATTTACCGTCCATGGATGCGGTTGAGTTGCATGGCTCCGTCAACCTGAAACACCCGCATCCAATAAGATTACTGTAGTAGTGGTTTTTGCTATATATCTAGACATAAGGTATATTTAGGTGTGTACAAGAGCTTTGAATCTAGTCTAGAAAAACAAACATGATGTACAATTTGAAAAGGATGGTGTATTATCTCGTAGTTTTCACCAATGAGATAGCTATACATCCGCAAACAAAATGCTGCTTGATTTGGAGACAACTATTATATCCATCTTTGCGAGGAAAGGGACAAAGATAACACGCCACGGGTCACGCGTTTGAGGAGCGCGCGACCCCTCCGTCCTCACCCTCGTCCTCGTCCTCGCCCTCGCCTCCGGCTTCTACCATCAGTGGCCGGTGGCTCCTGCCGCCTTACCGTGCCACTCGCCTCCCACCTCCCATCCTCACCCCTTAACCCCGCCCTCCCCTAACCACAAGTTCAGCCAACGACCACTCCGCAACCCCTGCCCAGCCGCCGTCTTGCCCGCAACCCCCTCTAGAGTCGCTGATGAGTAGATCCCCTAACCCAGAATCCTAAAGCTGGCAAGCTCCTCGTCTCCGATGCTGGCGGCTGGTTAATGGGCGGGGTCCAGAAACATTTGCTATTTGTTAAACGTCTATTGTTTACATCGTGGCAAAAATAAGTAGCGACTTCATTGGATGTAACAGCTCAATAATGCTCCCTGCTGGATTTCATGGAAGCTGACGAGTGTCCAGAGAAGGCTGCCACATTTTCAATAATGGGTTCACAGTTAGAGTATTCTTTTACAGACTTCAGTTGCACTTCTATGTGTATTGAGTGTTATGTGAGTTCTTTTCCGATTGGGTGCTTCCTACAGATTTCCCCTACAAGAATACAATCACACTTGCACGCTGAATTTCCCATCAAGTGCTACCTTTACATTTTTCAACTGTCTTCATGTTGAAGAATATGCCAATGCCTATCCTTCACCTGAGCTCACAAAAGAAATTTTTGTACTACATGCATCAAATAAGATTTGCTGACCAGATCCAAATGTATCCCCTCCTCTTATTTCCTCCATGCATCTAGCAGTTTCGTCGACAGATTCTTTACGGGGTCAGAAGCAGCTAAAACCGGTTTAGGTGCTGACACTATTATTTATGCAGATGCCGGACTGAAACAATTAGGGCCCTGAATAGTTTAAGCTGGTGAGCGAGCGTAAATACAGTGGACCATTTCATTGGCAAGACTCATTCACGCCGGAACAAGAAACAGCAGGCGCCTTTATAGGCCTGATATGATTTTATTTTTTCTCTCGAATACGCAAAATGTTTGCGTATCTTTTGTATTAAGGTCGAAAGGATTTGAGTTTTACATCGAACGCGCCGCACTGCCGATGCACTAGGGGACATGATGTGTTACACTTTGTCCGTTCCACCCTAGCGTGCTAGACTAAAGTAATTACTCCCGGACTAAACAAGGTGCCGCGCCCCCGCATCAATCTATAGGTTTGCGAAGTGCCGGATCATGGCTAGGAACTGCATAGTGTTCGCCGATTTGCCTTGGAAGCACCTAGCATTGCGCTCCTTCCTCTTGTTTCCACTCCATCGCTGATATGATTTTATCGCCGCGAAGACCTGTCCTCTGGACCTCCCCCAGCAAGCAAGACAGTGACGCACGGCACGGTGGGCACGGCGATGGCGGCACAGGTGCATCGTCACACCCGTTGCGTGTTGTTGTGGCATAGTACCTGAATTCGTCACTTCGCTGAGGGCATGCGCAACCTACAGACGGGTTGCTGTCTGCAATTTCTATTTATTTCACATACATACAAATAGCTGCACAGACAATTTATGTGTAAAATTATTTAATGCGTGCATGCAGCCATAATTAAGCATGAATATAATCTATATATCAATATCTTCCAGATTACATTTTAGAACCAAGTATTAGAGCAACTCCGACATGACTAAAATTAGTAGCCAAATTCTATTGTTTAGCCATTTTGTAAAATAGAAAATTCTTTAAAAAAGAAGAGGTCCACAACAGCCTTGCTATTTTACATTTATGTGGCCACCAAAAATAGAGGGATAGCCAACTTCCTATTTTACAAAGTCAGATAGCACATCTGTTGGAGCCTACTTTTCGCTATACAAAATCTAAAATAGCCTCTACAACAAGAATAGCCAAGTTATTGGAGTTGCTCTTACCCAACACACAAGACTAGAGGGCAGACAACACAAAATCGGTATCACATCTACATCACATACAGCTAATTTATTAGCTACAAATGAGTTTAACTGAGAAAGGATATAAGAAGACAGGAGGACACACATGCCTCTACCTCGAACAGTCTCCCCCTCAGCTCAAGCACGCGGCACAGACAACCACCAGGAGAGGCCGCAACGGACGCGGTACATTCTCCACACCATGGGCGCGCACATCGGCGGTGATGACGGGGAGCATGGAACTCACGCGGTGCATGGGCATGGGGTGCACCATGACGACGCATCGGACGTGGTACCAATACATGTTGTACGTGCAGTGGTTTACCATAGCACCCCAGTAGGTCATGAAATGAATCGTAGGGAAGCTCCTAGCCCCTGTTCGGCTTACCCAGAAGCCGACTTGTTTGGCTTCTTTTTTCAGCCGGAACAGTGTTTTTCTCTCACAACAATTCAGTCAGAACAGTGTTTTTAGCCAGTTTCAGCCAAAATTCAGCAAGCCGAACGGGGCCAGGCGAAGTCTCCAAAGGACATACCCATGGCATCCCAGGGGGAGAGAGAGAGAGAGAGAGAGAGAGAGAGAGAGAGAGAGAGAGAGAACACATGCCCATGGTCGACCAAGATGGCAAGAGGGCCTGGTGGCAGCTACTTCCCTGTGGTGATTGAGGTTACTCTATTAGACTCTTGCCCATTAGCTTATCCATACCAATTGGGCATTATCCTCTTCATTTGGGTTGGATAATTAGGGATGGGTAGTTTGTGGGCATGGGTATATTTGTGATCCTTAAATTGAATAAATTGATCGCCAATTTCACTTAAAATGAGAATTCTTGTGCAATCACCATAGCTATAGGGCTCAAATCAAATCAACTCTACCTACCTATAGCTGCTTGATGGCACCTGCATGCGGCGGTCGACATTCGACTCCATGGTGGTTGGGTGCATCATACCGTCATTCTTCCACATGGGATTGGCATACAATGGTACAAGAAATACAACCACCTCAAGTACCCGTTGCACATCCTAGACGTAGACATGCGGGGACACAACATGAGCATCTAGGCCATGCTCTAGGCGATCCATCTAGCCACGGTGGAGCGGATGCAGGAGGAGGTGATCATGCTCATCCCAAGGGTGTTTGTACGCCAACCCTAGGTCGAAGTTGGAGACTATCAAGGACATGATGGGCATCGCCATTGAGGGGGTCCTCGACATTGTGGTGTGGATCAGGAACTGTGAGTATGTTGATAGTGGTGGGACCCATCATGGAGGAGCCTCTGAACCTTTTTGCCTCCACGGAGTCTAGATTCAGGTCGGTGCAAGCCGATTAGGCCTCTTTGGCACGGCTTATGTCGGCTTCGGCTTCATCTATTTTGCGTAAATCGAGGACACTGTAGCGTGAAGCCGTTTTGTAAGCCGGGGTTAAAATGAACTAAAAGCCGGGAAAAGCCAGTTTTTTCTGGCTTCACCGGCTTTGGCTTCACAGGTGAAGCTGTTTTGGATGAGCCGTGCCAAAGGGGGCCTTAGTGTGGCCGAAAAAAGGAACTAAAGAATAGTTGACTATCAGATTACAAAAGGGTGAAAGCGCGCGGGAGAGGCTGATGCTGTGTGCGGGACACGGGATCACGTAGACTTGGCAAACGAGCCCCACTCGTTTTCTCTGTTGAGCGGAAAACAAGGGATAGCCGGTGACAATTTTTTAGAAAATGAGATTTAGAGTCTGTTGGAGACCCATTTTGCACCAAATTCTCCAAATCGGAATACACGGAAAGGAATAGCATATCTCTTGGAGTTGCTCTAAGCACCTTAGAGCAATTCCAAGAGACTAGCTATTTCAGTGTCGTATAATCTAATTTGGATAATTTAGTGTAAAATGGGCCTCCAACAGACTGTCTATCTCCTTCACTAAAAATAACCGGGAGCTCTTCCTCAATTCTCTCACTCATCATAGATAGCCAACAACGCTGGCTTGCTAAGTCACCGTAATGTTCTTCTCCATCCATCCCACGCATTGCCCTCAGTCGCACTTCTTTTCTCCTGAGCGTTACCCTCTGATGTGTCCCTGTCTCCCCCGTAGACGTGTTGCATGTTCTGTAGGAAGTTGGTTGTTGATGAAAATATCGGTGCTACTCCTTGTTGGGGCAGGAGCCCTGTTGGCGGTACTTAACTCATATTTTTACCACCAATTTAGACATGAAAAAAAAGGAGAAATTAGCAATCTTATGCACATAAACATTTACTATTAACCGAATTCCACATGTATTTGGAGATTTCTATTTTGCAGGACTTAAACATGAATACAGTGGAAAATACACCAAAAAGGCGCATTCCGACAAGGCGTAATGCTGAATTACGCAAAGGAACAATAAAAGGTCCATCTACTCAAATAATTTGGGCGCGAAACCACCCAAGGAGCAGCCCAGGCCCAACCAGGGATCCACCACATGAAGGCGGTGGCGAGGTGGGTGGGGCAGGGTGCGGCCGCACCGGGGGTGTGGGCGCACCGTCCCTAGCTCCTCTCAGCCCCACCTTTAGATGGCGGTGCATGGGTGGCATGCAGAGGCGGTTGCATGCGGGTTCCAGGGAAATACCCCCCTACAAATTGACCTTAGAAGGCTATATAAGCAAGGAAGGAGTCCCTTCATGGAGCATTTATCCATACACAAGAGAAGGAGCGGAGCCTCACTCACATCTGTAGCTTCTAGCTAGGAGTAGTATAGGAAGTGAGAGAGAGAAGATCGAGTTTGGAGAAGTACCGAAGCTGTCGGCTACCTCCACTAGTGTGCTTGAACACTTAGCGGAAGGAATCGCCAGGAGGTGTCGGCTTCCTCTACACTTGTACCTCCACAGTTCAGTCTTACTAATTGGAGTAAGAAGTTCGTGTTTATCTTTCGGTGTTGATTTCTTAAGTTATCATTGTTCATTAATTACTTGCGGGTTCGTCGTTCAGTCCTTGTGACAAATACTCTAGTAGAGAGGACTCCTGATAAAGATGGAAGTTCCTGGCCAATGCTAGAGTAGTAACCAATAGCGTAGACTG
This sequence comes from Miscanthus floridulus, assembly GCF_019320115.1. Classification (NCBI taxonomy): domain Eukaryota; kingdom Viridiplantae; phylum Streptophyta; class Magnoliopsida; order Poales; family Poaceae; genus Miscanthus; species Miscanthus floridulus. The sequence goes on along the minus strand of NC_089591.1, from coordinate 48,386,803 downwards.
TAGTGTCTGAGCTAGAAGTTACCTTCGTTTGCCTCGTTCCCCACAGTTGAGGGGTAGGCGGCAAGTGGTGATAATCCTATCTGTCCCTTGTAATCCCCCACGTTCGGGTTCGGCATAGAGCTACAGGCCAAAAACGCTTGGCAGACCAGGTGTTCTCCGGTGCCCGAAGCAAGTCTTTGGTGGCAAAGTTATCTTCACTTAAGATATTTACCCTTAGGAGAACCTCACTATCCAAGTTATCTTATTTTCGTTAGGTGAACTAGTTTAAGAGATCTTACACAGTCCCTTCCTTTGGGAAATCACGATACCCTAAATACTTTCGGGTGAAGTGCTACAACGGTATATCCATGCGCTTGCAGGAATCCCTCTGCTTATGCTAAGAAATACCAACAAGCAGTTTCAGGCGCCGTTGCCGGGGAACGGTTGTCGTAGTTATCTCCAAACCTAGTCTACCTGTGTATCTTTTATTTTCACCTTTCTTTTATTTTTATCATTTTTACAATGGAGCAAAAAACAATTCAACAACTTTTTGCGCCCAAGGGCGAGTTTGCACTACCCTAGTTCTTCACATCACTGTCGGTTCAAATACCGCCTTCACTGCCAGGATTTTGAACCGACACTGGCGTATCGGTAGTGATGCCTCTTCGCTATCAGTGCCGACACTTCACCCGGCAGTGATAAGCTTAAAAAAATAAAAAAAGTATAGCAAGCAAGCTTGCTGCCTACCGCCGCCACCGCCATGCTTGCTAGCTACCGCCACCACCGCCATGCTCGCTGGCTCCCCCACCGCCGCTCCATCAAGCAGTTCATACAAGAAACAACTCATACATCACAGACAAAAGGAGGAGGGATTCAACACAACACAAATCAACTCATCCACAAATCGAATCGAATTCATACATCACACAGAAGGGTTCAACACATCACAAATCAGCTCATCCACAAATTGATTCATACAACATAGAGTGAGGGGAGGGGGAGAGAGTGGAGATTCTGCAGGGAAGGGTGAGCTTGGTCACACGCCGAAGGCCACCCCTCGCCGCTCAAATGCAAGATCTGATGCCGCGCCCCCATTCGCCACCCCAAGACAGATTTGAGGAGAAAGAGTGTGAGAGAGAGGAGAAAGAGCATCGGGAAGGAAAAATTGTCGAGGAAGAGAAAGAGTACCATGAGCCACCGGTGCTTCTCGCCCTCCCACCACCGAGGTGGATCCACGTGAGCCACCCGCGGTCGCTTGCTCGCCCGTGCTTGCGCCAGTCGCCCGAGCCACGCTCACACCGTGTCGCCAGAGAACAGAGCCATAAATAAAATTGCAGCGTGCAGCAAGATGCATAGCAGCACTGGAGATGGCAAAGGAACCCATGATAGTGAGCCCAAAAGGAGCGAGAAGAATAGGATTGAAAATCTGAAAGGTACGTGGCAGTTACCTCGATCCCATCTTTCCTTCTCAAACTCGCTACATCTTTGTGATATCGTCGTTCTTCTTGCAGTGGAGGCCGATTCCTCTCAGTGCCGATCGCCGGGAGGAAGAAGCTCGTCGCTCAGTGGATCCGCTCGCCATCGCCAGGAGGAAGAAGCCACATCAGGATCCTGACTGCTCGCGGCGCCCACTGTGGCCTCACACCCGCGGCGGCCTCATGCCTTCGCCGCGCCGACTGTCCCGGCCGTGCTGGCGTCCCGACCGTGCCGGCGTCCCAACCCCTCGTCGCGGCCGCAGCTGAGGTGGATTTGGAGAGGAGATTTGGGGAAATCTGGAGGAGGAGGTAGGAGCAGAGAAATATCTTCAGGAAAGAGAGGAGAGAGAGAGAGAGCGGGGAGAGATGAAGAAAGGTGTGCATGGATGAGTTAACCAGGATGAATAAAAATTTTGGGTCTAGAGCCTATGGATCACTCCGGTCTGTGAAATGCAACCGACAGTGATAGACATCACTGCCGGCTTTTATTACCAACCGGTAGTGATAATATCTATCACTGTCAGTTTGTTAGAAAATCCGGCAGTGATAGCCTTTTTTCTTATGAACCGGTAGTGATAGGGTCAGCAGTGATAGCTTATTCTGCAGTAGTGTCGTAGAACCACCACAACTTCGACGCCAATCACAACTTCTAGTTACGAACACTGTCCTGGCTTTATAGCCATGGTTCAGGAACAAACCTTCTCATGGGTAGATTATGAAAACCCATATCACCATTTATGGGAGTTTGTGCAGCTTTATGCTTGCCTGACCATTGCAGGCATGTCACAAGAAACACTTTGGTGGAAGTTGTTTCCTTTCTCATTAAATGAGAGGGAAAAACAATGGTATGCCCACAACATAGGGAAGGTAAAAGGTGATTGTGAAGAACTAAGGAATAGATTTTGTCTCGCATTCTTCCCTATATCCCGAATTGCTGCCCTACAACAAGAAATACTCAACTTCCAACAACACGAGAGGGAAACTATAGGTGTAGCCTAGGATATATTTTCAATCCTATTACATTCTGGCCTAGACTTGTCTATACCCGACCACATGTTGTTACAACATTTTTGGTTAGGTCTTAGCAAAGAATCTTCCCTACAACTTGACATAGCTGTCGGAGGTTCATTCACGCACAAAACCATAGAGGAAGGAGAAACCCTCCTAGACCATATTCTAGAGAACACTCCTCCCTTAGAACCCTTCCACTTAAAACCTATGTTAAGCCACGAGGAAGCCTCTTCGGCCAAGGCCAAACCAGTTTCACCTACTCAGAGACCCTCGCCCAAACCAGAAGATCCGAAGGAAGGTCTCCAAGCTTTGGACCTTCCACCTTTCAAGGATGATCTATTCAAAGATTTCAGAAACACCTTGAATTACTCATGTCAAAAGAGGCCACCAACTCCCATCACTCCCCTTGATCCCTTGGATAAATAAATCCTCAAAGAATCCATTAGGGAGTTGGCTGCTATCATAAGCACTGAATGGGTAGAAGAAGCTTGTGATTACTTTTATATACATTGTGCTTGTATAGTTGCTCTTGTAATTAGTTAGCTTATGTAGCTCACTAGTTACCTTCTTGCTTGTGTAGCGTAGAAGTAGCTCCCTTGCGTGGCTAATTTGGTTTGTATAACCTTGTTAGTCACATTGCTTAGTTTGTGTAGCTAAGTATTTGTGCTCTCTAATTTGGCATTGGTTGCCTTGTTATTGAGCATTGCTAGTGAGCTTAGTTGTCTTTGTGCTTTTTCTTACTATCATGTGTAGGAGCTCCCTCATTGCTTGAAGTACTAGTGGCATAGGTTTGTGTGACCTTGCTCCTAGAATTGCTTAGGTGAGCTCTAGCTAGCCCGATACCTTTGTTGCTTAATTAGGATCTTAGCGAGGTGCTAGAGAACATAGATAGAGGGGTGTAGTCTTGGCTATACCGATAGTTTTAATTCCACACTTGTTTTAGGTTAGCCGGCGCGATTAAGTTTTAGAAACGACTATTCACCCCCTCTAGTCGCCATCTCGACCTTACAAGTGGTATCAGAGCTAGGTCTCTCATTTGTGGTCTTCACCGACCCGAGAGGATGGTGGCTTATGGGCTAGATATTGATTGTCCACACATTTTTGATGGCACTCACTTTACACAATGGAAAAATTAGATGATATGCAATTTTAAGTTTATTTGCCCTCAAATGTGGTGGATGGTAGATGTAGGCTTTTCTCATGTGTTGGATAAAGATAATCTAACTCAAGCACAAGAGAAATGCCTAGATCTCGACATCCAAGCTACTAACATCATGTATAGAACCTTGCATGATAACATCTTTGGAGAGATCATTGACATGAAGACCGCCCATGAGATTTGGAGTTATCTCAATGAGAAGTATGGGACGGTCTTCGATGATGATGATGAGCCCAAGAAGGAGGTGCATAAGTGTGTCGAGCATGATCACAATGTGGTGATTGAGAAAGATTGCTCCACCTCATGGTCAAGTGATGATGATAATGATCATATCACAAGATCACTTGACAAGATTGATGATGACGCCACAAGTGATGCCAATGATGATGCTACTCCATGCACACTTGATGGTGATAATGATGGATCATGCTCGGGCTATGAGAGTGATGTTTCTTCAAGCTCTCCAACTACATCACATTGCTTCATGTCACAAGGTGACACTAAGGTATCTAATGCAAATGTGATTGATCTTGATTCATACGAGGAGCTTCTAGATAGATATGGTTGCATGATCAAAGCTTTAGAAAAAGAGATGGCTAAAACCAAGAAATTGAAAAATGAAAACTCTTTTCTAAAGAACATATGTGAACAACAAAAGCATCTACTTTATGTTACTACTTGTTCAGCATGAGGAGCTAAAATTGGGTCATGAGGAACTTAGTGTTGCTCATGATAACTTGGTACAAGACCATGCTTTTCTCACTATGAAGATTTGTAATGGAAAAACTAAAACTAGTGAGAGCTCATCACATGAGTTAATTGATCAATCACATATTGTTGCTAACCCTTGTGATGTAGGAAAGAAGCATGTATCCACCTCTTGTGATGATTTATTAGAAATGCCATGTTCTTCACAAATAGATGCTTGTTCTACTTCTATGTCTTGTGAGACTAACCTTTTGAAGGAGAACAATGAGCTCAAAAATAAAGTGAAGAAATTGAGCAACAAGTTAGAGAGGTGCTACAACTCAAAAGTCACCTTTGAGTACATGTTGAAGACTCAAAGAAACTATGGTGACAAGTGTGGCCTTGGTTTCAAGAAGAAGATGACAAAGGGTGAAAGAAAGAGAGAAAGAAAGATGAAGAAGCTACAACAAAGAAAGCTCTCTCACACCATGTGCTACCGGTGTCATGAAGTGGGACACCTTGCAAATGATTGCCCTAACATTGAGAAGCTCAAGAAGATAAAAGAAGAAGAGAGGCTCAAGCATGTGAAGTGCTTCAAGTGCCACACTTGGGGTCATCTTACCTCAATGTGCCCAACCAAGCAATTGGTGAAAGCAACTAGAAGAGCCTCAACCAAAGCCACAAGTTGAGCAAGAAAAGACATCCTAAGTTCAAATCAAGATCAACCATGAAGATGGTGGTGACTTGATGATGAAGAAGAAGAAAACAAGAAGGGCTGGAATGGCAAGGCATCCAATACAAACTCAAGATGCCAAGATGATGAGCAAGTATGAAGATGAGAAGAAAGATTATGCTCACATCAAATGCTTTAAGTGTGGAAGTATGGGACACTTTGCCTCTAGGTGTCCTACCATGCTTGAGAAGAAGACTCAAGCAATCCATAAGAGGCAAGGCAATGAGAAGCACCACATGAGCAAGGAAGGGAAGGCTCAATCAAAGAGAAAGTGCTACTCATGCCTGGAAAAGGGGACACATGGCACATTCATGTCCACTAGGTAACACCCCTAAGCCTATTTCAATTAATGATGATTCTATGCTTAGGAAGGGTGGAAATGGTACCTCTATGGTTGCTATTGCAAAACATCCCGCTATTCATACAAAGGCTATGCCTAAGTATGTTGCTCCTAACTTGAGAGGACCCAAAATTGTTTGGGTACCATCAAAAAGTAGATGATTGATTGTAGGTACCATCAACATTGGAGACTTGATTCAATTGATTTCATATTGATCACCATATGTTGAGTCAAGATATAAAGCCTAGTGGACATCCAAACCTAATGCCAAGTGAAAATTGAGTGAAGTCCAAGTGCTATCAATATACAAGTGTCATATTCAAGTTGTTAGTGATTTATTGGATATATTTGATGACTTGCAAATAATTGAGTTGAAGTTTGCTAGTTGGATGATCATGAGCTAGTCAAGGTATATCTCTTGTTGATCATTCCATTTGGGTGCATATGAGTTGATTGAATTGGATAAATATGCAATGTTGCTTGCTATAAGATGTTTGAATGGATAAATTGATTAGTAATCAAGTTTGGATTGATTTGTTGGATAAATTCATGAGATGACTTTTAGTGAGTGATTGAATGGATATATGTCTTGTGAAAGTATTCAAACAAGTTAGTTTCAAGTTTAATTCATATTTGATGAAGTATAGCTCAAGTGATTGAAATCTGTCCTATATTGAAAATCTGAGTGAGCTATGATCTTAGCCATGTTTGAGTAATCAAAACTTATTGGATTGGCATAAAAATTGGTACACATGCTCTATACTTATGATGTAAGTTGCTGTACAAATTTTATGAGAATTGGATGAGAAATGCGTTGGTTTTGGAGTGGATCTTGTCAGCTATAGTGCAGCAGTTTTCAGCATATAGCAGTGGTGGAATAATTGAAATCTGGTAGAAATATAGAAGTCAAATGAAGCTCAAATTTTTACAGCTGCTATATAACTTAGTGAAGCACATATCCACCAAATTTCGTGGTATTTGGATTTGTACTTTGAGAGATATGCTTATTTCTTTGAAGGGTATAGAATCTTCCAGAAAAGTAACAAATGTTGGATTGATCTAGAGTCACTTTGATTGAAAGGTCCTCAAGTTGGAAACATGTTTACAAGTGATTGATGTACCTAAGTTTGGCTTTGAGATGATCTAGAAGCATGACAAGCAAAGAGTACAAGGCCATTTGATTGTGGAGTGTATTTTGCACACTTTTGGTACTCAAGATGAAGATCAAGATCAAACTCAAGTTGAAGATGAAGTTCAAGTTCTAGATATGATTGGAGATCATTTAGTAGATAGAAAAGAACTTAAAGAAGGAATCAAGGTTACTTATCAAGTTAAGTCCATCACTTGCATCAATCAATCAAACTATTTCAAGTGAGTATCGAGAATGGTTCTTTGGAAAGAGGTCACTTCTCCCTAGTGTAGGGGCTTGCTGCCTATGTATAGGTAAACCAAGTGTGGTACTTGGAAAGCTAACATGGAAGTGGTGATCTGAGAGACATTTGAGATGCTTAGTTGAAGCAATCAAAAGGATTGATCAAGAAAAACAAGCAATACCCAAAAGAGAGCTAGTTATGATATTTCAAGTGGTATTCCAAATAGTTCTCTCGTGCAAGCAAAGATCAAAAGATGAAGCAAGCCAACCACAACAAGAAAGTGCACTTGATCATAAGTGGTATTCATTTCATATGGGTGAAGAGTGGAATTCAAAATGGTGTCTATTGGTCTTCACCAAGCTTATAATTGGACTTCATATTGCTACTGGAGTAATGAATTGGAATCTATGTGACTATCCTCTACTCCAACATAGCAAATAGTATCATTGTAATGTGCATGATTATTTCATCCCTTACTAGTATGAAGTTAGTGCATATAGTTCATACTTCATAGGATCATGCATAACAAATGAAATGTTTAAATTCATAGGCTACCACTATTGCTTGAATAATTAGTTGATCTAGTAGTTAGTATATGAATTTGTTCATGAGTTAGTGAACCCAAGTACTTGACTCAATTTGAATTGCTAACAAGTGACAAATACAACATTGGCAAGATAACCCTTGCAAGAGATGTGAAGAAGCTTGTCATTGGTTCAAACCAGACTTGGAAGCTTATGCAAATCAATTTAGTTCAAGTCAATCATAGAAGCTCATGATAGTGATAAGAGTACAAGCACAAGACAATAATATAAATGGATATCTAGTTTGTTTGTTTCAAATGGTATCTAGACTCAAGTATTTTATCAAGAATTCACAAGAGATGTTTGGATCAACTCACAAGTGATGTCCTATAAGTGGTACTCGTAAAGATAGCAAAGGATCAAGAAATGGTTTTTATTGATAAATCCAACAAGTGGTTCCATACTAGAAGATTCTTTTAAGTGGTATCATATCTATACATGGTATCAATCATGGAAGACAATGGTTCCACAAGTGATCCTCAACTTTAAGTGATCATCAAATGAAGAATGCATCCCTCACCTACAAGAGCTCAAGTGTATCAAATGAATGTACCCATGCTATCACATAGGGGAAGGTGTCCCACAAATTGATATCAAGATCAAAGATCCTATGTGTGGTATCTAAAGAAGCACTACACAAGATACAAGTGGTATCTACAAGTGGTGTCATTCAAACAATCAAGTGATGTCCATATGCAAAATTCAAGCCTCAACCATCTACCCCAAATGCATACCTTTGCATCAATGAGAAGCACACCTTTTATGGAAATTGGATGACAAAGAGGGAGAGATTGTACAAAGATATGAAAGCTTTGGGAGAGATTGAGACAAAGAAGTAGAGGTGGGACATGGACATGGACAAAGAGGGAGCAACATTGAAGAAAAGAGATGGATCAAAATTCTTAGACAAGAGAAGCACACAAGTAGGGGGAGCAAGCTCATGAACTTTGATTGATTGCATTTTATATGTGCATATTCATGTGCTTGCTTGCATTGCATAAGTTCTTAAATTCAATATGCATGCTTGTGTGATGTATGCTAGTTGTAGAATTTGATTGATGAAATGAAAACTAACATGCATAGGATGATAGCTAGACACTTGGTATGCTTTTCAAGTAGTGCTAGTACATTGCTTTTAATGTTGATCTCACGAGATATCTAGTGCTTTTATTTCAAGTGATATCTAGCTAACCATGGTGCTAAGGATGAACTTAAAGGTGCAACTCCGATTGGTATCACGCTTCAAAGGTTTATTCTATACACCTTAGCATCATTTGGTAGTAATTACTCTCCCACAATTACAATCTATGCATATGTGCGAACTTCAAACCAAACACTCTAGCACATATGTAGGGGGAGCTAATACTACCATTTTGGGTTTGTGGTACTTGTCCAAAATTATTTACACATGGTAAAATTGCTTGGGCAAGCAACATGAATCCAAAAGAGCTTAATTTCCATATCTTTGTAGAGTTGTCATCAATTACCAAAAAGGGAGAGATTGAACTGGTCCTTGTGTGGTTTTGGTAATTGAGTGACAACCTAGGTGGACTAATTATGTTTATGTGTAGATACACATGTGATTAGTCCATAGGTACATGTGTGTGAGCAACGTATGCCATGAAGGTCAAAATGGCTTGGAGATGTTGCAAAGCTCACACATGTGATGATGAAGGAGCTCATTGCAAATGAGACATAACATTGAGTCATGTGATCAAGGTGGAGAAGGTCAAGACATGACTTGGCTTGATGGACCGGTTGCGAGCGTGAAGGGCAAGTTGGAGGCTTTGGAGCGATGGACTGCGTTGTGGTGAAGCTTAAGCAAGACTTGGCGCTGATGGATGAAGGCAACGGTGAAAAGCAAGTGAAGTCAAGATCGATAAACTAACAAGATCATGTGATGATATGAAGTGGATCATATCATTGTTGATCGTGTTGGTGCATGTGTTGCATCGACATTGGAGGAGATGGAATGGAAATGCGTAAGGCAAAGGTATAACCTAGGGCATTTTATTTCACCGGTCATAGGTGTGTAGAGAAGTTGATGACCGGGTTTAGGATAGATGGCCGTACTATCAAGAGGGGCAAACTTGTTTGCATATCGATCATCTAGTGACACTCGAGTGATCTAACTTTGCATCATTGCTAGGATTGAGTGGCGTGGCAAGTTGAGTGGCTAATCCTTTGAGAGAAGTTTGTGAAATGCTAACACACATACACATGGTGGTGCACACTTGGTGGTGTTGGCACATTTATAAAGAGGATGAAGTTGGAGTTGATATGGATCAACTCGGCGATGCAATGGAGGCGAGAAGGGTTTGAAACTCCACTAGTGGACTGTCCGCCCGTAGAGTGCAGACTAGTCTGACTGGTGCCACCGGTGTCCTATACAGAAAAGACATAGGGTCTCATAGGAGTGGACCGGACTGCTGGTCACATGGTGATCGGACGCTGGGGTCCTATGTCCGGTCAATGGCAGCAGAGAGAGCAGCAGGAATCGGTCTTTGACCGGACACTGGCAGGGTGTGTCCGGTAAAGGCTAATGTATGGTGATGTAGGCGACGTAGAGAAGTTGGAGAAGGACCAAACGCTGATGCTGCGTCCGATCATGACCAACTGGATGCATCCGGTCAGTGACTGGAACCTTACTTGGAAATGACTAGACGCTGGTGTTGCAGCGTCCGGTCACTTTTAGTAGCTGTGTCCAGTCATCACTTGACCATTGAGATCAAGAGACTATGTTTGAATGGTGGCAACATGTGGCGAGCATCTAGTTGACCGAACACTGAGGTCCTATGTCTGGTCGATTCGACCGGCACGTGTCCGGTCACCCTGAGTTTTGCCCAGTGAAGGGGTAATAAGCTAGTTTAGCCCATGGGGCTATAAATAGAAGGTGGTCTCAGCCATGTCTAGTGCTGAGCACCTCAGGGGACTTTGTGTCCATGCTTGAGAGTGCTTGGGAGTCCTCCATCTCACTATATGCTTGATAGTGATCATCCGATTGTGTGAGAGAGCGATTCTAGTGCGATTGCATCGTGAGGTTGCATCAAGTGGCACTAGGTGATCAAGATGCAAGCCGGTGGTGCTTGTTACTCTTGGAGGTTGCCACCTCCTAGATGGCTTAGGTGGTGGTCTCCGTCAAAGTTCGCAAGAAGCTTGTGTGGTGCTCCGGAGAAGAGCTTTGTGAGGGGCATTGTGCTCACCCCGCGGGAGCCACGAAGAGCAACTCTAGTTGAGCGTGTCATTGAGCTACCCTCACTTTTGGGATAGGTTCTTGTGGTGCCTGACGTGCAGGATTGGCAGGGTGATACCAATTAGCTGCCGAACCACCAAGTGAGCGGTCGACACAACGGAGGACGTAGCGTGTTGGCAAGCACGTGAACCTCGAGAGAAAATCACCGTGTCAACCTTATTCTTCCCATTGGTTTGCAATCCCTTTACACAAGCTTGTGATTACTTTTATATACATTGTGCTTGTGTAGTTGCTCTTGTAATTAGTTAGCTTGTGTAGCTCACTAGTTACCTTCTTGCTTGTGTAGCATAGAAGTAGCTCCCTTGCGTGGCTAATTTGGTTTGTATAACCTTGTTAGTCACATTACTTAGTTTGTGTAGCTAAGTATTTGTGCTCTCTAATTTGGCATTGGTTGCCTTGTTATTGAGCATTGCTAGTGAACTTAGTTGGCTTTGTGCTTTTGCTTACTAGCATGTGTAGGAGCTCCCTCATTGCTTGAAGTACTAGTGGCATAGGTTTGTGTGACCTTGCTCCTAGAATTGCTTAGGTGAGCTCTAACTAGCCCGGCACCTTTGTTACTTAATTAGGATCTTAGCGAGGTGCCAGAGAATATAGATAGAGGGGTGTAGTCTTGGTTATACCGATAGTTTTAATTCCGTACTTGTTTCAGTTAGCCAGCGTGATTAAGTTTTAGAAATGACTATTCACCCTCATCTAGTCGCCATCTCGACCTTACACTCATATAGCCACCCAACCTTTCCCCTCCATCGGCCTCGACTATGGGAAGCTTGAGCGCCAGCTCGGTGTCTCCCTGGGACCCCAGCCATCTAGGGAGGACCCATGCCGCCTCACCTTCTCTTATGTCAACGACATGGCGTGGCTCGTCGGAGGGGAACCCTTCTCTTCGGAACGCCTCATATGAAGCACCTCGACAGTGCTTCCGTTTAGTCTTCGCAACGCCGTGAGGACCGTTAGCCACCTTGTGGCACAATGCATGATTCCACCTCCCACGAACGATGAATTCATGGGGGTGATCGAACACATCATAGAATCTTTCCATGACCTCCTCATAGAGGAGCTAGAGTTGCCCTCTAGCTCTGACTCTAGCAGGGGAAGCCATCACCCCTCTTGCAAATGCTTCATGACGGGTACCTCCAAGGGACACGTCGAAAGCATCTGCAAGGAGGAGGCTACCCAATGAACAACCTCGATGACGAGGCCTAATGGGGAGATAGTGGCCCCACCTTGCATGTGGTTGGAGCAGCTAAAAGCCCGACACCGAGAGATCGAGGAAGCATGGCCCTAGCTCGAGCAAGAATGCACAAAGCTCAATCAAGAAATCGAGCGCCATGGAGATGGTGGGCACGCACGCGCCATGGCCCATGACGTGAACCAAAGGATCATCACCGACTGATGAAGCCCTCCCTCATTTCATTCTGGTGAGCTAGAACATCGCCACTACGGCGACCTTGCTCCATGGCCTTCTAGAGGCTACGACTGCCCGAGGATCGTCAGGCCGACCGTGAGATTCACACGCTGCTCAAGCATGCAGCAATGTAGCAGGTTGAGAGCTTGGTGTCTCGGCAATGCGAGCTCGATGCCAGCTAGCGCACTGCTCTCAAAGCATCCTGATAGGGACATGTTGGTCCACTAGGCACCACAAAGCAGTGGGCAGCGCACCGCAGTCCCTATGCATCAGCATCTCGGCCACAACCGTGACGCACGCAACACCCTCGACACTCATAGGCGTACCCATGATGATCCGAGAGAGGGAGCTAGCCATGGCTATCACCCTTGCCGTGGTAGATGCTATGATAGTGGCGAGGACCAAAGCCTGAGCCCCACCCTGCTGGGGCCTCAGGCCTTCGGTCGACACATCCTCAATGCTACCTTCCCGCTAAGGTACCAACCACTAATCAACATCCTAAAGTACTCTGGGGAAATGAACCCTGGACTATGTCTCGAGGATTATCGGCTTGCCTACTAAGCCTGGTGATGCGAATAATGACAATTTCATTATCTGCAACCTTCTATTGTTCTTGGCCTATTCGGCATGAACATGGTTGGAACACCTGCCATCCAACAGAATCCAAGGTTGGGTGAACCTAAAGGAGATCTTCAGTGGGAAACTTCCAAGGCACATACAAGCGCCCTCGGGAACCCATGGAACCACAAAAACTACCAATAGAAGGCTAGAGAAACCCTTCATGGGTACATCCGATGCTTCTCCTAGGCAGTGCAATGAGCTGCCTAACATCACCGATGCCGATGTTATGGGGGTTTTCCTATCCGAGACCACCCGTGAGTCTCTAGTTCACAAGCTGAGATGCAAGGGTTTACAAACCACCAAGGAACTCCTTGACATCGCCACCAGCCACAGCCTCAATGGCAAAGAAGCGGTTGGAGCGATCTTCGATCGCATCGATGGCAAGGTGAGGCCAGGACGAGGATGCTGGCAAAGGCACCTCCAATCATCCCACCAAAATGAAGAACAAGAAGCAATGGCGCAAGGGCTCTCTGATGGTCACTACTGACCACAGGGGTGGTTAGAAGTCCACGGAGGGCACTCCAAACCACTTCAAAAAACTACTCGAGGGCCATGCCCAAACCATGCCTTCCCCATCAAGCACCTATACAAAGACTGCGCCCCCATGATGTGGTTCTTGTCCAGAGGCTCCAACAAAGGGGAGCATGAGAAGGACCCTGACCTCACCATGGATGACACTGAGGTGAAGGACGATGGCTTTCTAACACTAGATGGCTGCCTCATGATCTTTGGAGGATCGGAGGACTATGACTCCAAGCGCCACCAGAAGATCATGCGCGTCAGCAAGTTCTATGTGACCAAACTAGCCATGCCTGCCTTCCTCCAGGTGGTCAGAGTCTGCTATATCCTTTGATCGAACTAACCACCCAAAGAGAGTCCCATAGCTAGGGAGATACCCGCTCTTAGTTGACCCAATCATTAGCACAAAGTGGCTCACTAAAGTACTGATGGATGGAGGCAGCGACCTCAACATCATGTACGCCGAGGTGCTCAATGCTATGGGCATTGGTCGAGGGCACATCCGACCAACCGGAGCATCTTTCCATGGCATCATGCCTAGAAAGCAGGCCATGCCGCTTGGGCAGATCGATCTACCCATCACCTTTGGGGGTCTGTCCAACTATAGGATGGAGACCCTCACCTTTGAGTGGTTGGATTCCATGGAACTTACCACACCATCCTGGGACGACCATTTTACGTGAAGTTCATGGCCGTCCCCAACTACACCTACCTCAAGCTAAAGATGCTAGGCCCCGGTAGGGTCATCACTATCGGCACCTCCTTCTAGTGCACCTATGAGTGTGAGGTCGAGTGCTGCGATGACGTCGTGGCAATCATCGCCTCTGGAGAGCTCACAGACATCAGAAAAGAGGTCACCGAAGAAGTGCCCAACCCCAAAAGGTCGATCAAGTCCTTCGAGCTAGCAGAAGGCTCTAAGGAGGTCCTCATAGACCTTGGGAGCACCAATGGAAAAACTGGTGCAGCATTGGTACCATGCTTTCCTCTGAATAGGAAAGCACTGCTCGTTGGCTTCCTCCGCTCCGCACCAACAGAGACATCTTCAGTGTGGAAACCCTTGGACAAGCCTAGGCATTCCAAGGGAAGTCAGCCGAGCTTGCCTTGAAGATTTGCCTAGGCTCTAAGCTAGGTGAAACAACACCTACGTCGCTTCGACTGAGGGGAAACGTAGGACCATCAGCGAGGAGATCGCAAAGCTTTTGGTGGCTAGATTCATCAAGGAAGTGTACCACCCAGAGTGGTTAACCAATCTTGTTCTTGTACAAAAGAAGAGTGGGAAATGGAGGATATGTGTTGACTACATGGGTCTCAACAAGGCATGCCCAAAGGATCTATTTCCTTTATCGCGCATAGACCAAATAGTCGACTCTACCTCAGGGTGCTGAAACCCTCTGTTTCCTTGATGCGTACTTCAGGTACCATCAAATCACGATGGAGTTCGACCAGCTCATGACATCTTTCATCACCCCTATCGATAGAATATCATTAGTAGTCCTTCGAGGGGTATCCCACGAAGGTAGATTGATTGGCAGAGGAGCATGAGATCAAGAACAAGAAGGCAACAGAGACACACAAGTTAGATAGGTTTAGGCCAGTTAGTATGACGTAATACCCTACTCTTGTAGTCTGTTGGTTTGTATTAGCTATCGTATGATATTGCATGTATGTAGATGTATGTATCTTGATCAATAGGGGACCCCTACCTCTCCTTATATACTCTAGAGGGGTAGGGTTACAAGGAAAGTATCCTATTTGGATACTATACAATATCTTGCAGTGCACGCCAAGCAGCGCCGTGCATGCCTTGATCTTGTGGGCTGGACCACCTCTGATGGTGCTGGCCCATGTCTTGTCTTATGGATACCAGGGGCCATACCCCCATAGCTACTCCCTGAGCCTGATAGTAGGTGATGCAGTCACGTGGTGCTAGGGTCAAAAAGTAGAAGAAGGGCAGAAGACCGTTCGAGCAGGCAACCAGTCCATAATCAGGAGCCCCGAATCAAAAAGCACACATTCACCGCAAGGTGAAGTGTGCCCACTTAGTCCCTGAGCCTACTGGAAGATGAAGAATGAATCTTGTAGCAGGGTCAAAGAAAAAGAAGTCTAAAAGCTTGCCGACGTCGTCTGACATGCGCGTATCAAGACCCCAGATGTGCTGCCTAAGATTAGCACCCTAATCCGAACAATATGGAGCAGATTGATAGCACACCGATGAGACGTAGCAAGATCCGACCACCAAGGGATTCCCTGGTGTAGCCGATGATGTTCGAGCACCGAGGAGTCCCTGGCATAGCCGACAATGTCTGAGCACCAAGGAGTCCTGAGTGTAGCTGGCGACGTTCCGAGCAGCGAAGGAGTCTTTGGTGTAGCTGGTGATGTCTGAGCACTGAGGAGTCCCCATGTGTAGCTAGCGATGTCCGAGCACCGAGGAGTTCCCGGCGTCGCTAGCGACGTGCGAGCACCGAGGAGTCCCCGACGTCGCTAGGTGATGTCTGAGCACCAAGGAGTCCCTGATGTCGCTAGCGATGTTCGAGCACCGAGGAGTCCCCAACGTAGCTGGCAGACCGAGCACCAAGGAGTCCTCGATGTAGCTGGTAGTGTCCGAGCATCGAGGAGTCCCCGGCATAGCTGGTGGCGTCTGAGCACCGAGGAGTTCCCAGCATTGTTGGCGATGTCCGAGCACCAAGGAGTCCCCAGTGTAGCTGGCGATGTCCAAGCACCGAGGAGTCCCCTGGCGTAGCTAGTGATATCCAAGCACCAAGGAGGCCCTAGTGTAGCTGGCAATGTCTGAGCACCGAGGAGTCCCCAGCGTAGCTAGCGACGTCCGAGCAACAAGGAGTTCTCGGCGTAGTTGGCGATGTCCGAGCACCGAGGAGTCTCCAACATAGCTGGTGATGTCTGTAAGGTGAAGTGGGGTGAAGTGTGCCCACTTAGTCCTCAAGCATGAAGAATCCGAGGGCCGAGGAGTAACCGACAGTAGCCGACAATAAAGAACAAGCAACGAACAGTCTGGTCAACTGGTCGGCTGGCGAAGTGAACATTGAGCAGAAGCGACCGGTGAACAGTCCGATCAACTAGTCGGCGATGAAGTCAATGATCCTAGTGGTTTGACCAGTTGATCAGTGGTGAAGTCCGAGCACCAAGTGATCCGATCACCTAGACGATGATCCTGCAATACAAATATGTAGAACGGGTAGTACATGATGTACAAATATATGAACTCCAGAGAAAAATCAGCAATGGCGATGAAATAGCATATGCAGCTCGACGATTAGTTGGTGTGAAGATGTATTTAATATAAACCGCCTGAACAGTTAGTGTGTAGCTGAGTCTCCAGCCCTAACTAGCCCATTAACCATAACATCGAGCGCGGAGCCCGTGCACGTGTAGGACAAATAGGTGTCACTAAGGAGCCATTGCCGATCACCCATAACGCAGAGGGTAGACGCTCATGCATGTGTAGGGAGGAGCAGGAGACAAGGCCATCTTTGGATGTGTTCGAGCATCAATAGGACTATTTGGGGGTTTAGAAAATCATTTGGAAAGCAAACATGGAGAAAACAGGTCAGAGAAACATTATGGCGATATACGGAGACTGGAGGATATTTAGAAGAATATTAAAGCAGTGACTTAGCTTTAGACAGAACATCTGGTCGGCTGGCGTATGGCATTATCTAGTCAGCAAGAGGATGGACGTCTCCCTCCTAGTCAGCGAATTTGCCCCTTAGGGACTGTCTTGGAAGGTGGCAGGCGACGTTGGTGAGCCTGAAGGAATCTGTGGGCAATGAACTCCACCATGTGTTGGATCCCATTGGGGTTGAGGTGCTGTAGCTCTATCTTATAATAGTGCAGCAGTCCTCCAAGGAATCTGTGGGTGGGGGTGGTGAACCCTGTGCTCATGGAAGTGCGCGAACTGAGACTGACATAGCCATTGGGCGGCGATGGCACGTCCTCCTCGCTGGGTAGCCACCACTCCTCGGTGGCGGTCCACATGTAGAGAAGACCACAGGCGGACAAGGCCCTCTAGGGGCTGAAGGGTGATTTCAGAGCGGTACCATGACTCCATTGGAAGATGGGGGTGGGTGGATGTGAACTTGACGATGGCTGAGACACGAATGCAGGGAGCTGAGGCGATTGGTGGTGGAGGTGGTAGATGCGAAGGCAAAGAGGCAAGGTATGAAACCCTGGGGGCAAACCTTTTGGTTTTATAGGGTCGATGAATGCGAGGAAACCAATCGTCCATCTAGATCTCCAGTGCCTCCCATGATCTGCCACAACATCATGCCACAGGATATGCACACACTACACACACAATCCCTATCCTTTCCTTCAAGAAATCCATAGGATGTTTCGCCTCCCTGAGCGGACTGGGACTTATTATGAGTAAGAGGAATACGGATAAAAATGCATCTATGGCCTGTCTAGGGCCTAGGAGTCTGATGGTTGGCCCATCAATGGATACAACAGCCACTCCAAGCACCCCTATGATAAAGGGATGGGAAGAGCTAGGCCCCATAAGTGACCAGCGCCTAGATGCATGAGCGCTAAGGGCATCTCGGCCCACTGATTGAGTCTTAGCCAGTAGACCCTGGCTAGATCCCTGCGAACGGGATACCGGGACCCCAATCAAACTATCTAGCTAAACAACCATCAAAACTCATGACCACACCCGCAAAGGGTCCAACCTTAGTGAAAAAGGAATCACAATCCCCAGGGTACGCCGTGGGCGACAAGAGAAAGCCAAGGCCCATAGAGTCCTCCCTTTCGAAAAAACCTCCGAAGGAGTATTCTACTCCTCCGCAGGCTCGGGGGCTACACCCACTGGGTGCGCTCACGCGCACCTGCTGGCAAGTTGAAGGATCCCCTAGACGATTCTACTCAAATAGCCTAGGGACTCGGGGGCTACTATCGAGGACCAATACTAGGGTACCCTAAAGAAGAAGAATTAATACCCATTAATGCTAATTCATCAGAGCAATCAAGAACATGACTATGTTTGCCAGTGGGCTCTGCCTCGTCCAAAACCACTAAGGCCACAGGCTCTGTTTTGTCTGATCATTCGACCCTCGAGGGTTGGGAACACCTCAGGCTGACTCCCAAGGGATGGTTTTGCCTTGCCCGACCCTCGAGGGCTGGCTTCACCTCGCCCAACATCTAAGGACTAGCTCCACCTCGCTCGACCCCCGAGGGTTGGCTCCACCTCGCTCGATGTTTGAAGGATGGCTCCACCTCACCCGATGTTTGAAGGATGGCTCCGCCTCGCCCAACGTCTGAGGACTGGCTCTGCCTCACCTGACTTCTAAGGACTAGCTCCGCTTTGTCTGACCCTCGAGGGTTGGCTCTGCCTCGCTCGATGTCTAAGGGCTATCTCCGCCTCGCTTGACCCCCGAGGGGTGGCTCCACCTCGCCTGGCTCCTGAGGGGGGCTCCGCCTCGCCCGACGCCTACGCATGACTCCTTCCTAATGACGCGCATAGATAAGGCAGGGTGCTCAAGTCAACCACAATACCGAGGACCATATCTTGCACGCTTATAGGAAAGTACTATCAGGATATGACAAGAAGGGCGCTTTGAGACCTTCTAGGCATGTTAGTGCCCGAATAGTGTTGTAGGTGCCGACATTTGTCCTCGAGCGCGGATCCTGACGGAAGCTCACTGATAACCACTACGGTCTAGGAGGAAACTCGCATCACCTATAGTAATAGATGTGTGGTCACTGTGCCATCTACTCCCTGTATGGCCATGGATCAGCACCCTAGGTCCAGCCGCACCGCCCGTCGGGGTGGGATGGGACACGACAACTTGCTGAACAAATGCTAGGACATGACATTTGTCAGTGGACAGACACCCAATGTGGCCCTATTAGGATTAGCAGACATGCACCTAGTGTGGAGCTATCCCTGACACCACCTACCATGTCAGCTGGGCTCGCACAGAGAAAAAAGGAAGACCCGACATCTTTTAAGGATTTCCTTTGCCTCTAGTTTTTCTTCTTTCTGCCATCTGTAATCTCTATTCTCCCTTGGCCTATAAAAGGGAAGGCAAGGGAACCCCACTAAGGGGATCGGTTCAACACACCACGCATCACATCACACATAGCTGAGCAGCAACCAAGCTCTCAACATCCATTCAACCTTTCCATCAGAGACTTGAGACCTGTCCCTCTCTCGCCCATTTGTAACCCCTATTATGAACTTTTCAGTGCTAATAACACAAGTAGCAGACACGAACTGGATGTAGGGACATTCTGCCTGAACCAATATAAACCTTGTGTCTTTTTTAGCACACCATTCGGGCCTAGACGCGTAATAAACAAATTTACTCAGTTGGTGTTTACTTGAAACACCGACACATATCAAGGAGAATAAACCATCTGAGTCCTAAAACATTACTCGAGGACAAGCAAAGGACTAAGTGTGGGGGAGCTTGTTGGTGGTCTTTAACTCATATTTCTTACCGCCAATTTAGACATGAAAAGAGGAGAAATTAGCAATCTTATGCACATAAGCATTTACTATTAACCGAATTCCACATGTATTTGGAGATTTCTATTTTGTAGGACTTAAACATGAATACAGTGAAAAATACACCAAAAGGGGGCATTCCTGACAAGGCGTCATGCTGAATTGCGCAAAGGAACAATAAAAGGTCCACCTACTCAAATAATATGTGTGCGAAACCACCCACGGATCAGCCCAGGCCCAACCAGGGATCCACCACATGAAGGTGGTGGTGTGGTGGGCTAGGTAGGGTGTGGGTGCTACTGCCCTAGCTCCTCTCAGCTCCACCTTCAGGATGGCGGTGCATGGGTGGCATGTAGAGGCGGTTGCATGTGGGTTCCTGAGAAATATCCCCCTACAAACCAACCTAAGAAGGCTATATAAGCAGGGGAGGAGTCCCTTCATGGAGCATTCATCCATACACAAGAGAAGAAGAAGCGTAGCCTCACTCATGTCTAGTAGCTTCTAGCTAGGAGTAGTATAGGAAGTGATAGAGAGAAGAGTTTGGAGAAGTACCAAAGTTATTGGCTACCTCCACTAGTGTGCTTGAACCTTAGCGAAAGGAATCACCAGAGCTGTCGTCTTCCTCTACACTTGTACCTCCATGTTCATCTTACTAATTTGAGTAAGAAGTTCATGTTTGTCTTTCAGTGTTGATTTATTAAGTAAGTTATCATTGTTCATTAATTACTTGCGGATTCATCGTTTGTCCTTGTGACGGATACTCTAGTAGAGAGGACTCCTAATAAAGATAGAAGTTCCTGGCCAATGCTAGAGTAGTAACCAATAGTGTAGACGTGGTGTCTAGGCTAAAAGTTACCTTCGTTTGCCTCATTCCCCACGGTTGAGGGGTAGATGACAAGTGGTGATAACCCTGTCTGTCCCTTGTAATCCCCCACGTTCGGGTTCAGCATAGAGCTATAGGCCAGCAACGCTTGGTAGACCAAGTGTTCTCTGGTGCCCAAAACAAGTCTTTGGTGGCAAAGTTATCTTCACTTAAGATATTTACCCTTAGGAGAACCTCACTATCCAAGTTATCTTCTTTTCGTTAGGTGAACTAGTTTAAGAGATCTTACACATCCCTTCCTTTGGGAAATCATGATACCCTGAATACTTCCAGGTGAAGTGCTACAATGGTATATCCTTGTGCTTGTAGAACCCCTCTACTTACGCTGAGAAATACCAACAAGCCCTACCCCTGAGGGTTCACTCTTGTCTGATGCCTTCTTTTTCCATGTCCTTAGAGTGTCTTGTGATTTCAAGAAGCACCAAGAGGTTGGGGGTGAAGGACAACAACCTCTGGTAGCCTTTGGGTGACTCCATGAAGGTCCCATCAGAGGGTGCAAAGCAAGGGACATCAGGAGCCTTCACTGGAAGAGTGAAGGCTCCAAGGGATCAATGACTAAAGGGAGCCTTCAAGCACCTCCCGACATCAGCACAAGGAGAAGTCTTCCTGGAGCCTCTGGGAAGATTAGGCCCCAATCATGGCTTTGGGTTAAGGCCCAACACTAGTCCTAAATGGATCATATAGAGAGGCGGTTGGGAGGGGGAATGTCCCTCCCTATCCTTGTGACTTTAATGGTAGGGAGATGTGGGAATATCCTGAAATATTTTGTAGTAGGTAAAGGGCATTACTATATAGAGAAAATTATGTAACCATACTTGTCATGGGTTTGATTCTGCAACAGTAATCGGGTTGTTTGATGTGGGTCAATGTGTGTGCCTCTGGTGACTTAAGCACTCAAAACTCAAGGGATTTATCCTAATTCTGGCAGTCTAAGCCCTACGTCTAGCAGTGATGTTCTTCATGTTAGGAATGCTGAATCGAGTTCTTACAATGGAGAGAGTGAGAGACGTAGGGGAGCATTGTGCTACTATTCTATGGTTTTTAGTTGCTCGGGCGAGGAGCTGATCGAAGGCTTCACATTTTGATTCACTAGCCTATGGTTTGATCTACCTTGGGATGTTTTGATTAATCCTCTCCCTTCTATAGGAGCCCATGTACTCTCTTATATATGGGAGGACAATGGGAGTACAAGTTCTATGGTCGATGAGGGTTTTATTGAGCTTCCCTCCTTACTGGTGCCATCCTTTGTCTTGTAGCAAGAGTCCAACAACGTCTCAACTGGCCCCCTAACGTCTTCCACCATTGCCTGGTGCTAACCATCAAGTGTTGTCTACTGCCGTTGTGCCTTCTCTGAGTCTACCTTCTCCTGCCTTCCTTTGCACACTAGGATCCCACTCGCATACCATGTGGGTCCGATGCTGTCAGAGTGATGGACACATGAGAGCCTTCATCATGATGCATCACGCCCCTAACAGTGACCCTATTCCAGGGAGTGGCCAGCACGGCCTCACAAGAAATGGGGAAAACAGGCCCCTAGCAGGGCCTAACACCCTGTGGCTCTACCCACCCTACCTTCAAGTTTAATTATATTCATATTTTTGTTGCTCCTCTTGTTGATAAGATTTATATGATCGATATCTCCTAATTATATAGTGAATGTGTGCGATAAGTCAAATAATTGCAAGCGTAATAATGAGACCTTGTCGAAATTGTGGCACTATTGTTTAGGTCACATTTCAAGGGGAGAATGGAACATTTCATTAGTGAAGAAATACTCCAACCATTAGATTTTTCACTCAGAACTGTGCACTAACTGTATTAAGGGGAAATTCGCTAAGGCAATTAAGAAAGGAGCTACTAGGAGTACAATGTTGGAATTATGCGACCTCTGGCTTGAGCCAGTTATGAAGGGGTGTGGTGTCAAAGACTGTTTCCCCCTGGCCAAGTCAGTCTGGGGAAAAACTCCCATGCATGCAATGGCTGGTAGCACCCAAAGAAACCAATGGTCATGGCCCCGAGTCAAGCCGCGCCACAATAAAAGGGGTGGCCCAGCTTCTCCTTTAGCCAATGCACAATTGAGAAACAATCACCCTAATACTTTTTCTCGATCCTAAGAAGGCGCTTGGATCAACCCGAATGCCGCTACCCTTCTTTCCTAACTCCAGCACTGACCAAGGTGATTGGCCAGTGCCCCTGGCGTCCTGAGGGTCAACGATAAACTACCAGCACCACTACATCGACCTATTCTTGCTTGCATCCCTACTCGACCGATGGCGGACGGACTCTCACAAAGTCTATGATCCCAAATGTTATGTGTTGTGTTCATTGCGACTAGGTTAGATCATCCCTTTGTGTTGATCTCGATCTTTAGCTAATGCTTCACCTCTTGCCGGTCAACTAACCAACTTCACTCTTAATGGCACTAATTTTTCATCATGGAAAGAGGAGCTTGATATTTGGCTTAGGGAGGAGTTGGACCTAGCACTGTGTGAGGATGCGCCTATTGCCCTGATAGCTCAGGGTGATAATGATCCCACCTTGGCTGAAAGGACAAGTAAGTATGAGGGAAAACTAGAGAAGTGAGGATGCTCCAATAGGTTGGCTATAATGGTCATGAAGAACAACATTACTCCTACAATTAGGGGAGCTATTCCCACCTCAGATAATGCTAAGAAGTACCTAGCAAACATTGAGGAGTAGTTCCAAAGCTTACTTTAAGTATGAAAATGTGTTCAACTAAGTACTCAGGGTCCACTAGCATTAGAGAGCATATCATGATGATGGTTGATATGTCTGGAAAACTTGAGACCATGGATATGGAAATCTCTGATAGCTTCTCAGTGCACTTTATCATGGCTTCACTTCCTAGTACCAAATTTGAGGTGTTTAAGGTTAACTACAACCTCCTAAAGGAAAAGTAGAACATGAGTGAGCTCATTGCTAAGTGTGTACAGGAAGAAGAGAGGTAGAAGGGTGATAACAAGGATTAGATCAACCTTGTTGGCCAAGGCAAAAAGAGGAACCATGGGGATCCTAAGGCTAAAAATAAGTTGAACTTTAGCCTCAAGGCAAAGAAGCATGACTTCAAAAAGACTAAGACTACCAACACCAAGGGAAGTACCAAGGGGCCTAAGTGTTGCTTCTGCAAGGACTTTGGGCACATCCATAAGGACTATGATGGGTTCAAGAACTGGCTTGCTAAGAAAGGCACATATGATGTAATTAATTTTGTTGATGAATCCCTTTATATTAATGTTTCCCCTAATACATGGTGTATTGACTCTGGTGCCATTGTGCACATTACTAATTGATCACATGGATTCCTTACTATTCGGAGGTTGGCAAAGGCAGAGCGCAAGCTTAGAGTTGCTGATGGACATGAGACTAATGCTAAGGTTGTCGGCACTCTCCCGTTGCTTTTGAGTAGTGGCTTCATTATTAGGTTAATGTGCTACTCATTCTTATCATGAGAAGGAACCTTATTTTTGTTTCTATCTTAGATGATGATGGTATTCATTGTAATTTTGGGAACAATAAATTCTTGCTTAAGTCTAATAATAAGATTGTCTTGCCCCCAGGCACAACAAACTTTTTTATTGCCTCTAAATGATTCTTATGTGATGAATGTGTGCGATGTCACTAATAAGCAAAAGAGAAATATCATGAATGAGACCTCATCGAAATTATGGCACATGTCATTTAGGCCACATTTTGAAGGGGAAAATGGAGCATCTCATTAGAGAAGATATACTTCATCCTTTAGATTTCTCTGATTCAGAACACTGTATTGATTGTATTAAGGGAAAGTATGTGAAACAAATTAAGAAATGAGCAATACGGAGTTTGAGACTATTAGAATTAATTCACACCGATATATGAGGTCCCTTCTCTATCACATTAGTTGATGGATTTAGTTACTTCATTACCTTCACAAATTATTACTCCCATTATGGATACATATTTCCAATACATGAATGATCTGAAGCACTTGATAAGTTTAAGATATTTAAGGCTGAAGTTGAGAATCAACATAATTTAAAAATTAAAGTGGTAAGATTGTATCATGAAGGGGTGTATTATGGGAGAACTGCTCCATATGAAAAAAATCCTCGGTCTGTTTGCTCATTTCCTACAGGAACAGGAAAATGGCATAGTTGCCCAATATTCAACTCCTGGTGAACCTCAGTAAAATGGAGTAGCTAAGAGGCGTAATCGCACCCTAATGGATATGGTTAAAAGTATGCTTAGTAACTCTATGCTGCCAGTGAGTTTGTGGATGGAGGGATTAAAGACAGCTGCACACATACTTAGTCGGGTTCCTAGCAAATCAGTCCATAAAACTCCTTATGAAATATGGACTGGTAGAACACCCAATATGAGTTACTTGCAAGTGTGGGGCTATCTAGCTGAAGCTAAATTATGTAATCCACATATTGGGAAGCTAGATCCTAAAATAGTGAGCTGCCATTTCATAGAGTATCCTGATAGATCCAAGGGGCATCGCTTTTGTTGTCCGAATCATACCACAAAACTCACATAAACTAACATGCAATTTTCTTAGAACATGATGCCTTAAGTGGGAAATCTGAGCCTAGAAGCATTGATCTCTGAGAAATATATGGTAATGCACCATTAGTGACATTCCAAGAGAACTTTGTTTCTGCGCCTAAAATAGTTACACCTCCAGCTGAGAACATAGTTCCACATCCAACTGAGGACTCTAGTGCTGCACCCATGGTAGAAAGGTATGAGAGTGAGCATCCACTTGAAAAATGTAGGGATAGATGACTCAATACCTAATGATGAGGCGACTAACGATGAAACTGAGCCTATGCAAACTAAAGAACCTGTAAGAAGGTCACAATGACAAAGAAAATCTACCATTTCAAAAGACTATGTTGTGTACATGTATGAAGATGTTAACGACATAGAAATGACGGGTGATCCTGAAACATATAAAGAAGCCATGATGAGCCTAAACTCATCTAAATGGTTGGAGGCCATGGAGGATGAGCTAAGATCTATGAGCTCTAATAAAGTCTAGGGCTTAGTAGAAACTCCTGAAAGCGAACAAGAGGACGACGTGGAAGAATTTGGACTTCAGTGGAGGTAACTTCACTGACTTCTCTTTTATTCCCTACTCTGATGCTGCTATTTCCTCAAGTATTTCTCACCTAGGTGTTAGTTTGGGTAGTAATCCTAGTTTGGTTTCAAGTTCTATTAATCTTTTAAAAGAGGTTGAAATGGCTAGAATTACAACTGAGCCGTCTAGTATGGAGGACTTTTCTAAGTCCGTGCTTTTAAATGATGAAGATGAGGAGGCAGAAAATGTTACTTTTGGTCACTTATATGGCGATCTGATGGAGGAAATTATGGATGATTAATATGATCACCTAAGCTATGATTTTATAACTATTTTTAAGAAAAAAATCCCTTTCCTTGACTAGAGCAAAGAGCAAGCCGAAAGTGCGAGTGATAAAAAACAATAAACGAGTTTCATAATGAGAGGAATCTTCTAGAATATAGCAGAGGTCTTAGTGACTTGGCTAAATATTGGTTCCTATCCGATTTGTCAAAGGAGCAAAAGCTAGACTTTATCGCTCTTCTTGAAACCAGAAAGAAATTTTTTTCAAAGACTGTCCTTAATAATATTTGTGGAGGACAAGAATATATTTGGCACTGGATAGAACCTCATGGTAGTAGGTAAGGGGGCATCCTCCTTGGGTTAGTTTGGAGGTGTTTGATATTGGAAGTATTGATGAGGGTGACTTTTATGTGAAGTTTCAACTTAGGAATAAATCATTTGGGTTTCTTTGGGTTCTTGTTGCAACTTATGGGGCTGCACAAGCCGAACACAAAGAAGCTTATCTCACTGAATTAGTCCAAACTTGTGCAAAAGAGGTTGATCCTATCCTTGTGGATGGTGATTTTAATATCATCAGAAACCCATTCGAAAAGAACAACGATAGATATGAGGATCGGTGGCCATTCTTTTTCAATGTTATCATCGATAGTTTGGATTTGAGGGAACTCGACCTTTCAAATAGGAAGTTTACTTCGGCCAATTCAAGGGAAATACCAATTTATGAAAGGCTACACCGGATTTTAGTGAGTACGGAATGGGAGTCAAAATTTTGACTTGCAACGGTTCAAGCGTTGACAAGGGAAATATCAGATCATATTCCACTACTTTTAGATACCTGTAATGGTACCCATGGCAATAAGCAATCTGGGTTTAAATTTGAACTCAGTTGGTTGCTAAGGGACGATTTTTATGAGTTGGTAGTGGATGTTTGGAAAAAGGAAATGAGAGGCAGAACGCCATTACAACATTGGCAAAGTAAAATTCAAAGGTTTAGACAATTCTTAAGGGGTTGGGCCAAGAATGTTAGTGGCTAGTATAAGAAAGAAAAAGCTGAGTTGATTGGAAAAGCTAACGATTTAGATAAAAAGGCAGAGTCGCAGCCTCTCAGTAGTAGAGAAGTCGATCTTAAAAACTTTTATAAGGAAAGACTCACTTTCCTTTTGCGGGAAGAAGAAATTAAATGGTATCAAAGAGCCAAAACAACTAGGTTGTTATCTGGTGATTGTAATACTAAGTATTTTCACCTAGTGGCCTATGGTAAACATAGGAAAACTAGAATTTTCTGACTTGAGCAAGTGGAAGGAATAATCAAGGGAGATGTAAATCTTAAAAAATTCATTACTAATTACTATAAAGGTCTATTTGGAGACCCTGTTAGTAATAATTTTTTTATGATAGAGTCCTTCACGAGTGACATTACACAAGTTTCTCAGTTAGAAAATGACATCTTAACAATGGAATTTACAGAGAAGGAAGTGAGAGAAGCCATTTTTCAAATGGAATATAATAAAGCTCTTGGGCCCGATGGGTTCCCAGCTGTGTTTTCCAAGTATTCTGGGAGTTAATAAAAGACGATGTCATGCTTCTCTTCTCTGATTTTCACAACGGTAATCTTCCACTCTTCAGCCTTAACTTTGGTATAATTACATTATTACCAAAGCAAAAGGAAGCTACACAGATTCAACAATTCAGACCCATTTGCTTGTTAAATGTTAGTTTCAAAATTTTTACAAAAGTGATGGCAAACCGTGTAGCCCTAGTGGCTCAAAAGGTGATTCAACCTTCACAATCGACTTTTATGAAGGGTAGGAATATTCTAGAAGGAGTGGTCATTTTACACGAAACCATTGATGAGTTACATATGAAAAAATTAGACAGGGTGATCCTAAAGCTAAACCTTGAGAAAGCCAACGGCAAGGTAAAATGGTCCTTCTAGCAACAAGCATTGAGAATGAAAGGTTTTTCCACCTAAGTGGTGTAAAAGGATTGATCAAATCATACGAGGAGTTAGTGTTGGAATTAAAGTTAATGATGAGATTGGACACTTCTTTCTAAAAAAAGGGCTTTGGCAAGGTGAAACCCCTTTCCCCCATCTTGTTCAATTTAGTAGCAGATATGTTAGCAACCTTTATTTTTTGGGCTAGGTCTAACGGAAAATTCAGGGGAGTTGTTCCTCATCTAATGGAAGAGGGTCTATCTATCCTCCAATATGCGGATTACACTGTTATATTTATGGATCATGACACGCTCCAAGCCAAAGATCTAAAGATAGTACTTAGTACCTTTGAGCAATTATCAGGGCTGAAGATTAATTTTCATAAAAGTGAGCTTTTTTGTTATGGCGCAGCTAAGGATTGTGAACAGCATTATGCAAAACGTTTTGGGTGCAAGTGGGGGGGGGGGTGTTCTGCCTTTTAGGTATCTAGGTATACCCATGAATCATAAAAAAATATCGAACAATGATTGGGCCAGCATTGAAGAGAAGTTCCAAAAAACTCGCTAGTTGGAAAGGAAAATTACTTTCGGTTGGAGGGAGACTAGTTTTTATAATCTCGGTGCCAACTAGTTTAGCAATGTTTATGTTATCTTTTTTTGAAGTCCCTTGATGAGTTCTTCAAAAATTAGATTACTATGCTCATGTTTTTTCTAGCAAAGCCGATGAACACACACTACTATAGAATTGGACATCACTGCCGGCCTCATCATTGTCGGATTTTAAGAAACCGACAGTGATAGTCCACCACTGTCGTTTTTTTGCTAAAACCAGCAGTAATAGGATCAACCAACGCTGATATTCGGGTCATCACTATCGGTTCATATCACTGTCGGTTTTAGCCAAGAACTGACACTGATATTGAGTCATCACTGCCGGTTTTAGCCAAGAATCGACACTCATACTATCACTGTCGGTTCGTGGCTTGAACCGACAATGATATGCTACAAGAAAACTTCATAAGTTTCTCATATAATGTCTGGTTAAGAAGAACTTTATATCAAAGTTGTAGTACTCGACGAGATCTACAACTTTGTAGTTTAAACTTTTTTTTAATTTGAGATCGTTTGGATGTCCAAATATTTTCATTTGATATAATCTATCTAACGAAAATTACGTTCGATTTCTCAAATTAAAAATTTGAATTTTTCAATGACCTCGGATGGAGAAACGCCCAAAATAAAAGTTGTAGATATCGAAAAGTTATGCAACTTTGTAGTTGATAACTTTTTCATTTGAAATCATTTAGTAGTTCAAAATACTATTTGAAATTAAATTTTAAAATTATTGAAGAACTCTGATTTCTCTTTTTAATCTCTGGCTAAAACTTGTAACTAGTCTTTCTCTCTCATACTCACTTCAAATTTGATTATTTTTTCCCTAAAAAATTCTAAAATCATGCTCTATCAATTTATTGTGTTCTTACATATATTATTTTATCCATCTTTTCATGTGATTGTGTTTTATCTATTTGAATTTTGAATTTAAAAAAATAACAACTTCAAATGTCATTTTGAAACACTAAATAATTTCAGCCGAAAAATCATAAACATAGAAGTTGTAGAACTTATCAATATCTACAACTTTTATTTTGGTCATTTCTTCATCCGATAAAGTGATAGTGATATTGTTCACAAAATTTACGTATATCTCTCATAGTTTCGTAAACTATAAACTATAAGAGGTATATTCTACATTTGTGAATAATGTTACTACCACTATATCGGATGAATAAATGATTAAATGACCAAAATAAAAGTTGTAGATCTCAGAAAATTATGAAACTTTGTAGTTGAGAACTTTTTTATTTGAAATCATCTTGTCAAGGAAAACTACATTTGAATTTCTAAAATTTGAAATTCAAATTTTGTAAATGACATCAGATGGAGAAACTACCAAAATAAAAGATGTAGATCCCAAAAAGTTATGAAACTTTGTAGTTGACAACTTTTTGATTTGAAATCATCTTGTCAAGAAAAACTATGTTTGAATTTCCAAAATTTTGAAATTTGAATTTTTTAAATGACCTCGGATGGACAAACAGCAAAAACAAAAGTTGTAGATCTCAAAAAGTTATGAAACTTTGTAGTTGATAACTTTTTGATTTAAAATCATGTTGTCATGGAAAACTACGTTTGAATTTCTCAAATTTGAAATTCAAATTTTGTAAACGACCTCGGATGGAGAAACTACCAAAATTAAAGTTCTAGATCTCAAAAAGTTATAAAACTTTGTAGTTGACAACTTTTTCATTTGAATTCGTTTAGGGTCCCAAATACTCATTTTAAAATTAGATAAATATAAAATGGTTAGGACAAAAATCTCATTCAAACACAAACAACTTGCAGGTGGAGTGGTCAGGGCTGAAGACACGAAGCAGGAGGTTAGGGGTTTGAGCGTCGGTAACCGCGAAGCGTGTGATTTTCGCGTGAAA
This sequence comes from Miscanthus floridulus, assembly GCF_019320115.1. Lineage (NCBI taxonomy): Eukaryota > Viridiplantae > Streptophyta > Magnoliopsida > Poales > Poaceae > Miscanthus > Miscanthus floridulus. The sequence continues at coordinate 48,356,526 of NC_089591.1, read as the reverse complement.
AATCAGCTGACTTGCGATGCCCGACCGTATGGCTGTCCAATGGGGCCTCTCCCGAAATTAAAAAAAATTCTCTTTTTGGTCTGCTTTTTGGAGTTCCTAAAAACCACATCAGTGTCGGTTCATAAGAATCGACAGTGATGTTAACTCCACATCACTGCCGGTATGCCACTACCGGTTCAAAATCCATCAGTGAGGATTTTGAACCGGCACTGATGTCGAAAACCGGGGTAGTGACAAAAGGAAATATAGGCTTGCTAAGTGGAGTGTATTATGTACACCTAAAGACTTAGGAGGCCTTTGCATTCAAAATCTAGAAATTCAAAATAAGTGTCTATTGAGCAAATGGTTGTTTAAACTTACTAACAAGGATGGGGCGTGGCAAAATCTTCTGAGAAAGAAATACTTGTCTAATAAATCCCTGACTCAAGTTCAATACAAGCCAGGACATTCTCATTTTTGGAGTGGCCTTTTGAAGGTCAAGGATGCTTTTTTGGCCGGTGGAAGATTCAAAGTGTAAAATGGAGGACAAATTAGATTTTGGGAGGATACTCAGATAGGGGACAAGCCCTTCAAGTAGGTATACCCCAACCTTTATAGAACAGTAAGGAGGAAAGATGATACGGTGGCAAATGTCCCACGGACTGTACCACTTATTGTGTCATTTAGGAGAGGTTTGGTAAACGAAAATTTGACTTCTTGGTATGATCTAGTATCTAAAGTGGTCGTGGTTAACCTCACAAATGGGAGGGATGTGTTTATTTGGAACCACAACAAGAAAGGCCTTTTCATTGTCCGATCCATGTAGAGAACCACAGTCAAATTGAAAATACCGCTGAAAAATAAGGTTTTTCTGTGGTATTTACAAAGGGAGTCACTCTCACTGAAGACAACTTGGCTAAAAGAAATTGGCAATGAAGTGTCAAGTGTTGTTTTTGTAGTTCCTTAGAGACTATTAAACATTTGTTTTTTGATTGCCATTTGCGAGATTTGTCTGGAATACTGTACTTTTCACTTTACTAGTTTCTCTAATATGTTTGGCTCTCGGCTAAATGGCTTGTGTCTTCACCTTAGAAATCAAATTTTATTAGGCGAGACTGCGCTTTGTTGGGTATTATGGTTGATAAGAAATGACATGGTTTTTAACAAGGCTAAGTCTCCTACATATTTATAGGTAATTTTTAGGGCAACATATTGGATCTGACAGTGGTCCCTGCTGCATAATGAGGAGGAGAGACCGGCATTCAAACGCGGATGTAGAAACTTGGAGACAATGATTATGGTGGTCTTCAAAAAGTTTGGCTGGAGTTTTTGGAATCACTACTGGAAACAGAGACTTTGCCGAGTGCAAAATTCTTTGCTGAGTGTCAAAAATCGGGCACTCGGCAAAGAATTGCACTCGGCAAAGAGTTCTTTGCTGAATGTCGGGTACTCGGCAAACAAGGGCACTCGACAAAGGACTTCTTTGCCGAGTGCCAGACTCTCGGCAAAATCTCTACACTCGGCATAGGTTGCCCGCGAAACGGTGTTCGGTCACGGCCTTCTTTGCCGAGTGCCTGCTTTTAGGCACTCGGCAAAGATTTGATTTTTTTTTTAAAAATTCTTTGTCGAGTGCCCCAGATGTCCTAGTTTGTAAGCATCATATATGACAACGTACACGAAATCTTCTGAAATTTTTATCATAGCCTCCACATATGATATCACAACATCTCAACAAGTTTCATGATTTTTGGACTTCGTTTGCTTTTTATAGAATTTAAAAACACTTCACACGCAATTTTGCGGACATGTTTCGTGAACAAGATGTCCAAAATTTTAGATCCGTTCCTGGATACGGCCTCTCACAACACTCGCTAACATGACTATCAATTTTTGAATCATTAAATTCCATTATTCGTACCACATGCAGTTCAAATTTCTATTTTTCGGAAAAATTCAAGTAAACGAAATAAAGTAACTAAATATATCAAAAAGCCACAAAAAATCCCCAAATTGTAACTAGGAGTTCCTGGTGCTTTAAAAGGGCTGCACAAAAAAATTAGAGGCCAAAAACAAAAAACAAAAAAAACTTTGCCGAGTGTCGGAGCATGGCACTCGGCAAAGAGTGTCTTTGCCGAGTGCCAGGCATAAGGCACTCGGCAAAGAGGGTTTTAATTTTTTTTAAAAATTCCACTTTGCCGAGTGCATCCACAGGAGCACTCGGCAAAGAAATTATAAAAAAATTAAATCTTTGCCGAGTGCCGTGCCAGGGGCACTCGGCAAAGTATTTTTTTAAAAAAAATTCTTTGCCGAGTGCCAGATCTGAGACAATTGGTAAATAATTTTAAAAAAAATTAAATCTTTGCTGAGTGCCAGATCTGGGGCACTCGATAAATAATTTTTTTTTAAAAAAAATCAAATCTTTGCCGAGTGCCTCCCTGATCTGGCACTCGGCAAAGGGCGGTTGGGGGCGGGGGCCGCGGGCGGGACTTAGGCATTTTGGGCCGGCCGGGCAGTCAGAGCCAGCCAGCCCCGCGCCCAGGCCTGCTCGCCCCCGCCTCTGCGCCGCGCGCCACGCCCATGCCGGCCTGCTTGCCCGCGCAGCCACCGGCCGTGCGCCCGTGCCCGCGCCGCCCGGCCGCCCGTGCTGCCCGCGTGCCCGCGCTGCCCGCGCGCCCTGCCCCTGGCCGCATCGTGCCCCCGGCCGGCCATGCCCCCAGCAGGCCCTTCCCCTGGCTACGCCGCCCGCCGCCCACGCCTCGGCCGGCCACCCGCCCTACGCCTTGGCCGCGCCCTTTTCCCGGTCACGCCCTGCACCCGGCCGGCCTTGCCCCGGCCGCGCCCTGCCCCTAGCCGTGCCCCGTGGACCACCCACCCCGACGCCATCTGTGCCCGACCCCGTCCCTGACTCCGGCGACCCCGACTCCACCTGATCCTAACGTCGCCCGCCCCTACCTCGGTGCCCGTCAGGTATGCCTTCTCTCTTATTGTTGTCGAGGTAGTGGTAGTTGTAGTAGTATTAGTTGTACTAGTGGTAGTAGTAGTACAACTAGTGGTAGTATTAGTAGTAGAATTAGTGGTAGTAGTAGTAGAAGTAGTGGTAGTAGTAGTAGTAGAACCAATGGTAGTAGTAGTAGCAATAGTGGAAGTAGTAGTACAAGTAGTGGTACTACTTGGATATATTCTTCTGCATGGATTGATATCCAAACTACATGGCTTCTCTTGAGACATATGTGCTTATCGGCCATCATGCCGTTGTTTTTTGCAGGTTTTGGAAACCTCACCGTGCAGGGGAGGTTCTGCCAAAATTTTTTGTAAAGGACAGTATTTTGTTCCATTTTTGTTGAGAAGAGCCCGTCGGAGTTGAGTCAGAGTTCTCGCCACCGTGTCGGTCTGCCTACACCGTGTCGTCTCGCCACTGCACTGACCCGCCACGACCCCACTAGCCTGACTCCGTCGCCACCTTAGGTATAAACCCTCTTTTCATATCATGGTCGTAGATCACGTAACCCAGTTAGGTGTCTCCCGTTTGAAAGAGATACGGTTGGAGGTATGCAGATCTTTGCATATCTATGACCATATCTATTTTGGATTATCCATGCTTTTTGGACGGCCCGCGGATGCGTAGATGGTTTAGTTCCCAAGTTCTGCTCTGGTCTGAGACAGAGTTTCGGCATCACCTCCCTGTTGTTCTTCGGATACGCACTCTTCTTTGGTAGGACGTGTATCTGGAGAACAGCGGAGAGGTGCTGCTGAAATTCTGTCTTGGATAGGAGTAGAGCATGGAAACTAACTTCATCTATGCATCCGCGGGTGGGATTAGGACCTATCCACACCTATTAGACAGTAGGAACACCATGTACATGCAATTGATGGTTACATTACTCGCTGATACATATGTTAGAGGATGGATGACCGTCAGTGGATGTACATGGGTTGGAGAAGTCAGAGTGATTACACCACGGAATGGATGAACAAGACCAATGCTTTCTTGAACAGTGCATTAGGTAACGCTGCTAAAGGACATTGCCTAGTTTTGTGTCCCTACAGCAAATGTGGAAACAAGAGAAGGGTAAACAAGGTGGAAATGGGTAAACATCTTGTGAAGAATGGATTTACGCCAGACTACACCCGGTGGGTCCACCATGGTGAAACCCATCGTATGAGAGAGGAGGTGGTGAGACCATGGGTGGAGGCTTTTGATGCTGATGCCGGGGTAGCAGACATATTAGATGACTTTCACCAAGGATAGTTCGATGAGGGACGTGAGAAGGAGGAGATGGAGGCAGCCGCACAAGCGTTCTACGACATGATGGACTCAGCACAGAAACCCCTTCACGATCGGTCAATGGTGTCTCAACTGGATGCCATTGGACGCTTAATGGGGTTGAAGTCTGAGTTAAACTTGAGTCGACCTGGCTTCGATAAGATGTTGGCCGTGATTGACACCCTGCTTTCGGAGGGCCACATTCTGCCAAAGAGCATGTACGAGTCACAGAAACTCCTTCAAGCACTTAAGATGTTGTATGAGCAGATACATGCTTGTCCGAAAGGGTGCGTCCTATTTAGGAAAGAACATGAGCATGCAAAGTTCTATCCAAAGTGTAAATCCTCCAGGTACCTGGAGGTAGACTCTGATGATGGCCAAAAGAGGCAACTTACGATCCCCATGAAAATCCTACGGTACCTTCCATTCCTATCGAGGATCCAACGGCTATACATGACCGAGGAATCCACGAAACAGATGACATGGCACAAAAATGACAAACGGTACAATCCTAACAAGATGGTACATCCATCCAATGGTGAAGCTTGGATCCGCTTTAATGACAAACATCATGACAAAGCAGATGAGGCTCGTAATGCACGTGTCGCGTTGGCAACAAATGGGTTCAATCCTTATGGAATGATGGCTGCCCCATACACATGTTGGCCCGTCTTCGTTATCCCCCTTAATCTCCCCCCCGGTATCTCCTTTCAACGACATAACATATTCTTGTCGTTGATAATTCCTGGACACCCAGTGAGTAATATGGGTGTGTTCATGGAGCCCGTGTTTGATGAATTGGTCCATACTTGGGACGAAGGGGTATGGACATACGATCGAGCTACAAAGACAACCTTCAAAATGCACGTTTGGTACCACTACTCCCTGCATGACTTCCTGGCGTATGGGATATTCTGCGCCTGGTGTGTTCATGGGAAGTTCCCATGCCCAATATGCAAGGAAGGTGTGAGGTTTATTTGGTTATAGAAGGGTGGCAAGTATTCGTCGTTCGATAGACATCATCAATTCCTACCTCTTGACCATCCATTCAGACAAGACATCAAGAACTTTACGAAAGGTGTCAAAGTGACAAACCCTGCACCATGGATGATGACTGGTGCCGAGGTTCATGCTCAGATAGGTGCTCTCATGCCCAATGAAGAAGGTGGTTTTGTGGGATATGGTGAGCAACATATGTGGACTCATATCTCGGGCATGATGAGGCTCCCCTATTTCGATGACCTTCTTCTACCGCATAACATTGATGTAATGCACACTGAAAAGAATGTCACTGAGGCACTTTGGGCAACACTCATGGACACTGAAAAGTCTAAGGACAACCCAAAGGCTAGAGTGGACCTAGCAACGTTGTGCGATAGACCAAATCAAGAGATGCAACCTCCTAGTCGTGGCAAGACCTGGAGAAGGCCTAAGGCCGATTTCGTCTTGAAAAAGGACCAAAGGAGGGAAGTACTTGAATAGATCAAGAAGCTAATGTTCCTTGATGGGTATGCAACAAATCTAAAGAGGAGAGTTAACTTAGGCACTCTATGAGTCAATGGGATAAAGAGTCATGACTACCACATATGGATTGAGTGGCTTCTTCTAGTGATGGTTCGAGGCTATGTCTCGAAGCATGTCTGGCAAGTGCTGGTAGAGTTGAGCTACTTATTCCACCAGCTTTATGCCAAGGAGCTCTCTCGGATCGTCATTGATGACTTGGAAAAAGCGGCACCCATGTTGCTCTGTAAGTTGGAAAAGATCTTTCCACCCACCTGCTTCTTATCGATGCAACATTTGATTGTGCACCTCCCGTATGTGGCATGGATGGGGGGGCCATGCAGAACCATTGGTGCTATCCAATCGAGAGATGTCTGAAGACTCTTCACAAAAAATGTAGAAATAAAGCCAGAATTGAGGCTTCCATTATAGAGGCATACATTCTAGAGGAGGTGTTGAACTTCACAGAGAAATACTACACTGAGAAACTTCCTAACGTTTATAATCCACCCCCTTGTTACAATGCTGGCGAAAATGAATCGAACCTCAGCCTTTTCCAAGGGCAACTCGGAAGCGCAAGTGCATCGACCACTAAGCAATTGAAAAATGAAGAGTGGCGCAGTATCATGCTATATGTGTTGACCAACCTTGTCGAGGTGCAACCATTCATTGGGTACATTCTGAACGAACTTGTTTCATTTCGCCGTATGTCCTTGTTTCTTCGTCCAACCCCCTTGTTTCTCGTTGGTACAGGGAATTTCTTTGTCAATCCTAGCATGGATCAAGGCAACCTACCCCGCAAGAAAATGATACCCGTCTTTCATGGGGTGTGGGACCAGGGAGCCCTGATTTCATTTGTTGGTTCAAACAGAAAGCCCAAACTGATGCGCCTATAAGTGATGAGTTGAGACAGGTTGCAAATGGCTGTGCCGTTAGGGTAGTCATTTACTGGTTATGACATGAATGGATATCGTTTTCACACAGCAAGCTACGAGCAGAGTCGGCCCAATTGACAAACCACAAACAACGGAGTTGTTACGCCCGACACTGATGGACTCGACTATTATAGAAGAATTGAAGAAATCTACGAACTATCATTTATGGTTCCAAACCTCTTACTCCTATCATATTCAAATGCCACTGGTTTCATCCTGGTGTAATGAGACGGACCCATAAGCTTGGGCTAGTCGAGATTCGATAGGATTTCGTCTATCCAGGAAAAGATGTCTACATTATGGCTCAATAGGTCTAGGTTTATTATACGTCATACGCATGCAAAGACGCCGAGCATCTTAAGGGTTGGTCTATTGTGCACAAGGTATCGCCACACGGTAAACTACCTGTCCCAACGATGAAGATTACAACTTCAACCCAAACACATATGATGGAGAGTTCTATCAAGAAGAGGGGCTACAAGGGAGGTTTGACATAGACTTAACCGAAGAGATAGGAATGGAAGTAGACAATGAAAGGGATGATGACGAGGACGCTGGAGACGAGGTGCGAAATCTAAAGGACATACAAATGCTTGAGCGATTACATTTAGGCAATGACAATGAAGACAACATTCCTCCTTCGGATAGTGTTGATGAGTTGGATAATGTTGATAGTGATGACGAGACCTATGATCCAGCTAATCTCAATCATGAAGATTATTTCTAATACATGTAATACTATGTTTTTTGTAATTATGTTTTGTTCATTTTTGCATATATTTCTAATACATGTATTACTATATTTTTGTAATTATGTTTTGTTCATTTTTGTACCTATTTCTAATTACGTCTTGTTTTTCTTTTTTTATTGTAGGTGATTGAACAAAGATGGTGGGCGACCGTCATAGGTTCGTGAACTCGATTTACCAAAGACCACACCGGCCGCAGGAGGGGGCGAAGGGGGCGGCAGAGGGATCGGACAGGAGGAGGAGGACCGCTAGCCGTAGGAGGGGGCCGTCTCCTCCCACGCCACATGAGGTGGACCGCCAGCCATAGGAGGAGGTGGCGCCCATGGACGAGTCAGACAAGGAGCTGGTTCGGTAGACGGAGGAGGAGGAGGAGGAGGGGGGGGGAGGTGACAGGCACGGGTTTCACTTCCTCCAACTCCTCTTTGAGTGTCTACTTGCGAGGTCCCACGAGCCTCCCACAGGTTTCGCTTCCTCACCAACGCCCAGTCATTCACCCCGAAGGACAAAAGTAAGTAACTGTATATGTTATCACCACTACTTCATATGATATGATGAAAAAAACTAATAATTTTTTTTAATCACCTGTGCAGGAACTGGGTGGTTGTGTCGGGTGGTAGCGCACGGCTAGTCAACGGTATCCTGGGTCTTCTGTGCAGGCAACACTTCCCTGGCATTATCACGTACGCATCGAAGACGGAGCCGGCCTACTTGTTTGACCACTATGTCGTCGCCTTCGATGCGGAGTACCCCAACAAGGAGGCGTGGGTGAAGGCAGAGTTTTGGGTAAGTCTCCCTCGCACAATATTGCTCAATACATTGCATTCATTGGACTTTTCTTGAAATAATGAATGGATACATCACTTTTGTATGCAGACTTATTACATATGCGAGGAGGGATTTGAGGCTAGGGCGGAGCAGGTGACTACCAATGCCTGTAAAAAACTCATCACCGACATGCATCACGAGGTGCGCATCCAGGCCATCGTAACCTACTACGAGTCAAAGCTTGGAGAGAGGAAAACCAAGAAAGACGCAAGAGAGATGCAGCTGACCCGGGAGTAGTACCTTGAGGTAAATGAAGAACATCAATATTGATTTGTTTTGAGATTAAGTTGGTTTAATTTGATATTCTTATATGTCCAATACTTGATGACGTGTAGATGATTCCCTAGTGGTGCCAAGCGTATCCCGACTGCTGGGCGATGATGGTGGAGAGGTGGTTCACGGAGGAGTACCTCAAGATGCACAGGGATGCCCGGGACCATCGTTTGCTGATGCAAGGTCCAACACACCATCAAGGCAGCCGCAACCTCTCCGGATATAAACAAGCATGGGTACATGAATTGATTTATTTATTGTCACACTCAGTTCTGCCTGATTTCTAATCACCGTGCTGTCTTTCTCGCAGTTGGTGTCACATAGTGGCCAGGCTTGCTCGGACTTCTAGGCATGGTGTATGGCCCACAAGGGCAAGGCGACGTCCGACGTCTCCTTCAACCTGGAGGACCCGTCCGAGGCATACACGAACCCGAGCGTCCACTCCTGCATCAGTGAGTACACTGAGGTGGCGAGGTCACTCCATGGGTCAGACCTTGATCCGAGCACCTAGGACTTCGATGGAGAGGCCGTCATGAGGGCGGGGCAAGGCAAGAAGCATGGGCGATTCTAGCTTGGCGACGACGTCATCGACACGGACTCTACTCCCTCTCTCTCCTAGATCCGAGCACGGAGCACGAGTGAGAGCCCGGCCATTCGCACACGGTCGACCGCTGCACAGCACCGGGTCGACGCACTCGAGGTTATTCCTGTTTTACTCGTCATACATTGATCTTTACACACCTTAATTAGCTTTGCATTACTAAAACATTGGAGTAAAATATTGCAGGCCCGGTTGGAACAAGAAATGAAGGAACGTCAGCAGCTCCCCAGCTGGAGGCCGAGCGGGCCGAGCGGCACGCCCAGGCGCAGAGGCTGATGGACATTACGGAGTTCCTACAAGGACTTGGGCAACGTATAGGCTTGTCTCTGCCACCTGGGCTGTTGGTTCCACCTCCGCCTCCGCCTCCGCGTCCTGCAGCTGCAACTGCTCCTATGAGTATCAAAGTTTTTTAGTTTCGCTTGTGCTTTGCTTGTATGGCCTCTATCGTCCTAGATTAGCTATCAAAATAATCTTATCTTACATGCAATTTTTTCTCCTTTGTGCAGTCTCCATCTGACGGTGGTTTGATTAATCCACCTCATGCACCTCCAAATGATGCATCTGGGCCTTCACCATAGTCGCAGTGGCCGAGATGAGTGCATGTTGTATTTTTTACATTTATTGTTCACTTGGTGATGGACTTGTGATATACTTGTGATGCATTTATGGACTTTGATGTATTTGTGGATTTATTTGGATGGACTTGAGCACTTATTATTATATATGTGATATATATTGTGATGGATGTGATATGAGCGGATGGATGTGTGGATGGATGAGATATATATGTGATATATGTTTGTATGAATTTATTTGTCATGATGGAATGTAAAAAAAATTAAAATTTACCGTTTTAGGTCACTTTGCCGAGTCAATGGTCACAACACTCGGCAAAGCTGGAAAAATGGGCGACCAGAAAACAGATTTTTCAGCTTTGCCGAGTGCTGTGACCATAACACTCGGCAAAGAATTTTTTTTAAAAAAAATTCAAACTTTGCCGAGTGCCGGCCATAGGACACTCGACAAAGATTTTTTTTTAAAAAAATTCAAAACTTTGCCGAGTGCTGGGTACTCGGTAAAGAATTTTTTTTAAAAAATAAAACATCTTTGCCGAGTGCCTTCTAGATTGACACTCGGCAAAGAAATTTTAAAAAAAATAATAAAAAATATTTGCCGAGTGCCCTATGGCTGGCACTCGGCAAAGAATTTTTTTAAAAAAAAATTCTAAACTTTGCCGAGTGCCATCCATAGGGCACTCGGCAAAAAATTTTTTTAAAAAAATAAAAAATCTTTGCCAAGTGCCTTCCGGGTTGACATTCGGCAAAGAAATTTTTTTTAAAAAAATAAAAAATATTTGTCAAGTGCCCTATGGCTGGCACTCGGCAAAGGAATTTTTTTTAAAAAATAAAAACACTTTTCCGAGTGCCTGCAGGGTTGGCACTCGGCAAAGAATTTTTTTTAAAAAATAAAAGCTCTTTGCCGAGTGCCTTCCGGGTTGGCCCTCGGCAAAGAAATTTTTTTAAAAAAAATAAAAAAAAATTGCCGAGTGCCTTACGGGTTGGTACTTTGCAAAGATTTTTTTTTAAAAAAAATAAAAAATCTTTACCGAGTGCCAACCCTGCAGGCACTCGGCAAAGTGACCATCAACGGGACCGGCGCCGTGACGGTCGCTTTTTTTTGTCGAGTGCCCGATAAAAGACATTCGGCAATGAGGGCTTTGCCGATCAAATTTTTGCCGTGTGTTCTTTGTCGAGTGCCGCACTCGGCAAAGGCTTTGCCGAGTGCAATTTGACCTTTGCCGAGTGCCCCAGTTGTGAATCGAATTAAAGCTTAGTCCTACTTCTCCAATTTCGTCACCATTCGTCCTGGTTGGGCTGAACCTTGTTGCTTTTATTTCTGGATTCTTGGATGTAAGAGTTTGAGCCTTACGGCTTTGGACTGTGTTTGACTCTCAGCTGTGTAGTTCCGTTATCTAAAAAAACACAATCGACTGGTTGCCGACCTTCATCTTGGCAATGTTGTCCAGCCGCCCATAGAGAGTCCCCAGCAAGGCATTCGAGTCAGATGCCCTAACATGCTGCCAAGGAAGCAACGATGCACTCTCCACCTCATAGCTTGATACAGCCACCGCCAATTGTTTATGTGACTGAGCAATATGTTTAGCAGAATAGTTTCTGCATAACTCTTGTTTCGTGTCACCATAAATATTCCTCTAGTAATGTGTTTACGATGAGTCGACAACTCATTGTAAATCCTTATTTTTTTGCAAATAAACCGAGGCCCCATTTGGTTCACTTTAGCTTATTATAAAATCAAGATTATGATTAGGATTATAGTAATCTAGATCAGTGATTATAATAATCTGGCTTGTTTGAAACCCTGAATCTCCTAGGAGGTTAAAGATGAATTATATAATTCTTATGATCCATTTGTTGGGTTATTATAATCTATTTTATGATTTAGGTTGTTTATAGATCACCTGGAGATTATTTTTGTCAGATCACTGTAATCTAAGGTGGTCCAAACAGAGCCTGAAATACCAGTGACGATCACCCTTGTTTCACCAGTTGTTTCGCCCATCCGATGCTAGCCGTACCATCGCCAACACTGGTGCCTGACCTTCGGCTCGGCGACGCCGGGCACATGGGGCTTGCCACATGCCGGGTTGACGGGACCCAAATCTATCTATCTGCTGGGTCGTTAGGCATTACGAGATTAATCGCATCGCAATAAGGCAGAAAATAGTCGAGCAATTACCAGTAACAGCAGGAGTAATCGCATCGCACTATTGTTACCAATAGTAGTATAGCACAACTAACTAAGAACCAAAGTTGAACACAAGTCAGGCTAACCAAGGAAGGCTGTTGGCCTACAGCTAAATTGAACATGCATATTTCTGAACCCAGAAGAACGCAGATTATAGCAAACGACCGGCTTAAAAACAATATGTAAACACTTAGCCAGAGAAATTGTGCAGACAAAGCAAGTCTCCTGCTGCGATAATAAGGGAGGGATCAAAGGCTCTCACCACACGGTTGCCTTTGCCTCCGATCGAATGCCAGCCCGAGCCGCCGGCGCTGCCGCCACAAGAAGCCGCGCACCGCAGGATGGAAAGCTGGCAATTATGGTGGTGTTGGTAGGAAGGAGAGGAGTTCAGGAGATTTGAGAAGGAACTCGTGCTTTTGAGAAGAAAAAAACACGACTTCGTCCTTATAGGCGTCGAGGCGGCCGTGGCGATCGGATCTAGCTCCGCCCATGTCGCCCAACGATGTGAACGAGTCCATCTCAGATGCTGTGCGTGGACGGGGTCCAAACCACTTGAAGCGTATATATGGAGATGTTTATAGCGCAGTCGCATAAAATTTCCCACGTTACTTTCAGATTTTCAAATGCAGTTACCAATTTGTCAAAAAAAAAAAAAACCCTCAGTCTCGCAAGATCATCAGTAACTGTGTTTTGAGTTGAAGATCTAGTACTGAAGGTTTTTATTCCTCAGTCAACATCGCACACTGTTCCTCTCCATACAAGTGGATATACGTCGTGTAGTACCCATAACATATAGACCACACAAAAAAACATGCGCGAGCACACATACTAGGCACAGCCATGAGCCATCTCCCTCATTTCACTGTTCAGAGCTCCACCTTCTTGGCCTGCTGATCATCCCCGGCGCCAGCGCCGCCGATGCTCTTCTTGGCGTCGCCGTCACCGTCTCCCCTGGCGATCCTGACGACGCGCGGGCCCTTGATCTGCTCGGGGGCCAGCTTCCGGAACCGCACGGTGAGGACGCCGTTGTCGAGGCTGGCGGCGACGGAGTCGAGGTCGGCGTTCTCGGGGAGGCGGAACTGGCGCCAGAACCTGCCGTAGGAGCGCTCCTCGCGGTGCCAGTGGTAGCCCCTGCGCTCCTCCGCGCGCCGCCGCTCGCCGCTGACGCGCAGCACCCGGTTGTCCTCAACCTCGATCTTCAGGTCCTCCTTGCGCATCCCGGGCACGTCCACCACGATCTCGTGCGCGTCGGGGGTCTCGCGCCAGTCCACGCGCGCCATGGACACCATGGCCACGTCGTCCCCGTCGAACCCGAAGGGGACGTGCTCCAGGATCCGGAACGGGTCCGCCAGGAGGCCCACGTCGGACAGCGGCGACACCGACGCCGCCGCGGCCTCGTCGCCCCCGCGCCTGCCGTCGCCGAACCACGGGAGCAGCGCGCCGTCCGCCAGCGCCGCCGCCGTCACGGCGAGGCACGCGAGCGCGAACGCTGCGGCTGTCCTCGACATCGTCACGAACCCGACGGCTTCGGTGCGTGCGCACTTCAAACTTCAATCGAACAGAACTCGACGATGAGTGAGCAAGAAACTCCACCCGATTAAGGTCGACACTCGCCAAGATTTTTTCAAGATCTGATCCGCAAGCCAAAGTTGCCGCCGCTTCCTTCTTCTGCGCTCTTCCTAGCTAGCTAGTGTACGTGCCTTCGCTTGGTAATTGGTATGACGCGATGGTGACGGCGCGGCGAGGCGGGGCACATTTATAGGGTGGTGAGGGACTTGGAGAATGGAGCGCGGTGGCGAGCGAGAAGGTTCGACGAGCTCGAGAGGGTTCGAGGTTGTTGCAGAGGCTTTGCCGCGCGGCTAACGACCTGATGGCGGGAGAGATCTCCCGAGTCCCGAAGCATCTTAGTCGGCGTCCCTTTTGGGCTGGGCCAGGTCAGCGTTCTTGTGGCCCAGCACACATACTTCACCTTGCCATGGGCCTGGTTATTAGCGACAATGCATGGTAACGATTTTTTGGTGTGCTTTGTTGGGTTAACAAGCTTCTATTGCTAGGTTTCGTCCTATATCAATGAAGTACATCTAGGTTTTTTTTTTCTTTCTAACTTCTATGTTACACTTTTTTTAAAACTCTGATGACTACGACTACCAACATGTTAAGTTCATATGAATTGAGAACAATTTTAATATGAATAGATCCGATTCATGATATATACTTTCACAATATATATATAAATACTTCCTCTATTCTAAATTTAGGTCGTCGTGGCTTTTCTAGATACAATACTATGCATCTAGATATACATTATGTTTAGATACATACTTTCACTATATAACTACTCTCCCTCCCTTTTAAATGTAAATCGTTTTGGCTTTTCTAAGTACATAGCTTTTGTCATACCTTAAATATGCATGGTTACGTTTAACAAACTCATGCTTATGGTTACTACACCTTTTCAGAATTAACTTGACCTAAAAAAAATTTCTCAATAAAAGACCCCTAGGATCACCGTCTCAGAAAATTTATGCTTCCAAAGTGTGCTCTGCATATAACCCGACCTGCATAAGAAAATGTCAATTAAAAAAATCACAGCGATTATATCCTTATCACAAGATTTGTAGTGACGGCTGCGTGATGGTTTGTAGAGATGGTTTTGCCAACCGTCCCTACCACACCATGTCTACAAATCAAGGGTTTGTAGGGGCGGTTCCTAAGCCGCCCCTACAAATCGATTTGTAGAGGTGGCTTGTATCACCAGCCGCCCCTACAAACAGTTGTAGGGGCGGTTGGTAACACCAGCCGCCTCTACAAAAATAATTTCTAGGGGCGGTTGTAACACCAACCGCTTCTATAATACCCATTTGTAGGGACGGTTCACTCTAGAACCATCCTACACTACATTTTCGCACTAAAAAATGAAATTTAAAAATTCAAATCTGACTAGAACATATATATATATATATAATATAATATAATATAATATAATATAATATAATATAATATAATATAATTCACAAGGACATTATATCAACAGCTAATTGATAAGATGATATATACATTACAAATCCATAATAATTTAGATTACTTCGTTACAAATTCATTCATTACACACATATAATAATTTAAATTTGTTCATTACAAACTATAATAATTTACATCAGTTCATTATTACAACCAACAGTAATTTAATTTTCTAGAATTTCCCAATGTCGTACCACGTACTTGGAGAAGTACAGATCATTCGTTTCATATGCCAAAATATCAGTGATATAGCACAATGTATTTACTAGTGCACTCTCCCTTGCTTCACAAGACCGTTCACAAGGTCTACTGATAACGATCAGCATTGATCGAGAACCTTCCCTCCTAATCACAAGATTTTTTTCTCGGATTCCTTCTAAAATGAGAATAGGGTTACCATATTCTCATTTATAACGACCCAAGTGATACATGGTCTGGTTTAAAATGGCTTCAAAACTACAACTTGCGTATGTTACGTCATTCTCTTGAATCTGCAAGTGTTGAGAAAAATATGGTTATCAGAACCATTCATATATAGACATAACAATTAATTTGGATATAAGTTATGAGACTGACCATATCATTCATGTTGTCCTCAGCAAGTTATGCACAAAACAGTCTAATATCGTGGTGGAGGCCCACATTCAAAGCAACAATTCTCATAGAGTAGTATGTAGGAATATTGTACCCAATATTTTGAAGCGCCCTTAAATATGCTTGCACAACATATTTTTGCGTACTAATGTCATGAGGTTGACCGCTGCTCGTCCTATCGATGTATAAAACCATACCTTGGTGGTTACCCGCCCAAGCAAGAATAGAAAAGCCAATTCGACATTGCTTGAGTCCACCATCTATAGGGAATGTACCAACATTGAAGAAATTAACCCCAAAATTTGAGAGTGTCTCTCTGAACCATGGTATAGGATGAATTGTTTATATTTAAGAATTATATATATCAGAACAAAATATCTATTGAGGTGTCTTTAAAACATGTTACTTACTATGTTTGGATATGGATGGTTTGCCCTCCCCAATGCTAGTCGAAAGCCCAGATCATGCGCATAATTATTTGGCAGATCCAGCGAAGGGAGTTCGGTCATATCTTCTCCTAAATTTATGTCAAGAAAAATAGTTATAGTAGAGGAGGACAGGAGAGGAGAGGAGTAGGAGAAGTAGGAGTAGAGGACAGGAGAGGAGAAGAGTAGAAGTAGTAGGACTAGGAGAGTAGGGTCTATAAAGTAGCAACAATATTATTAATAGATAATGTTGCATTACAACCAAAATATAGTTGCCAACATACAATTAGTGTTATCCAAACTAATAGGCCTCAGACACCGTAATTAAATCATCATACAATTGTGTTATCCAACTACATTGACCATCTAATTGTGTCATCATAGGCCTAAGTATTGCAGTTGCATTGGCAGCTCATGGAAAGCCTCATCCAAAGTCCAAACACCATCACCAATAGACTGATAATCACCACATTCTTCCAAGAACTAATCTTACCACCCTGAGGGGGGATGGTTTCACCACAATCAGCTGGGACCAATTTAGAGGAGGTAGTTGCTGCTCCAACATAGGCATTGAAATCTCTAAGTGCATGGTCATAGTTATTGTACTTCTTGTGTATAGCATTTTTTAACCCAAGCACATGTTCACTAGCCTCATGCCAAGACATGTAAATCCTAGGTTTCTTCCCGTTGAAAACTGTAACAACCCAAAAATCGCAGCTACAAAATTTTTCTTAAAACTCCCATGTGATGATGAGTGTCATGTATAGTAACCCAACCTAAGAGATGCATTAGGTCTAACCCCAACCCAAGTTAACACATAAGCATGGCATGTCACTTGTTGATTATGATTATTTAATTTCTAACAAATACAGTGATGCATACATTTGTTAACTCAAATTGTGATTTGGACTTCCATTTGTTTTATGTTATGCTTAACAACTCTTTTAAGGAAACACACCATAAAGTAATTACTATTCAAACCAAAGGATAAGTGTGTAAAAAGAGAAAACTAATTCTATCGTATATATATATATATATATAACAGACTACACCTTGTTGTTATACAAAATAGCTAAATAAATTCCTAATATTTACATAAGAATGTTGTGGACCTCCTATCTAAAACTCCAATGAATTTGGTGCACCAATTTTGAATTCAAATTTCAAAACCAAATCTGAATTCAAAACAAAGAAGAAGAAAAACAAAGTGGGAAAAGAAAAAGAAAGAAAGAAGCCTCACAGCAGCCCGGCCTGCTCGGAACCGCGCCCGCCATTTCCCCCAGCGTGCGCGCACGCGGCCCATGAGCCAGCCCAACACTCCGTGCACGCCCTCCGCGTCATCTGCTGTCGTTGCCTGCTAGGCCCCGCACGTCAGCCACCCCATCCACAGTGTGTCTTCTCCACGCCCACACCGCAACCGTCTCCGACTGAGCCCCGATAGCACTGGCAGGGGCGGGCCAGGGAGTCACGCCCGGGGCATGGCCCTGTCTCCTTGGCGCCGCGCCCACGAAACCTCGCGCCACTGTTGGATGTATCGCATGCCCCTCCACCAATCGATCACCGTCCGTCGTTGGGGGCATGGTGCTCGGCTATAAAAGCCCGGCCTCAGTTGCCCTAGCGCCCTGAGCTCGTCCCATTGCCCCAACGCCACCTGGGTGGCCGTCCACTTCACCACCGAGCCAGAGAAGGGAGAGGAAGAAGGAAGGGAGAGGGAGAAAAGCAGAGGAAGGCGCCATCGGAACACCTCCGAAGTTGTCGGAGCCGAGGGCAACGCCATCGTCATCATCACGGTCGCGGGTCGGCACTACACGGCTTCTGGAGCTACACGGCCGCAACTTGTCACTGCACCGCTATCCCCTCTTCCACAACACGTACGGTGAGCCCCTGGTTCATCCCCTGCTCGCCACTGGACCTTGTTACTCCGGCCATGGCGCTCCATACCGTGAGCACGTAGGTCAAGGCCATCTCCGGTCTCTAGGCATACAAGCACGGCACACTCACACGCACACCACGACCACCTTTGAGCCCTTAGACGTTGTAGACCCCTCCAAGCCCCATGGACGCCGAAGCGGAGTACTCGGTCGCCACGCTCGCAACGCCACCGTCGTGGCGTGGCCATCGCTGGAGCACCTGATCACCTCCGAGCACCTGACCACCTCCGAGCACTAGACCACTTCTAAGCACCAGACCACTTCCGAGCACTAGACCACCTTCGAGCACCAGACCACCTCCGATCACCAGACCACCAGCCCTAGCATCAGACCACCAGCCAGAGCCGTCGACCACTGTGGCCAGTACCGCTGGGAGCGCCTAGCGCCTCCTTGACTCGCCCACCCTGATCGCTGGAGCCACGGAAAACTCACGAGCCCCGCCAAACACGCTCTTGGCCACCACCACAGCCTGACCACGCCACACCGACGAGCGCCGCCACGCCAAGCCACCGACCACCATGGCCGACGCTCTAGAAGGCCCCGGCCACCACTTAGACCCCCGCATCATGATCGCCATGGCCTGGGGAAGCTTTTCCCCTCCCCAATTGGACACTAGCACCGCCACGGGGCTCACTAGCAAGCTCGCCGCTGGTAGGAGCACCGCCACGGGAGAAACGGGGGAACAGACTCCCCTCGCCGGCCATCAACGCCTGCACTCGGTGCACATGAACCACGCCTGAGAGAAGAAGGGTGGACTTGATCCACCATGGACCCTGTCTTAGGTCCATGGACCGTGAACCTACGTCCACCATGAACCACACACCGTGAGCCAGCACTATGGATGAAGCCAGTAGAAGCCCACGGCTACGACGTGGCAGCGTCACAGCTTGCCACGTGGCAGGCCAAGTCCAGCCCATATCCAGGCCTAATCAGCCCAGTTTGAACCCGACCCGTATTGACCGTTCACTGGTCAACATTGACCATTGACCTGGCCCCATATGTCAGTGGCACAGGCACTCTGGACCCACATGTTAGTGACCCAATAGCCCCTGGACCCACCTGTAGGAACTAACGATGTTGGTGACATCATGCTGACGTCATCATGCCACGTGGACTAGTCACTGCATGACACGTGTCAGCCCAGGATTAATTCGGCCTTTTTCCATTTTTAGAAAAGATTTAAACTTCAGAAATTCATAACTAATTTATATGACCTCAGAAAAATACGAAACCAGGACCAAAATTCATCTAAAATCAAGCTCTATGCAATGAACCCATGTTTGAGTGCATTTGGCTCTTTTGAATTTTCATTACTTCTTTGTGCTATTATATAGACGTTGCTAACGCGACTATAATGCGATCGTTTGTAGACTCGGAGGAGAACCAGACAGACGAGGATCGTGAGTACCGTGAGGAGAATAGAGATGACTACACTGAAGGTGCCACATCCCACCCAAATCTCGTAGCACCTATTACGCATGGCTAATGTAGAACTGGTATTGCTTTACTTTATTGTTATAATCATGCTATGATAGGACTTGCATGGTAGTATGCCTGCTTGATGGCCTTTACCTTGACGCAACCTTACCCCTGCATACCCTGCTATTAGGTTAGACACACGCTTACTGCTATATTTTATTTGCTTGTACTTCTACTATGCTTATACTACATTAATGTGTGGTGTATTCTGGACTACGGGGAGAGTGTTGCGTGTGTGACCTGGGTGTGTGGAGGGTGAGGGTTGTGTCGACCAAGTTGGAGTATACGACGAGCCTAGGGCAAGTCATGCCATGTGGTGCTACCTAGGCACCCTTGGAATGGATACCTGTGGTGGGTAAATGGTATATGAGGTGGTCCTGGGTGTGAACCTGTGATGGGAGGAGCCCGGGACGGAGATGCTGTGGTGGCACGATAAATGGAAACCCTTATGAAGACATTCTGGCTTGGTCACCCCTAAGGACTTACTAGTACTTAGATTCACTGGGAAACCTTACGTACCACTTGCCCTATATGGTGCGGGATGGCCGGACTACTTGGTAGGATATTGCCACTACTGCTAGGTTGATAGCGGACAGTGTAAGGAGGTATGGGGCACGGAGGATTTCCTCCACACCCTTCTGAGACTTCATGGAGACCTTGTGGACCCGGCTCATGACTCATAGTTTCAGCCACCCCAGACTAGACTTGGGGTGAACCAGGGCTGAATGGTAGAGTGGCATTATCCTAGGCTAGCAAGCGGCCGGAATCAGCCCAGTTGACAATGGTCAGTGAGGAAGGCAGATCTTGTGGTTATGTGGAACCTCTGCAGAGTGTATGGTTGATTGATCGATACATGTGCTGACTTGTCGGCTATGGACCTTTCCTGGGTTTCGTTTAAACTAGATAGTGAGATGAGTCCTTCTCTTTCTTCCCCCATGAGAGAGTGTCGATCATAGCCAGGGGCTACGAGCCTTGAGACAGTGCTGAGAGGGAGTTGGCCTATCGACTGAGCGATGGTATGGTTATGGTATGGCAATGGTGTGGAGATGATGGTATATCGATCCTAGGATCGAAACCTGGCTCGGAAAAGGGAATGGGGTGGAATGTGCATGGGAATAGTGTTAAAACTTGACTATACTTTTACATATACTTGATATGCTAAATGCATAGGAAACCCTAGCCTTATAGGTTCCTTTTGACTATATCCAACTTGCATCCAATTTCCACAAAGCAATGCTCATAGGGTTGGGAGTGGCCAGTATAAATCGTACTGATAAATTTTGGCACACAGGTTCTGCTGTGGAGTATAGCTCCGAGGAGTTTGATGGTTGAGGGGTTCGTTCCTATGCTCGAGTTTGGCAATCTTATCTTCAAGCTGTTCTGAATGAATGCTACTTTTGATTCCGCCAATGCGGCGATGTAATAATTTATGTAATTCCACACTATTTGTACTCTGATATTATCGATGTATGGATGTGATATTTGACTGGAAATTTGGGTAATATGATCTACAATGGTCTTATTACACTTCGACACTGTGGATTTCCATTCATGGAAATTGGGGTCGTTTCAGTTGGTATCAGAGCCATACTTGACCATAGGATGAAACCCTTAGAAATGGACGATAGAATAGGACGTGAATAGCCCTTCTTTCGGTTATATACCGACCCTGCATTTACTTTTATGCAAGGCTTATCTATTATTGACCTGCTAACACCTGTTCCTTAAAACATGCAGATGACAACGAACATCGACTGGCCGCCTCTAGGACCGCTACCTCTAGACCACGCCAAGCTTACCTTCGACCTACGTGAGCTCGGGGGTTTTGCATAGACCCTCTGCCAAGTTCTCGTCACGTTAGGTGTCCCCGATGAGCTTGTCAAGGTCACCTGCACCGGGAAGCCAGCTCAGGAAGGAGGAATCAAAGGACCAATTGTTACCTCAGTCGAGTTTCCAGCTAGCACTACCTTACCTTCTATCCTAGCTTTCACCGAGTTGACTATAGAGGACATAGTCGAGGAGGGACTACAAGCTATCTCACACAAGGCACTTCGCAGAGTGATGAGGGACCACTATGAGCACCTGAAGATGATAGAGTTCTGTCTACTTCCCTAGGCCCTCGACCTCAGCCTTACCCCTAGTGAGCAGAGTTTCGTAGCCGGCAGAGTTATCCTTGCCGAGGAGGATAGATGCCTTCACGTCTCAGCTATCCACCTACTGGAGCAGGATAGGTATGTGACCTAGCTGGAGTAGAGGAGATGTTAGGACCAGGCCCTCTGGTGGGAGTACCAGGAGTGAGACTCGCAAGGAGCATAGGAGCGAGCTAGTCTACTTAAGATAGTTGCCAAGCTACAGGACGAGCTCAACCGTCGTGAAGAAGTCCACAGAACCAAGGTCGCTGACTTATAGGACAAAGCAGCTGACCTAGGCAACAGGAACTGCTACCTCAACAGCAAGGTCTTGGAGTCGCAGAGAGAGTTGGACGACAAGAAGGCCGAGTTCAACCGCAGAGGAGACAGAGAGAGATCCAAGGGGATTGATATGCTGAAGATCCAATCTTGGAACAAGACCATGACTCAAGAGCTAGAGGAGTTCAGGAAGAAGGCCATTCACAACCAGGGTCACCTGATCGAGGCACTCAGGCAGACTGAGTACCTATAGGACAAGTGTGAGAGGACATGGCAAGCTTGGCAGAAGTCTAACAGGAAGCGCCTCAGGGAGATGAAGGGTATGTGGGATCAGTTGCCTAAGGAGATCCACAGAAAGATGAAGCCTAGGATAGAGGAGTTTGAGTTAGCCCTGACTTGCCTTAACCTAGACGCCTACCCTACCCTACCTGGAGCCAAGCCTACTGAGGAGCTCGCTGAGGCCTTGAAGTACCTATCTTGACTTCACAAGTCTGATAAGGAGATCGAGAATAGTCGTATCCCAGCTGCGGTGTACGAGTTAGAGTAGAATGACCCTGCGTGGTCATGAGTCATGTCAGTAGCTTCCGTAAGTTGTACCCCATCATGTACCCCTTATGAGATGTATTATGAGACATTATGCGTAGTACGATTCTCGCAAATCTTCTAGTGTAGCTACTGGAGATGATGCTATGTAATAAAACCCATGTAATGAATGTTTCGAATCTTATTGCATCTTATGGATCTTATTGCTTCTTTGTAATGAGTGTTGGATAGTATAAATGTTTTTCTTTAAATCATCAAAATCATGTAATCATATTGAATTATAAGCACTTATGTCACCAACACTAAAATTTCTATGATCCGTGTTACAGATGCCGAACCATCGATCTAATCACCTAATGAATCGAGGACGTGCGCCCACCCCTAAACCAGTTGAACCAAATGGGGGACGTGGTGGCAACAACCGTGGCCATGGTCATGGCCATGGACGTGGAGGGATACCCTTCCACCTAGAGAATACCCCGCCGCCTGAGGAGAACATTCCACCACCACCACCACCGAACCTGGCAGAAGTGGTGGCACAACAGACCCAGCTTCTTGCAGCTCTTGTTGAAGGAGCAAACCATCGCCAGGGAGGTCAACTGAATGACTTCCAAAGGAAGCTAGAGGGATTTCTGAAGCTAAGGCCACCTACCTATGATGGCACTGACCCTGACCCGCTTGTAGCCGATGACTAGCTCAAGGGGATGGAGAAGAAGCTTGACCTCACTACTTTCACCGACGATGAGTGTGTTGGAGCTGCCACACACCAGCTCATAGGTGTAGCACATGCCTGGTGGGACAGTTTTAGTGATTCCCATGAGGACCCTGCCAATATCTCATGGGATGAGTTCACCGAAGCATTCACTGAGTATCACATTCCCAAGGGTGTCATGGAGGCCAAAGCTGAGGAGTTCCGCAACATCAAGATGGGAAAGGATAGGGTGACTGAGTACACTACTCATTTCACCAACCTTCTACACTATGCACCTTCCTATGTTGTGAACTCTAAGAAGGAGAAGCTATACTATTACCGCAAGGGACTTAACCTGCACATCAAGCTGAAGTTTGGCGATATTGAGAGTAACACGTTGCGTGCTCTGGTGGATCGCTGCATCCAGATTGAGAAAGACCATGCTGAAGCTAGAGAAGAGTACAGGAAAAGGAAGCATAAGCCTAAGGAGTCTCTCCATGGTCATGATCGCAAGAGGTTCCATAGAGATGCACCATCCAGGGAATGCTCACGCCACAACAGGGATGACAACCCTAGATCGAGTAGGGGAAGTGGAGGCTACACCACCAAATACTCCTGCCCTACTCAAGATCGATACACCCAGGACCGTTATGCTCAGGACTGCAACACCCAGGACCATTTCAACCATTCTCGCTCTATGAATGAACGCCCAGCATAGAACTGCTCTGCACCAAGCACTGGAAACTGGAAGGCAACCGCATCAACCCCTACAGGTGGTACGCCTTTTACCTGCTTCGCTTGTGGCCAGCTAGGTCACAAAGCTATTGAGTGCCCTCAGAACTCAGCCACTCAGAAGTCCTAGTTCAAGGGATCTGCTACTCGTGGACATCTCAACCATCTGGACGCTAAGGAAGCACAAGCTGCCCTTGACGTTGTGTATGGTATATTTTTAGTTAATGGCAATACTACATCAGTTCTATTTGACTCTGGAGCAACTTGTTCTTACATATCATCCAAATTTGCACGAGAACATGACCTGCCTGTAACCCCATGTGAAATGCCTATCATCACCAGCTCACCTTTAGGAGACCTAAAGTGCACCCACATCTGTAAGGGAGTGAGTCTTACCATTGAGGGTCTCATCTTTAAAGCTGACCTAACCCTGTTACCTTCCACGAACCTAGATGTCATCTTAGGTATGGATTGATTAACCATTCACCGAGGTATCATATCATGCTCACCTAGATAAGTCCAAGTGACCCACCCATCAGGCCAAGTCATTAGATGTGAACCCCAGTCTGAAAAGTCCACCTCTATCTTGTGTGCCCTTAAAGCAAGTTCAGAATCACAGAATGAGGAGAGGACAGTTCATGATGTGCCTGTGGTCAGAGACTATCCCGATGTATTCCCTAAAGAATTACCGGGTATGCCACCAGACCAGGATGTAGAGTTCATCATTGATCTCTTGCTGGGAACAGGACCCATTGCTAAGAGACCCTATCGCATGTCAGTTGATGAACTAGCCGAGCTCAAGAAATAGCTTGATGAGCTCATCTCGAAGGGATATATTAGACCTAGTGCTTCACCCTAGGGATCCCCTGTTCTATTTGTTAAGAAGAAGGATGGCTCAATGAGAATGTGCATTGATTACCGGAACTTGAACGCAGTCACCATCAAGAACAAGTACCCTTTGCCAAGAATCGATGATCTACTTGATTAGCTTCGAGGTGCCAAGTATTTCTCCAAGATTGATCTTAGCTCCGGCTATCATCAGATGAAGATTCAAGAAAGTGACATCCTGAAGACAGCTTTTGTGACTAGGTATGGTCAGTTTGAGTTCACCATGGTGTCCTTTGGACTCACGAATGCTCCCGCTTACATCATGAACATGATGAATAAGGTTTTCATGGAGGAACTGGATAAGTTCATGGTAGTATTCATTAATGACATCCTTGTCTATTCATCCACCGCTGAAGAACATGAACATCATCTGAGAATGGTGCTTGAGAAACTAGCCCAACATCAGCTATACGCAAAGTTCAACAAATGTGAGTTTTGGCTACAGGAAGTTGCCTTCCTAGGCCATGTACTAATAGCTGAAGGCATTGTTGTTGACCCAGCTAAGATTAAAGTTGTGAAAGAATGGGATCAACCTCGTAACATGACTAAAGTTAGAAGTTTCTTGGGATTGGCTGGATATTATCGCCGATTCATTGAGAACTTTTCCAAGATAGCCTGTCCAATGACCACCCTTCTGAAGAAGACTAAGAAGTTTGAATGGACACCTGAGTGCGAACAAAGCTTCCAGGAATTGAAACAGAAGCTTACCACAACTCCTGTGCTAGCATTGCCTGATATCAGCAAAGATTTCATAGTCTATTGTGATGCATCCCATCAAGGACTTGGTTGTGTACTGATGCAAGATGGGAAAGTGATAGCATATGTGTCTTGATAGTTGAAAGAACATGAGAACCGTTACCCTACTCATGACCTTGAGTTAGTAGCAGTTGTGCATGCCTTAAAGATCTAGAGGCACTACTTGATAGGCAACAAGTGTGATATCTATACAGATCACAAGAGCTTGAAGTACTTTTTCACTCAGGAAGATCTAAATATGAGGCAACACCGATGGCTAGAGTTGATCAAGGATTATGACCTAAAAATTCACTATCATCCAGGAAAAGCTAATGTAGTCGTAGATGCTCTCAGTCGCAAGAGTTACTATCACACTTTGATCGTTGAATCTATACCACTTGAGCTCAAGGAAGAGATTGATGACTTTCAACTAGAGATACTACCGCATGGCTTGTTGAATGGGCTCCACATACAGTATGATCTCACGGATCGCATCCGTCAAGCTTAGAAAAGTTGCGAAGAGATCGAATATCTCCGTGGTCTGATGAAACTAGGCTACAAGACCAACCACCAAGAAGATGAACAAGGAACCATCTAGTTCAAGAATAGAATCTTTGTTCCATCTGACCCGGTACTACGAGAGGAAATTCTGTCAGAAGCTCATGACTCCAAGTACTGTATTCGCCCTGGAGGTTCAAAGATGTATCAAGACTTGAAGAAACACTTTTGGTGGAAAGGCATGAAGACAGACATTGCAGGACATGTGGCATGATGTGACACCTGCAATAGAGTCAAGGCTGAGCATCAAAGGCCTACAGGATTGCTAAAGCCTCTAGATGTTCCCAAGTGGAAATGGGAGGGCATATCCATGGACTTCATAGTTGGATTGCCCCGTTCACAGAAAGGCAATGATTCCATCTGGGTGATTGTTGATCATTTGACCAAGATTGCTCACTTTGTACCAGTTAAGACCAAGACCAATGCCAAAAAATTAGCAGATTTATATGTTGAGCATATTCTCAGACTGCATGGAGCTCCTTCTAGTATTGTATCTGATCGTGGTCCACAGTTTGTATCCCAATTCTAGGAAGCTCTGCACAAGTCCATTGGAACCAGACTTGATTTCAGTACCGCTTATCACCCACAGACAGATGGACAGATAGAACGAGTAAATCAGATCTTAGAAGACATGCTTCGTGCTAGTGTACTGAATTATGGCTCTGATTGGGAGAAATGCCTACCCTATATAGAGTTCTCTTACAACAACAGCTACCAAGCCAGTATCAAGATGTCGCCATTTGTAGCTCTATATGGCAGACCTTGTAAGACACCTCTGATGTGGTCCCAACCAGGAGAAAGATCGTTCTTTGACTCCGCTAAGATTTAGGATGCAGAAGAAGGAGTTGCGCAAGTAAAGGAGAATTTGAGAATTGCTCAAAGTCGATACAAGAGTTACGCTGACAAAAGGAGAAGAGAACTTGAGTTCAATGTGGGAGACTTCGTCTATCTCAAAGTATCCCCGCTACGTGGAACTGTTAGATTCCATGTAAAAGGAAAGCTTGCCCCTAGATTTGTTGGCCCATACAAGATTTGCAAGAGGATTGGAAAGCTCGCCTATAAACTTGAGCTACCCGAGGAATTGATGGGTGTACACCCCGTATTCCATGTCTCACAGCTACGTAAGTGTTTGAGAATGCCCAATGAAGTAGTTCCAACTGATTCACTTGACATTCAAGATACGCTTGAGTATAAAGAACATCCTATCAGAATTCTTGGTAGAGATACCAAAGAGACCCGAAGCAAGACTATTCCTATGTGCAAGATCCAATGGAGCAATCACACAAAGAGAGAAGCAACATGGGAGAAAGAGTCTGACCTCCAACTATGATACCCTTACCTCTTCGAAGAGTACATTACGCTTTAATCTCGGGGACGAGATTCTGTTAAGGGGGTAGGACTGTAACAACCCAAAAATCGCAGCTACAAAATTTTTCTTAAAACTCCCATGTGATGATGAGTGTCATGTATAGTAACCCAACCTAAGAGATGCATTAGGTCTAACCCCAACCCAAGTTAACACATAAGCATGGCATGTCACTTGTTGATTATGATTATTTAATTTCTAACAAATACAGTGATGCATACATTTGTTAACTCAAATTGTGATTTGGACTTCCATTTGTTTTATGTTATGCTTAACAACTCTTTTAAGGAAACACACCATAAAGTAATTACTATTCAAACCAAAGGATAAGTGTGTAAAAAGAGAAAACTAATTCTATCATATATATAACAGACTACACCTTGTTGTTATACAAAATAGCTAAATAAATTCCTAATATTTACATAAGAATGTTGTGGACCTCCTATCTAAAACTCCAATGAATTTGGTGCACCAATTTTGAATTCAAATTTCAAAACCAAATTTGAATTCAAAACAAAGAAGAAGAAAAACAAAGTGGGAAAAGAAAAAGAAAGAAAGAAGCCTCACAGCAGCCTGGCCTACTTGGCTTTATGGCCCAGCCAGCCCGGCCCACGAGCCGGCCCAGCACTCCATGCACGCCCGCACGCCCTCCGCGTTGTCTGTTGTCACTACCTGCCGGGCCCCACACGTCAGCCACCCCGTCCACAGTGTTGTCTTCTCCACGCCCACACCACAATCGTCTCCGACCGAGCCCCGACAGAACTAGTAGGGGTGGGCCAGGGAGTCACGCTCGGGGCATGGCCCTATCTCCTTGGCACCGCGCCCACGAAACCTCGTGCGCACCGTTGGATGTATCGCATGCCCCTCCACCAATTGATCACCGTCCGCCGTTCAGGGCATGGTGCTCGGCTATAAAAGCCCAGCTTCGGTTGCCCTAGCGCCCTGAGCTCGTCCCATCGCCCCGACGCCACCTGGGTGGCCGTCCACTTCACCACCGAGCCAGAGAAGGGAGAGGATGAAGGAAGGGAGAGGGAGAAAAGCAGAGGAAGGCACCATCAGAACACCTCCGAAGTCGCCAGAGCCGAGGGCGATGCCGTCATCATCATCACGATCGTGGGTCGGCACTGCATGGCTTCTAGAGCTACATGGCCACAACTCGTCACTGCACCGCTATCCCCTCTTCCACAACACCTACGGTGAGCCCCTAGTTCATCCCCTGCTCACCACTGGACCTTTCTACTCCGGCCATGGCGCTCCATACCGTGAGCGCGTAGGTCAAGGCCATCTCCGGTCTCTAGGCGCACAAGCACGACACACTCACGCGCACACCACGACCACCTCCGAGCCCTTGGACACTGTAGACCCCTCCAAGCCCCACGGATGCCGAAGCGGAGTACTCGCTTGCCACGCTTGCAACGCCACCGTCGTGGCATGGCCACCGCTAGAGCACCCGATCACCTCCGAGCACCCGACCACCACTGAGCACCAGACCACTTTCGAGCACCAGACCACTTCTGAGCACCAGACCACCTTCAAGCACCAGACCACCTTTGAGCACCAGACCACCAGCCAAAGCTACCGACCACCATGGCCAGTACCACTGGGAGCGCCTGGCGCCTCCCTGACTCGCTCGCCCTAATCGTTGGAGCCATGGAAAACTCACGAGCCCTGCCAAACATGCTCTTGGCCACCACCACAGCCTGACCATGCCACACCGACGAGCGCCGCCACACCAAGCCACCGACCACCATGGTCGACGCTCTAGAAGGCCCCGGCCACCACTTAGACCCCTGCATCATGATTGTCGTGGCCTAGGGAAGCTTTTCCCCTCCCCAATTGGACACCAGCACCGCCACGGGGCTCACCAGCAAGCTCACCGCTAGCAGGAGCACCACCACGGGAGAAATGGGGGAACAGACTCCCCTCGCTGGCCGTAAGCGCCTGCACCCGGTGCACATGAACCGCGCCTGAGAGAAGAAGGGTGGACTCAGTCCACCATGGACCCTATCTTAGGTCCATGGACTGTGAACCTACGTCCACCATGAACCACGCACCATGAGCCAGCACTGTGGACGAAGCCTAGTAGAAGCCCACGGCTACGACGTGGTAGCGTCACAGCTTGCCACATGGCAGGCCAAGTCTAGCCCATATCTAGGCCCAATCGGCCCAGTTTGAACCCGACCTGTATTGACCGTTGACTGGTCAACGTTGACCATTGACTGTCAACGTTGACCGTTGACCTGGCCCCACATGTCAGTGGCACAGGCACTCTGGACCCACATGTCAGTGACCCAATAGCCCCTGGACCCACCTATCAGAACTAACGACATTAGTGACATCATGCTGACGTCATCATGCCACGTGGACCAGTCACTGCATGACACGTGTCAGCCCAGGATTAATTTGGCCTTTTTCCATTTTTAGAAATGATTAAAACTTCAGAAATTCATAACTAATTCATATGACCTCAGAAAAATACAAAACCAGGACCAAAATTCATCTAAAATGAAGCTCTACGCAATGAACCCATGTTTGAGTGCATTTGGATCTTTTGAATTTTCATTGCTTCTTTATGCTATTCTATAGATGTCGCTAACACGACTATAATGCGATCGTTTGTAGACTCGGAGGAGAACCAGACAGGCGAGGATTGTGAGTATTGTGAGGAGAACGGAGACAACTACACTAAAGGTGCCACATCCCACCCAAATCTCATAGCACCTATTACGCATGGCTAATATAGAACTGTTATTGCTTTACTTTATTGTTATAATCATGCTATGATAGGACTTGCATGGTAGTATGCTTGCTTGATGGCCTTTACCTTGACACAACCTTACCCCTGCATACCCTGGTATTAGGTTAGACACACGCTTACTGCTATATTTTATTTGCTTGTACTTCTACTACGCTTATACTACATTAATGCGTGGTGTATTCTGGACTATGGGGAGAGTGTTGCGTGTGTGACCTAGGTGTGTGGAGGGTGAGGGTTGTGTCGACCAAGTTGGAGTATACAACGAGCCTAGGGCAAGTCATGCCATGTGGTGCTACCTAGGCACCCTTGGAATGGATACCTATGGTGGGTAAATGGTATATGAGGTGGTCCTAGGTGTGAACCTATGATGGGAGGAGCCCGGGATGGAGGTGCTGTGGTGGCACGATAAATGGAAACCCTGATGAAGACATTCTGGCTTGGTCACCCCTAAGGACTTACTAGTACTTAGATTCATCGGGAAGCCTTACGTACCACTCGCCCTATATGGTGCGGGACGGCCGGACTACTTGGTAGGATATTGCCACTACTGCTAGGTTAATAGCAGATAGTGTAAGGAGGTACGGGGCACGGAGAATTTCCCCCACACCCTTCCAAGACTTCATGGAGACCTTATGGACCCGGCTCATGACTCACAGTTTTAGCCACCCCAGACTAGACTTGGGGTGAACCAGGGCTGAATGGTAGAGTGGCATTATCCTAGGCTAGCAAGCAGCCGAAATCAGCCTAGTTGACAACGGTCAGTGAGGAAGGCGGATCTTATGGTTATGTGGAACCTCTGCAGAGTGTATGGTTGATCGATCAATACATGTGCTGACTTGTCGGCTATGGACCTTTCCTGGGTTTCGCTTAAACTAGATAGTGAGATGAGTCCTTCTCTTTCTTCCCCCATGAGAGAGTGTCGGTCATAGCCAGGGGCTATGAGCCTTAAGACAGTGCCGAGAGGGAGTTGGCCTATCGACTGAGCGATGGTATGGTTATGGTATGGCAACGGTGTGGAGATGATGGTATATCGATCCCAGGATCGAAACCTAGCTCGAAAAAGGGAATGGGGTGGAATGTGTGTGGGAATAGTGTTAAAACTTGACTATACTTTTACATATACTTGATATGCTAAATGCATAGGAAACCCTAGCCTTATAGGTTCCTTTTGACTATATCCAACTTGCATCCAATTTCCACAAAGCAATGCTCATAGGGTTGGGAGTGGCCAGTACAAATCATACTGATAAATTTTGGCACACAGGTTCTGCTGCGGAGTATAGCTCTGAGGAGTTTGATAGTTGAGGGGTTCATTCCTACGCTCGAGTTTGGTGATCTTATCTTCAAGCTGTTCTGAATGAATGCTACTTTTGATTCCACCAATGCGGCGATGTAATAATTTATGTAATTCCACACTATTTGTACTCTGATATTATCGATGTATGGATGTGATATTCGACTGGAAATTTGGGTAATATGATCTACAACGGTCTTATTACACTTCGACACTGTAGATTTCCCTTCGTGGAAATCGGGGTAGTTTCAAAAACAACATAGCAATAGCCCATTTCCTATGAGTGCAATTGAAGAAAATAGCCATCAATCAGGAGTAGTAGTTGCAGCAGTAGTATTAGTAATAAGACAACAATAGTAATAGTAGTAGTAGTAGTACTAATTAGTTGTAGTAGAAATAGTACTAGTTACCAGTAGTAGAAGTATAGGGAAGAGTAGTAGGGAACATGAGTAGTAGTAGTAGTAGTAGTAGTAGTACGATAGGAAAGGATACTTGGACATCAGCAGCAGTAGTAGAAGGAGAGGAGAGGAGAGGAGAAGAGTAGTACAAGTAGTAGAGGAGTAGTAGAATGGTGAATTGGGCACGTCAAGATTCAAGAATTAGGTCAGATCATAGACTAACATGACAGTCATTAATAGTAAAGGAGGAAAGAAAAGAAAACCCAATGACACTATAAGGCTAAAAACTCTAGGAGGAGACTAGTATGCAATGGCACTCCATTCGAGATGAGCCAAATTCAAATTCAAATTTCAGAAAATACTTGACAACAATAGATCACAAAAAGAGTAAAAGTAGAGGCCTCAAAAACATGTCAATCATTATTTGATCATCAACTTGGAGCATAAAGACATCATAACAGAGAAGTACGAGAAGGTAATATAGGGGCGGCTGGTAATGATGTCAAGTTCCTCACAAGTTCTTGATCATCAGCTCATATTCCAGATAATGTATGGAGTTGGACAATTTTATCATAGGCAAAAATAGAGGAGAGGAGAGGAGAGCTGGCAAAAAAAAGCAACTAGTGCTTGCCAAAAAAAATAGAGCAGCTGCTGTCAAACATATAGTAGAGGAAAGCAACTAGTGCTTGCCAAATAAAATAGAGCAGCCGCTGCCTACCCAAAAAATATAGCACCTGCTGCTTACCAAATATATAGAAGAGGAGAGGAGAGTAGTAGTAGTACAAGTAGAGGAGAGTAGTAGTAGAAGTAGTAGGATAGGAGAGGAGAGGAGAGGAGAGGAGAGGAGTAGTAGAAGTAATAGTAGCAGTAGGATAGGAGAGGAGAGGAGTTGCAGAAGTATTAATAAAAGAGGAGAGGAGTAGTAGAAGTAGTATTAGTAGAGGAAAGGAGAGAAGTAGAGAAAAGTGAGAAGAGGAGAGAGAGGAGGAGAGTAGGCCAAAAACGCATCAGTTACTGCCATATATAATCACAGAAATAGCGGCAGCTGTTGCAAAGGATATGGGAGCAAAGGAGAGGAAAAACAAGTTAATTAAGGATATAACACATAATAATGTATAGTACCATAGATATAACACATAGGTATCAGGTCACACTTAACTGAAAATTCAGCACAGGAAAGCATTGCTGCACACACACAAGCTAATTAATATTTAATACACAGATAGGTGGCTAATGAGCTGAGCCAACTTAAATGTTTGACTCAAAATTTTAATTTCATGACTGACTCAAAATAATTTGAACTAGGCATCAGCATAGCAATAACATGACTGACTCAAAATTTTAATTTCATGATTGCAAGATACACATTCTTAGACCTGATAGTTTAGCAACCATTCAGAAATATTACCAATACTGCACAAGCACATACATTTAGTTGAGATAAAAAAATTTGCACTAGGCATTTCTATTTTAGATATTGACCTTAAATGTACCCAAGATATTAACCACAATAACATTCAGTTATCCACTAGTGTCAAAACAGATGATACATTTGAGGCAACAGCATGCAACAAGCTCATATTCATCCTCTCATTGTGATCTAACTATAAAAAAGAATGCTTTGTTCTAACTGTGATATATTCATCCACCACAAACATGCAAATAATCAACAATTCATCCACCACGAATTCATGCTATAATTCATCCACCACGAATTCATGCTATAATTCATCCACCACAAACATGTAAATAATAATCGACAAATTACTCATGCTAAGGAGCAGCTCTGTTCTTCCTTAGTGTAGCAAGAATGGTGCACCATGGGTTAGGGCATACCTGCAGAAGACTCAGGGGAGCAAGGGGTGGTGGGCACAGGGTGGGGGGCGCGCGCCGACACCGGATGCACAACCATCGGGGCAAGGGGCGCGCGACTACTAGGGAGGGAGGGAGGGAGCGTGCGACCGCCGTCACTACCACCTCAGACCCTAGCCAGTGGGGATCTGATAGCTGGGGAGAGAGGAAGCGCCGCTGAAAGGTCCTAATGGCTAGAGGGGGGTGAATAGCCTATTAAGAATTTCTACAACAACACTTAACAAACCGGTTAGACAATTATGAGGCGAAGCAAGTGTTGCGCTAGCCTACTAAAAATGCAAGCCACCTATCACAATTCTAGTTTATATAGTTTCTATCCACACAATAGCTATGACACTACACTAAGTTAGTGTGCTCTCAAAAGCTAACTAAAGAACCACACTAACCAAACTAACAAGCTCTCACAACTAGCTACACTAAAGAGCTTGACAACTAGTTTGCGGTAATGTAAAGAGAGTGAACAATTTGTTTATACCGCCGTGTTGAAGAAGGAGCCAGTCAATCACAAGAATGAATACCAATGAAGACCAATCACCTTAGAATCAAATGATGAACACAATGATTTTTTACCGAGGTTCACTTGCCTGCCGGCAAGCTACTCCTCGTTGTGGTGATTCACTCACTTGGAGGTTCACGAGCTAATTGGCATCACACGCCAAACCCTCAATAGGGTGCCGCACAACCAACACAAGATGGGGATCACACAAGCTACGAGCAATCCACTAGAGTACCTTTTGGCTCTCTATCGAGAAAGGTCAAGAACCCCTCACAATCACCACGATTGGAGCCAGAGACAATCACCAACCTCCGCTCGACGATTCTCGCTACTCCATGCCGTCTAGGTGGCAGCAACCACCAAGAGTAATAAGCGAATCCCATAGCGAAACACAAACACCAAGTGCCTCTAGATGCAATCACTCAAGCAATGCACTTGGATTCTCTCCCAATCTCACAAAGATGATGACCAATGCTGCGCTTCTTCTGCTGATACTGACCGGATGCGCCGGTCCTTCAGAGACCAGCGTCCAGTCACTTATAGTGACCTCTGTCTTTTTTGTCTAGGGCGCCGGTGGCACCATCGGACTGTCCGCACTCTATGGGCGGACACTCTGCTGGTGAAGTTCCTAACCCTTGCTCAAATGTGCCAACCACCAAGTGTATCACCTTGTGCACATGTGTTAGCATATTTTCACAAACATTTTCAAGGGTGTTAGCACTCCACTAGATCCTAAATGCATATGCAATGAGTTAGAGCATCTAGTAGCACTTTGATAACCTTATTTTGATACGAGTTTCACCCCTCTTAATAGTATGACTATCAATCCTAAATGTGATCACACTCACTAAGTGTCTTGATCACCAAAACAAAATGGCTCCTACCATTTATACCTTTGCCTTGAGCCTTTTGTTTTTCTCTTTCTTCTTTTCAAGTCCAAGCACTTGATCATCATCATGGCATCACCATCATCATGTTATGATCTTCATTTGCTTCACCACTTGGAATGTGCTACCTATCTCATGATCACTTGATAAACTAGGTTAGCACTTAGGGTTTTATCAATTTACCAAAACTAAACTAGAGCTTTCAATCTTCCCCTTTTTGGTAATTGATGACAACCCTTTCACAAAGATATGAATTGAAATTCAATTGAATCCATGTTGCTTGTCCAAGCATATTTACTATGTATAAAAGGATATGAACAAGTTTCATGAACCCCAATTGGTAGCAATTGATCCCCCTATATATGTGCTAAGAGTTTGGATTGTAGCTTGCACATATGCTTAGATAGGAAATATAGGAGACAATGTCTACCAAATGATGCTAAGGTATAAAATATGGACCTTTGAAGCATGATACCAATCAGAGTGCACCATTATACCATCCTTAGCACCATGATTAGCTCGATACCACTTGGAAACGCTTGGAAATGAAATCACTAGATAAACTTATGCATGCTAGATTTTCATTTCATCATTCAAACCTACAACTAACATACACCACACAAGCGTGGATATTGAAATTTAAAACTTGTGCTATGCAAGTAAACATATGAAATGCACATTCAAATGCACCATACAAGTTCATGAGCTTGCTCCCCCTACTTGTGTGCTCAACATTTTAATTGATCTCTTTCCTTTGTCATATCTCTCCCCTATTTCAAATTCTCCCCCTTTGTTGTCTTTTCACTATCTTAGTACACTAATATCTTTGTTTTTCTCCCCATTTCCTAATATCGTTGTTTCTCTCCCCCTTTGTCATTAATGACCACAAAGGTTCTAAAATGTAGATAGGTTGAGATTATCAATGTCAATCAATGGGGTGAGGATCATTTTCCTAAATTTGGTCCAATCTAGATCATTTGCCAAAGATATTTAACTCGGTTTGATCCAAGGACAAGCTTCTTCAAACCTCCAAATAAGGGTTATCTTGTACCATGTTGAGTTAAACACTTAGAGCTCATTTTCTAGATTAAACACTAGGTTTACAAGCTCACAAACATGTCATATGCTACCACTAGATCAAGTCAAGCATAGAAGCAATAGTGGTACCATACAATCATCAAATTCATTTGATTTTCATGAATGAGCCTATTAAGTGTGAAAGATGTCTAGATGCACTAGACGTGTCCTTAGTAAGGATGTATGCCATGCCAATCAACTTTTACCTTGGATTGCTCGAAGGAGAGGCATGTCATATAAATGGGTGTGCATCAACACATATTTGAGAAATCCAATATGTTCAACTCATTCCTTAGCTTACAAAACCTTTTCTCATCCAATGGCTTGGTGAATATATCGGCAAGTTGATCTTCGGTGCCAACACTCTCAATGCAAATGTCTCCTTTTTGTTGGTGATCTCTTATGAAATTGTGGCGAACATCAATGTGCTTTGTTCTTGCATGTTGAACCAGATTGTTGGTCAACTTGATTGCACTCTCATTGTCACATAGCAATGGTACTTTCTTGAACTTGATTCTAAAGTCACTCAAAGTGGCCTTCATCCAAAGTATTTGTGCACAACAACTATCGACGGATATGTATTCGGCTTTGGCGGTTGATAATGCAACACTATTTTGCTTCTTTGATGATCATAAAACAAGTGATCTTCCTAACAATTGACATGTGCCCGAGGTGCTCTTTCTTTCAACCTTGCATCCCACATAATCCGAGTCGGAGTAACCAACTAGTTCAAACTTTGCTCCTTTGGGATACCACAAACCAACATTTGGTGTATGCTTCAAGTACCTCAATATTCTCTTTGTATCCTTCAAATGACTTTCTCTTGGTGAGGCTTGAAATCTTGCACACATGCATACATTAAACATGACGTCTGACCTTGATGCGATCACATAGAGTAGGCTTCCAATCATAGACCGATACAATTTTTGATCCACCATATTTTCACTTGCATCACTATCCAAGTTGCCATTTGTTCCCATTGGTGTACTAATGGCTTTGCTATCACTCATGCTAAACTTCTTGATCATGTCTTTGATATACTTGCCTTGACTCAAAAAAGTACCATTCTTCAATTGCTTGATTTGAAGACCAAGGAAGTAACTTAACTCTCCAATCATGGACATCTCAAACTCATTAACCATCATCTTTCCAAACTCATCACAAAAGTCTTGATTGGTTGATCCAAATATGATGTCATCAACATAGATTTGCAACACAAATAAATCTTTACCAATCTTCTTGATGAAAAGAGTGGTGTCAACCTTACCCATCATGAACCCTTTAGAGAGTAGGAAGTCCCTCAATCTCTCATACCATGCTCTAGGTGCTTGCTTCAAGCCATATAATGCCTTCAACTTGTACACATAGTTGGGCTTCTTGTCATCTTCAAAACCTGGAGGTTGCTCAACATATACTTCTTCATTGATGTAACCATTGAGAAATGCACTCTTAATATCCATTTGATAGAGCTTGATGTTGTGGGCACAAGCATAGGCTAGCAAGATTCTAATTGCTTTCAATCTAGCAACCAGAGCATATGTTTCTCCAAAGTCAAGACCTTCAACTTGTGTATAGCCTTGTGCTACTAATCTTGCTTTGTTCCTTACCACTATCCCATCTTGATCTTGCTTGTTTCTAAAGACCCATTTGGTTCCAATCATATTGTGTCCTTTTGGTCTCTCTACTAATTCCCATACTTGATTTCTTGTGAAGTTATTCAATTCTTCATGCATAGCATTCACCCAATCAACATCCTTGAATGCTTCATCTATCTTCTTTGGTTCAATGGATGACATAAATGAGAAATGCTCACAAAATGAAGCCAATCTTGATCTTGTTTGCACACATCTAGAAATATCACCAATTATAGTGTCTAATGGATGATCCCTTGCAATATTGGTTGGTTGGAGCATTTGAACTTGATTGCTTGCACTTGCTTGATCATTGGGTTGAGATGATGTACTAGCCACTTGATCTTGTTCATTTTCATAAGAGCCACTTGTGCTAGCTTGATTTGTATCATCTTGCACATTTGAGTTAGAGAGCACTTGCACTAGATCATCTTCATCATCATTCACTTGCCTAGGCCTCAATTCATCAACATCCATGTTCTTCATGGCATTTGAAAGTTGAATACCTCTAACATCTTCCAAGTTCTCATTATCTTCTTGTGAACCCTTGGTTTCATCAAATTCAACATCATGAACTTTCTCAAGAGTACCACTATCCAAATTCCAAACTCTATATGCTTTGCTTATAGTGGAGTAGCCAAGTAGGAATCCTTCATCATATTTCTTATCAAACTTGCCCAATCTAGTGCCTTTCTTTAAAATATAGCATTTGCAACCAAAGACCTAAAAATATGCAATGTTGGGCTTTCTACCATTCAAGAGCTCATATGGTGTCTTCTCTTTCAATGGGTGACAATAGAGGCGGTTGCTACAATAGCAAGCCGTGTTTATAGCTTCGGCCCAAAAAGATTGACTCACATTGTATTTACTAAGCATAGACCTTGCCATATCAATGAGTGTTCTATTCTTTCTCTCAACAAGGCCATTTGATTGTGGAGTGTACTTGGCCGAGAATTGATGTCTAATTCCAAATTCATCACACAACTCATCAATTCTAGTGTTCTTGAACTCACTACCATTGTCACTTCTAACTCTCTTGATGGTTGTTTCAAACTCATTGTGAATGCCCTTGACAAATGATTTGAATATTGCAAACACAACACTTTTGTCTACTAGAAAGAATATCCAAGTGTATCTAGTATAATCATCCACTATCACAAAGCCATATTTATTTCCACCAATGCTAGTGTATTGAGTTGGCCCAAACAAGTCTATATACAATAACTCAAATACTTTACTAGTGCTCATCATGCTATTCTTAGGATGGGTGTTTCCAACTTATTTGCCGGCTTGACAAGAGCTACAAAGCTTATCCTTCTCAAACACATCTTTCAAGCCTCTAACCAAGTCATGCTTAACCAATCTATTCAATTGTTTCATTCCAACATGACCAAGCCTTCTATGCCATAACCAACTCATGCTAGACTTAATGAACAAGCATGTAGATAATCTAGCTTCACTAGCAATGAAATCAACCAAGTATAAATTCTCATATCTAAAGCCTTTAAAGATCAAGTTAGAGCCATCTACACTTATGATCTCTACATCATCTACCCCAAATATACATTTGAATCCAAGATCACACAATTGAGCCACAGATAGCAAGTTGAAATTCAAGCTCTCTACTAGCAACACATTGGATATGCTCATGTCATTGGATATTGCAATCTTACCAAGCCCTTTGACCTTGCCTTTGCCATTGTCACCAAATGTGATACTATCATAACCATCATTGCCATTGGTGCTGATTGAGTTGAACATTCTTGCATCACCGGTCATGTGTTGAGTGCACCCACTATCAAGAACTCAATGCCTTCCTCCGGCTTTGTAATTGACCTACAAAAGAAGATCAATTCTTTTTAGGTACCCAAACTTGCTTGGATCCTTGAAGGTTAGTTACTAAGCTCTTTGGTACCCAAATGACTTTCTTCTTTGAGCCCATCCATGGTTTACCAATGAACTTAGCCTTCACACCATTTGTACCCTTAGTAAGCACATAGAAAGAATTAATCTTAATTGAGGATACATTAGCATTTTTGCTCTTGTTCTTGCACTCATGCTCTTTATGACCAACTTGCTTGCAACTAGTGCAAAACCGACCATTGTTCTTCACAAAACTAGTCTTGTGAGGAGCAAAGGCCGCCTTGCCTTTCTTGGGGTATAGCCCAATCCCTCTTTGTAGAGAGAAGCTCTTTGGCTACCCAAGCACATAAGCAAGCAGTCCTCACCACCATAGACTTTAGCTAAGGTATGAGTGAGCTTATTGACCTCCTTCTTGAGGTTCTCATTCTCAACCATTAGTGAGGTATCACAAGTGAAACCATCACTACTAGATGAGGTGGAAGTAGAAGTACTACAAGAAGGGTTAGTGGGAGCAACAATGATAGGCATAGATAATGATTCATCAATTATATCACAAGTTAAGCCTATATTACAAGTTTCAACATGCTTCTTTTTATTTTGTTCATCAAGCAAGAAGGAATGAGCTTTTTCAAGCTTATTATGAGCCTTGCCAAGCTTCTCATGGGCTTCCTTTAGCCTCTCATGAGTTGCTTTGAGCTCATCAAGGGCTTGCTTAAGGGCTTTTACCTCCTTATTCAAGCTCTTGCATTTCCTTCTCTTAATGTCAAAGTGTTCTTTAGCATCTTCTAGCATGATAAATAATTTATCTTTAGTAGGTTCATCATCATCACTATCACTATCATTTTCATTATCATGTTCATCATCACTGTGATAGAACCGCCCAATTTATACAAGATTAAGTACGGCTGTCCCTGCTTAACACGTTGACACGCGCATACTCTCACTTATATAAACCCAGTAGTCCACTGAGTGTCACGTAGGACCTCGGTAAATCAACATCACAACCAAGATCACGTGATTAAGCAAATACACATCACATACGTAGAGTTGCAGCGGAAAATAATATTACAAATAGATTCATAAATAATAGTACAAGTTTGGATTTCAAAAGCGATTAGTGAAAACAACATAACTTTCAAATAATTACATTAATATAAGTTCCAAATACATTGCTAGCATAAGTGACATCCTCAGATAAAAGCATATAGATGAGAATAAATATAGAGTCACCGAGCCCACCGGTGGTTAGCCACCATCTTCAGCAGGACAAAACCTCACCTGCAACATGGTAGGATAAACCCTGAGTACGAGAAGGTACACAGCTAGACTTACCTGACATAACCGAAAATAATGTGACACCAAGGATTATGAAGTGCTTTATAGTAGGGTAGCTGACTCATTTGCAAAAAGGCATTTTTAGCATTTCAAGAACCTTTCCAAAAGCATTATTGTCAAGTTAATTATTATTAACATGTTGACTACATTTGCACCTATACTAGAGCAAGCATGTGATTAAGCAAATAATGATAACCAATGATCATTAACAACTTTCATAATGTCATATCCATTATAACTATCCAAGTGTTCCATCAACATTACTACGATGAAGTAACGCAAGTCAAGTGTTCACTATCCAGTGAACGATGGCGATTCGAATCGATTATTAACCAGCTAGTAATTTATTCCTTACACAA
Organism: Miscanthus floridulus; assembly: GCF_019320115.1. Taxonomy (NCBI): domain Eukaryota; kingdom Viridiplantae; phylum Streptophyta; class Magnoliopsida; order Poales; family Poaceae; genus Miscanthus; species Miscanthus floridulus. The sequence goes on along the minus strand of NC_089591.1, from coordinate 48,315,293 downwards.
ACCTCACTCACCCGCTAAAGTGAGGTATCGGTCACCGAGTCAACTATCTAGGAAAAATCTCGACTTTGCCAGGAACCACATGTACCCGGGGGCCGACCGACTGCCTTTCGGTCTTATCATCGCGCCCCCGTGTCCTACCACACCTGCTCCGATACAGTGCGCTACGGGCAATCCACTTGGCCCGAATAATCTCCTAGCTTCACGGTCGAAAGGTACATTATTCGGCTAGCTAAATGTAAGGCATGCGTTCAACATGACTCGAGGCCCAACAATGGTCGGTCCTTAATCGACACAGACAGAAAGCATTATAGTCCAAAACCCTATAAGTCTCCGTCTGGTCTCAACTTCAAATTAACACTTAGTTATACCATGACTACATAGTTATCCGAGCAGATCCAGGTAACCACCTATAGCTCGCAGGTGACAAGAAATCACGTGACTTCTATCGGTCTAAGCCAGCTAAGCAATGACTCGACTGCGGATACCAGGGTAACAAGGATATAGTATAACAAAGGTAAACAAGGTATAATGCAGCAATGGTTGCAAACAACTCCTGAACGTAATGCATCAATTAAAGTAAAGCATTAATTAATAATCGCAAACCGGGGAGAAAAATGCTCCAGGGCTTGCCTGGGATCCGACACAAGTCAGTTCAGTTAGCTTGCACCGACTTGGTGACATCTCCGGTCCTAGCACTTGCTTAGTCCTTCCATCTTCGGGATAGATCTACCAAACCAAATCTTCGAGTTCGGCTCCACATCACATCCTTCACGTGGTTCATCTAGCATACCAAAATGAGATGCAAGATGCATGTGTATGAATGTGATGAATGGTAACACAAGATTATGCAAGACATAGACACCAATAGCTATTTAACTAACATCACACAACTAACTATAGAGAGCAAGCACATCAAGCATGACACAAGTTTAACAAGGTCATAAGTATCATAACTTGACCATCAACCAGGGCATAAGCCACACTTAGCAACACATGGAGTAAATAACCACAACTAGCATATGTCTATTTCTGAACTGCAAACAACAGCTTCATGGTTGGGTCATAACTAGAGTTATACAAATCCAATATACATGCAACAAGACATTCTGGAAAGCTTATGAAATTTTCTACAATTCATCTTTAATCATATTAGTATGATTCTCAAGTTAACTAAGTCATATATACCCATTTACAGAAACTGGTCCGCAATTGACAGAGAGCAGCCATTTCTAAAACCCAACTTTAAATAGGCATAACTCACAAACCACAAAGTCAAATACCACCAAATTTTAACAGAAGCTAGATACATGAATTATCTATAACTTTGTTATTATTACCAAAAACTCATTCAAATCCTAACTAGATCAAACACTAGCATCTTTCAGATCTGCTCAGAATACAATCAAAACCTGACAGAAGACTTAAAAGTCATGTAACTCCTACACTATCAGGCCTATGGCCTTACAATTTGAACACAAGCAAGATCATGAAATTTTATACAACTTTTGTATTCACTACAACCATAGCAAACATCATTTACACCACAAAAATGATTGCACAAGCAAAACTACAAATGCAGCCCAACAGCAGTGGTACAGAAAACTGATAGAAACTTCAGAGAAGCATAACTGGAGTTCTAGACCTCCATCAAACATGAACCATAACTTTTTGAAAATCTTAGGAAGTTACCTACAACTTTATTATTCTCATATTAAGATGATTCTACAGTTAGAAGGGTCAATTAATCCAATAATTGCATCTTTGTCCAAAACATAGGCAGAAACTGACATGCCACTTTAAACAGCTATAAATGGAGTTATACATGTCCAATAAATGTGGTTCTGGACTTTTTAGAAATATTAGAAAATTCTAAACAACTTTGTTGTAAACACCTAAAGCTAATTCTACTATTAAGAAGGCCCCACAGTAAGAACAAGGAAACCCTATCTGGGTTTGGGCAGAAACAGCCACAGAGATTTAAGCAAGTATAACTCAAGATCTACTTAGACAAAAATCATGATATTTAACTTTTTAGAAAGATTAAGAAAAGTACCATAGCTCATGTATTTTCACCAAGTCATGATTCATAACTTAACTGAGCCAATTAATTCAAACATGCAGAACTGTTCAGAGTAGAAGCAAAGCAATACAGGGCATTTGTTATTTTTATAACTCTTAAACTATAAATCCTAAACTCCTGAAATTTTTACTAGACACCAAAAATGACCTTAGTAGCACTCCACAAAAATTTCACATTTAGTTGAGCAAAATAACTACAGTTATGAAAAAGACAAGACACCACTAGTAGTACAAACCTAACTGCATAAATTGATTTTTACAGCACAAACTTTAAACTAAATACTGCCATATTATAGATCTACTGCATAGAAATTTCACAAGGATTCCAAAAAGTCCTCATTTACTATTTTATGATTTTTCTACTAATTACTATGAATTTTCAAAGTTCATCATTCAAATCTATAAAAACAAAAGAAAAGACATGTAAGTCTTGCATCGGGGTCCCTGCAGAAAACATTAATTAAACTACAGCAAAGGGGTCCTTAGGAGCACTATTCAAATGAGTCATGGATTCATAGAATGGCCCTTCCCTTATGTCGAATTGTTGCGCGCGGTCCTTGACGGGATTTTGAGTAGAGGATGCGCCGGAGCTTGTCGTCGCCGGTCGTAGAAGGCACGTCGTCGGCGTAGGAATGGCGGGGGAGAACCAGGGGGTCCACGCGCACCCGCTGGTCTATCCAGCTTGGCCTGAGGTGGCTTGTGGCAGCACGACCACTGCAGCAAACGGCGGCGATGGCAGCGGCTCCGATGGCGGAGCTGTTCCGGCGATTTCCGGCTCAGACGAGGGGCGCTGGTCGTAGAGGAGGAAGAGGCGGAGGCGATGGTTCATGCGGTGGGTCACGAGAGGGCTCGAAGGCAGCAGGGATGCGGCAGGGCCAAGCTCAGCCCGCCGGCCATGGTGGACGTGGCCGCGCTCAGCGTCATAGAGGGGAAGAGCGGGAAGGGGCGAGTAAGGGAGAGTGCTGAGCGAGCATGGAGGGCGCCGGGCTTCACCAAATGTGAGAGGGAGCGGCAGAGACACGTGGCGTGGAGGTGGGACATGCGGCAGTAATGGAGGGCGTGCTCTGCTACATGGTTGACGCGTCGGCCTGCTGTCGAACACCTGGCGTGCGTTGGTGAGGGCAAGGTGGGGAGCCGATTTGGGCCACTTCCAGGCCAAATCAGACCTTGGGCCAAAAATGAAGTTTGTTCACCTCAGCCTACTCTACATTTTTCATTAAGGCACTCTAGTCATTTGAGCAACATAACAGTGGGTAATTTAGTCTCCAAAGTGGCATTGTCAATGCATTGACGGCGATTAACAAACTCCAAAAATCGATGGTCAAGACAAGGTCCAACGAGTGCCATCTTTATACATGTTCTTTGCCATCATGTACACTCCAACTTTTATCTTTGGACCAAATCAAGTTGCTTAACAAAATTTGGAGAACGCGAGACGTCAATGCCGATGTCGATGAATTTCTAGACTTAGAATATTTCTAAGTGCTGAAATCAGCAGCAGGTTCCAACTTTGAGCCACTGCTAGACTTAGTTCCGAGCTGATCCATGGTATACTCCAAAAACAAAGTTTCTTCTACATAACATGAGCTTCAACTTTTATTCAATGTCCAACTTTAAAACAGGTGCAGAAGCTATAGTTCTACTTAGACCAAAGTAGGATCACGATAAAGCTTAAATTATCCTTCGTGATTTATTGAAGCATTTTCTTGGCATTTGCTCAACATGAACCTTTCATGAATTTTGTTGTAGAGTTCATATAGAGTCATTTGGGCATGGTTGCAAGGTTTGGTTGATGATCGAGAATTCCATTCACTTTATAAATTAATTCAAGCAAGGATATAACTTGTCATTTCATGTGACTTCTTGATTTCAAACTTCACGAAACTTTTCCATGGATCAATATAGATGGGTATTGATGTAAGACACATGAAGATATTCCAATAACACTAGCCAAGCATATGTCTTGACAAGGGCCTATATGTAAAGCAAGGGTGCAATATCCAAGTTTAGGTTGGGGCTCATTTCCATAGGTTTGACCTTGACATCTTCATCATCACTTAATATGCCATGTTTGAGCTCAAACCCATTGCTTAACTGGTGGCAAACACCTGGGGTGTTACAGCCCTCCCCCCTTAAAGGAATCGCGTCCTGAGATTCAGGACGAAAGACTTTTATGGAAGAGAGACATTATACTAGTTTCCAATATCAGCGATGGCTTTAGGCTACATAGCATAGAAGCATCAAAGGGACCAAAATGGCCGAGATAACTTTCTATACTTGTTCTTTGTGGTAAAGCTTTGTCAAAAGAATTTCCTTCATTGGCTTCCATAGAGCACTATTACATTAGGAGGAATCCAAGATAACACTATCCTGCGTACTTCGTCCTTGATGTACGAAGAGTGATTCAAGCATAGACTAACTACTTGTAACATCTACTTCCCTAGTGGATATAGCACAGACCTTATGGACTTTGCACTAGACCACAGTCGGTTGATGGATATTCCTTGCAACGGTGCTATATTTGCTCCCAAGGTTTGAAAAGCAGTTCTCTACTAAAGTGGCTTGAGCACAACTTCTCGTAAAGGATGTGATCATAGACGGGTAAACATCCTTTGAGGGTATGAGAAGCTAGTTAACCCATATCCAAACTGATTGTAGCGGTGCAATCACTCAGATGTCAACTGATGGAAAGCTACATAATGTTCCATATGTGCAGTGCTCTTTCTCTGATAACAATATTGTATGGTCTGAGTCTGCTGAGTGAGTGGTAAACGTAATAGCTGACTCTGTCGGCTCAATGTTCTCGGTGATCATTCCTTAGGGAGCCTTTGGATCTAAGTTGCAACAATGATCTGGGTTGAATCTGATGCAACCTCTTGGGTAAAACACATATAAGGTACCAAAGGCATGTCAGCATTGGAGAACCATTGACGCAGAAGGATGTTAGCGAGGCTTGGAGGACAACACAAGTTGCTAGTAATCACAAAACTAGGGACTAGTTCACTACCAAACAGGTTGAGTACAATTTGCCTTCATGGTGCAGTTGCATGGCAAGTTGGGTTGACTTGCATCGTAGCAAAACCAGCTTTCTTAAACTATATTTAACGTCGAGGCTTCCATTCTTAGGCCAATCAATATCTCAAAAACCATAATCCAAAAATCTATGGTTTGACACCTTTCCAATTACTTTCGAATTGCAAGGGCACAATTTGGCTTCTAGAACACCTTGACTGCTCACGCATTGCTGATCTAAGAGGGCAAAAGAAAGGCACATAGGGGTGCAATTAGTCTTCTCAAGGGTATGGAGGGTTGTCTAACAGCAATACACCTACAAGTTGTAATTTCTTGGCATGAATGACAAACACAACCGTCTAATGCAAATGATGATCGCAGTCACAACGAAATTGCAGATTCTGTACCCTTTTGTTTTCTATTCATATCTCACAAACTACTGCTCCAATATGAACAAATTTTGGTGGGCATGTAGATACATGGGTCTTCTAACTACTCACCAAAATTCAACTCAACCGGACACCATTTGACCATCCAAACAATTCATCTACCAAAACTGCTCCGTTCTGAAATGGCAGCAAACCAAGCCGACAAGATATCTCTCAAATCCGATGTTTCACTCAACCAATACTCAAACCAACTTAAGACATTGAAGGGTCCTAAGCAAGGAATGAGATCACCAAGTTTGGGGTCAATCCAACTTAGTTTGAGTCACTAATTGCCTGGCTTGAAGATAACCGGTTTAGTGCCACCAAATCTGGACAGATTTCTTGTTCTTCCTTTATAACCGTGGTAGCTTTCTCGCTGAGGATGGAGGCTAGGGTTTTCCTTACATGCCTCGTAGGAAACAACCTCAACTATTGATTTAGACACCAACTCGACGATGCACAAACATTGGACTTGTAGGCTATTTTCACAGGGCACAAAGCATTACTCCACATGGAGGGCATCCCTATATAGATAAGAAACCATTTCTGAATATTCTCTGGCACCTCGTCCAATAGAGCCTTGAACAAATCCGTTTGTGATACCTAGGGGCACAATGGTGCTGATCGAAACTAGGGATATACTTTCTCTAGTTCTTTACTTAGCTGATACAACATCTTGCACTATATACGTGATTGTCCAAGATGGAATTGACTTGATAGCACATTTGGAGAAGAAGTAGCACTTGCATTGCAGGGCCAAGTCTGTTGTTTCCTTGATCAACATTGTTCTATAAGATCTGGTCTTCATAGTTACCAAATAGTCATGACCTAACTGAAGACTAACTTTCCTACTGGTAACTAATCAGTTGTCTCTCAATACTAAAAAGGTTCCAAATCTTCACTCTTGATAATAAAAATTATGGTCGAAGCATACAGATGGTTGCCATTGAAGTCAGCAGAAAGGGGTCACACCAAAGAAGGTCGGTTCGTCTACGTGATCCTTATGCACCTAAAGATTGAGAACTTGGACAAGAACTCATATATACCAGGTGACCTATTACAGCACATAATATCTTGGTCCATTTATCATCCGACTGATAACTTGTTCAACCTTAAGTGTGGTGCACCTTTCTGATCCAACGAAAATGACATAAGTTGCTCACTAGATGACCGACGTCATTACAGGGACAGTCACATCGAGTCACTTGTCTACCATCTCTTGCAGTCTGTTAATGTTCAAGTTAGTGACATGTTCTTCAAAGGTTAACCGTTGGACGACTTCAAAAGGGAGTCCAATTGCATTTGATTCAACGTACAGATCTTCTACCATCCTATGGAGAGATAACCAAGGAAGAGCTCACGTGAAAATAACACATCGGTGTAGTTCTGTAATGGATCATGACTAGAAACCTCAATACCAGCGTGTGCCGAGCAGCACAGCCTTGTGTGTGCACCCACAGGGGCTCTTGGTTTCGTCGCGGCACCATAGATCGCTAATCGTGGCACCATTACTGAACATACCACCCACAAGAAATCTCACATGGCACAAATTGGGTTGCATAGGAGCAAGCACTATGCGAAGGAGGGATAGAAAACAAAGGTAGTCACAAGGTTAGGAGTCAACAAGCAGGGGATCCGAAGATTAAAACACAGTGCAAGAGAGCATAGCCTAATTGCCGAAGGCAACTAAGCAGGAGACTCTTGCTGAATTTCCATATACGCCTTGTGTCCACCCAAGTGATTACCAGATAAAGATTAACATGAGATTTGGTCTTCCCTAGCAGCAACATGAGATCAAGACTGATAAACATCCAGAGACTTGAAAGGGTTGGAGACAAAACAAACAAGATTCAAGGGATAGAGCCAAGGCATTGACTAAGGATTTAGTTGATAAAACAACGACATGATCTACGAGGAAAAGGTTCCAAAGCAAGGTAGATAGCGATTAGCGTTGCACCAGATCATCTGTAGAAGGAGCAATGAGATCCGACAATGATTTTTGAGCAAGGTCCTCCCACACAGGAGCAGGACAACCACGACACCAGCAAGCATTCAAGGGAACTTCGCTGGGGCCTAAGGTCAAGCCAAGGCATGGATAAAGGTCTTTGTAGCACAACTTTCAAGGGCTAACAACCACATGTACAGGCTCAGGCTCCTAAGAGAGAATTTAATTGAAAACGACAACCATGAGATTACCAAAACTTGGATGTTGTTCTAGGATAGCGCTCTTCAACACTCGTATGCTTACCGAGGATAAAAGGGGTGATAGCTATGGCACTACCTAGATAACGAGCATCCACACCTACATCCTGGTCTTAAGCAAGCATTTCAAAACACTCAATCCAATTAGCTTAAGCGACTATTACTAAGCACAAGCTCGTACATAACAAGCAGTCACCTACTGCAACACCACTACACTTATCATGCAAAACATGGTGATAAGGTACTGTTATCTTTTATTTCCTTTTAGAAGCAAACATACAAGGCAAAGCTAATCACACACTATCTTCAAGCATAGTTATTCAAGCAGCAGGGGACAAGGTGTTTTGTCTAGCTTCACACAGGGAAGATAGTAGCATCACATTGGTCACAAGTTACTTAGTATTAGAACAAGGTGAGGGAAGCATATTTATGCACAAGCAAAATCATGATGCATGCTCATCCTATTTGTCCTCACAAAATTGCCAGCCTAAGGCAACAATCACGTTCTATGTCAGTGGCATAACACGTACTCTCTTGACATATAGCTAGTCATCAGCTACATTCAAGCTACGCATTCAGGGTTAGCGTACCTGCAGGCAAATTCATTGCAGCCCATTCCCACAAGAGATAAATAAGCACACAATGAAAGCAGTAAGCTAAGATACTCTCCATATACACATTCCCAGATGTATATACTTTGATATCCATAGCTACCCGATAAATACACCCGCAATTAACTACCTTGATATATACATGTGTGTAACATGTAAATATTCCAGTAACCACAACTAACTCTCCCCTAGACCGATAGTTGGACGGTCATGCTCACACAACTCACACTTACCTAGGCGTAGAGGCAATTGATCCATACATTACCATTCAAGTGAATGTCATCCATACAATAGCACGCCGTATGGACGACGAAAATAAAAATTGCAAGAAGTAAACCCCCACAGTTAGTACTTAGATAGCCACCTAATAGTCCTTAACTGGGCATAAAAGAGGATGTCGCTAGCATAGTTTTGCAAATAAGTTTTGACAAATTTGCCTGTAGCTAAAGTTTTAGTTAAAATAGACTTTTTAAAACCAAAAATTGGCTTTTAAAACTATGTACCTGACAGTATTATGCTTAATCTTGCTCTGATACCAGCTGTGACAGAACCACCCAATTTATACAAGATCAAGTACGGCTGTCCCCGCTTAACACATTGACACGCGCATACTCTCACTTATATAAACCCGGTAGTCCGCCGAGTGTCATGCAGGACCTCGGTAAATCAACATCACAACCAAGATCACGTGATTAAGCAAATACACGTCACATACGTAGAGTTGCAGCAGAAAATAATATTACAAATAGGTTCATAAATAATAGTACAAGTTTGGATTTCAAAAGCGATTAGTGAAAACAACATAACTTTCAAATGATTACATTAATATAAGTTCCAAATACGTTGCTAGCATAAGTGACATCCTCAGATAAAAGCATATAGATGAGAATAAATATAGAGTCACCGAGCCCACCGAGGGTTAGCCACCATCTTTAGTAGGCCAAAACCTCACCTGCAATATGGTGGGATAAACCCTGAGTACGAGAAGGTACTCAGCTAGACTTACCTGACATAACCGAAAATAAAGTGACACCAAGGATTATAAAGGGCTTTATAGTAGGGTAGTTGACTCATTTGCAAAAAGGCATTTTTAGCATTTCAAGAACCTTTCCAAAAGCATTATTGTCAAGTTAATTATTATTAACCTATCGACTACATTTGCATCTATACTAGAGCAAGCATGTGATTAAGCAAATAATGATAACCAATGATCATTAACAACTTTCATAATGCCATATCCATTATAACTGTCCAAGTGTTCCATCAACATTACTACGATAAAGTAACTCAAGTCAAGTGTTCACTATCCAGTGAACGATGGCGATTCGAATCGATTATTAACCAGCTGGTAATTTATTCTTTACACAAACCTCACTCACCCGCTAAAGTGAGGTATCGGTCACTGAGTCAACTATTCAGGAAAAATCTCGAGTTTGCCAAGAACCACATGTACCCAGGGGCCGACTGACTGCCTTTCGGTCTTATCATCGCGCCCCTGTGTCCTACCACACCTGCTCTGGTACAGTGCGCTATGGGCAATCCACTCGGCCCGAATAATCTCCCAGCTTCGCGGTTGAAAGGTACGTTATTCGGCCAGCTAAATGTAAGGCATGCGTTCAACGTGACTCGAGGCCCAACAACGGTCGGTCCTTAATCGACACAGATGGAAAGCACTACAGTCCAAAACCTTGTAAGTCTCTGTCCGGTCTCAACTTCAAATTAACACTTAGTTATACCATGACTACATAGTTATCTGAGCAGATCCAGGTAAGCACCTATAGCTCACAGGTGATAGGAAATCACCCGACTTCTACCGGTCTAAGCCAGCTAAGCATTGACTCGACTGTGGATACCAGGGTAACAAGGATATAGTATAACAAAGGTAAACAAGGTATAATGCAGCAATGGTTGCAAACAACTCCTGAACGTAATGCATCAATTAAAGTAAAGCATTAATTAATAATCGCAAACCGGGGAGAAAAATGCTCCAGGGCTTGCCTGGGATCCGACACAAGTCAGTTCAGTTAGCTTGCACTGACTTGGTGACATCTCTGGTCCTAGCACTTGCTTAGTCCTTCTATCTTCAGGATAGATCTACCAAACCAAATCTTCGAGTTTGGCTCCACATCATAACCTTCACATGGTTCATCTAGCATACCTAAATGAGATGCAAGATGCATGTGTATGAATATGATGAATGATAACACAAGATTATGCAAGACATAGACACCAATAGCTATTTAACTAACATCACACAACTAACTATAGAGAGCAAGCACATCAAGCATGACACAAGTTTAACAAGGTCATAAGTATCATAACTTGACCATCAACTAGGGCATAAGCCACATTTAGCAACACATGGAGTAAATAACCACAACTAGCATATGTCTACTTCTGAACTGCAAACAACAGCTTCATGGTTGGGTCATAACTAGAGTTATACAAATCCAATAGCCATGCAACAAGACATTCTAGAAAACTTATGAAATTTTCTACAATTTATCTTTAATCATCTTAGCATGATTCTCAAGTTAACTAAGCCATATATACCCATTTACAGAAACTGGTCCGCCATTGACAGAGAGCAACTATTTCTGAAACCCAACTTTAAACAGGCATAACTCACAAACCACAAAGTCAAATACCACAAAATTTTAACAGAAGCTAGATACATGAATTATCTACAACTTTGTTATTATTACCAAAAACGTATTCAAATCCTAACTAGATCAAACACTAGCATCTTTTAGATCTACTCAAAATACAATCAAAACCTGACAGCAGACTTAAAAGTCATGTAACTCCTACACTATCAGGCCTATGGCCTTACAATTTGAACACAAGCAAGATCATGAAATTTTATACAACTTTTGTATTCACTACAACCATAGCAAACATCATTTACACCACGAAAATGATTGCACAAACAAAACTGCAAATGCAGCCCAACAGCAGTGGTACAGAAAACTGATAGAAACTTCAGAGAAGCATAACTGGAGTTCTGGACCTCCATCAAACATGAACCATAACTTTTTGAAAATCTTAGGAAGTTACCTACAACTTTATTATTCTCATATTAAGATGATTCTACAGTTAGAAAGGTCAATTAATCCAATAATTGCATCTCTATCTAAAACATAGGCAGAAACTGACATGCCACTTTAAACAGCTATAAATGGAGTTATACATGTCCAATAAATGTGGTTCTAGACTTTTTATAAATATTAGAAAATTCTAAACAACTTTGTTGTAAACACCTAAAGCTAATTGTACTAGTAAGAACAAGGAAACCCTGTCTGGGTTTGAGTAGAAACAGCCACAGAGATTTAAGCAAGTATAACTCAAGATCTACTTAGCCAAAAATCATGATATTTTACTTTTTGGAAAGCTTAAGAAAAGTACCACAACTAATGTATTTTCACCCAGTCATGATTCATAACTTAACTAGGCCAATTAATTCAAACATGCAGAACTGTTCAGAGTAGAAGCAAAGCAATACAGGGTATTTGTTATTTTTATAACTCTTAAACTATAAATCCTAAACTCCTGAAATTTTTACCAGACAACAAAAATGACCTTAGTAGCACTCCACAAAAATTTCACATTTAGTTGAGCAAAATAACTACAGTTATGAAAAAGACAAGACACCACTAGTAGTACAAACCTAACTGCATAAATTGATTTTTACAGCACAAACTTTAAACTAAATACTGCCATATTATAGATCTACTGCATAGAAATTTCACAAGGATTCCAAAAAGTCCTCATTTACTATTTTATGATTTTTCTACTAATTACTATGAATTTTCAAAGTTCATCATTCAAATCTATAAAAACAAAAGAAAAGACATGTAAGTCTTGCATCGGGGTCCCTGCAGAAAACATTAATTAAACTACAGCAAAGGGGTCCTTAGGAGCACTATTCAAATGAGTCATGGATTCGTAGAATGGCCCTTCCCTTATGTCGAATTGTTGCGCGCGGTCCTTGACGGGATTTTGAGTAGAGGATGCGCCGGAGCTTGTCGTCGCCGGTCGTAGAAGGCACGTCGTCGGCGTAGGAATGGTGGGGGAGAACCAGGGGGTCCACGCGCACCCGCTGGTCTGTCCAGCTTGGACCAAGGTGGCTTGTGGCAGCATGGCTACTGCAGCAAATGGCGGCGATGGCAGCGGCTCCGATGGCGGGGCTGTTCCGACGGTTTCCGGCTCAGACGAGGGGCGCCGGTCGTAGAGGAGGAAGAGGTGGAGGCGATGGTTCATGCGGTGGGTCGCAAGAGGGCTCGAAGGCAGCAGGGATGCGGCAGGGCCAAGCTCAGCCCGCCGGCCATGGTGGACGCGGCCGCGCTCAGCGTCACAGAGGGGAAGAGCGGGAAGGGGCGAGTAAGGGAGAGTGCTGAGCGAGCATGGAGGGCGCCGGGCTTCACCAAATGTGAGAGGGAGCGGCAGAGACACGTGGCGTGGAGGTGGGACATGCGGCAGTAATGGAGGGTGTGCTCTGCTACATGGTTGACGCGTCGGCCTGCTGTCGAACACCTGGCGTGCGTTGGTGAGTAAGCCTGGGCGTTCGGGTTACCCGATTTTTTCGGGTCGGGTAATTCGGGTAATTCAAAATTCGGGTAATGAAAATTGCTACCCGATATTACCCCCGAAAAAACACTACCCGCAAATTCGGGTACCCGATAATTCGGGTTCGGGTTCGGGTATTACCCGATATACCCAAATTTACAGAAAACAACCAACTACACTAAATTTCAGTAGCGATCTATACATAATTTCAGCAGCAATTTGTATAGAATTTCAATAGCAATTTGTAGAGAATAATATATTACAGTCACTCCTTCAAATAGAGAGAATTATATTCTAATAAAGTGATAAGTTAAATGGTTCAGCTAACAACACATGATAAATACAAAGACAAAAACAAATCATTGGGTAGTTCGGGTAGTTTGGGTACCGGGGGATATTACCCGAATTACCCAAACTAATTTCGGGTAATCAAAATCGCTATCCGAATTTGGGATCGGGTACCTCGGGTTCGGGTAATTCGGGTCCGGGTTCGGGTAATTCGGGTACGGGTAATGGGTATCGGGTATTTTGCCCAGGCTTATTGGTGAGGGCAAGGTGGGGAGCCGATTTGGGCCACTTCCAGGCCAAATCAGACCTTGGGCCAAAAATGAAGTTTGTTCACCTCAGCCTGCTCTACATTTTTCATTAAGGCACTCTAGTCATTTGAGCAACATAACAGTGGGTAATTTAGTCTCCAAAGTGGCATTGTCAATGCATTGACGACGATTAACAAACTCCAAAAATCGATGGTCAAGACAAGGTCCAACGAGTGCCATCTTTATACATGTTCTTCGCCATCATGTACACTCCAACTTTTATCTTTGGACCAAATCAAGTTGCTTAACAAAATTTGGAGAACGCGAGACGTCAATGCCGATGTCGATGAATTTCTAGACTTAGAATATTTCTAAGTGCTGAAATCAGCAGCAGGTTCCAACTTTGAGCCACTGCTAGACTTAGTTCCGAGCCAATCCATGGTATACTCCAAAAACAAAGTTTCTTCTACATAACATGAGCTTCAACTTTTATTTAATGTCCAACTTTAAAACAGGTGCAGAAGCTATAGTTCTACTTAGACCAAAGTAGGATCATGATAAAGCTTAAATTATCCTTCGTGATTTATTGAAGCATTTTCTTGGCATTTGCTCAACATGAACCTTTCATGACTTTTGTTGTAGAGTTTATCTAGAGTCATTTGGGCATGGTTGCAAGATTTGGTTGATGATCGAGAATTCCATTCACTTTGTAAATTAATTCAAGCAAGGACATAACTTGTCATTTCATGTGACTTCTTGATTTTAAACTTCACGAAACTTTTCCATGGATCAATATAGATGGGTATTAATGTAAGACACATGAAGATATTCCAATAACACTAGCCAAGCATATATCTTGACAAGGGCCTATATGTAAAGCAAGGGTGCAATATCCAAGTTTAGGTTGGGGCTCATTTCCATAGGTTTGACCTTGACATCTTCATCATCACTTAATATGCCATGTTTGAGCTCAAACCCATTGCTTAACTAGTGGCAAACACCTGGGGTGTTACAATCACTTTCATCATCACAAGTTTGTACCTTAGTGGCCTTAGCCATGAAGCATGATGGAGTGTCGAAGAGAGAAGACTTCTCATTGATTGCAATGCTTGCAAGTGACTTCTTCTTGGTGGTTTTGCCATCATCATCACTTGAGGAAGCATCACTATCCCAAGTGACCACATATGAACCACCCTTCTTCTTCTTGAAGGTCATCTTGTCCTTCTCTTTCCTTTCCTTCTTGTCCTTCTTGTTCTTCTTGTTGTCAACATCATTGTCACTATTGTATGGATTTTGAGCAACAAGATGATCCTTGCTTCCACATTTGAAGCACCTTCTTGACTCTTCCTTGTTCTTGGATGAAGATTTCTTTCTTCTAGCACGGTAGCCCTTCTTCACCATGAACTTGCCAGATCTCTTAACAAAGAGAGCCATCTTCTCATCATCATCATCATCCCATGAACCATCATCTTCACTTGATGTTTCTTGCTTTGCCTTGCCCTTGGATGATGTGGCCTTGAATGCCATGCGCTTCTTCTTCTCATCCTTCTTCTCCTTCTTTTCTTCCTTCTCATCATCATCTCTATATGTATCATCGGTCATTATAGCTCCCAACACTTAGTTTGGTGTCATGGTGTCCAAACCACACCTCACTAGAATAGTGACCAATGTGCCAAATCTTGAAGGTAAGCATCTCAAGAACTTGTGGGAGAAGTCCTTGTCCTTCACCTCTTCTCCAAGTGCTTTGAGATCATTGACAAGCACTTGAAGCCTATGGAACATCTCCGGCACACTCTCATCCTCCTTCATCTTGAAGCTTGCAAACTTCTCTTTAAGAATGTATGCCTTTGCACCCTTCATGGCTTGAGTGCCTTCAAATAATTCTTTCAACTTCTTCCAAGCCTCATGAGCCATCTCAATATTCTTGATTTGCTCAAATGTTCTCTCATTAATTGCATCATGAATGGCACTTACAGCAATGTCATTATTTTGGAGAAGCACTTTTTCGGCCGCGATGGGATTCTCTGGATCAACAATCTCAATTTTGGTTTCTACCACCTTCCACACTTTTCTATTGATTGACTTGATATGTGTGGTCATCTTTGATTTCCAATACGGATAATTTGTGCCATCAAATTGGGGTGGCTTTTTGGTGTTGTTGATTTGAGTCATTTTTACACTGAAGGTTGTTAAGCCTCAAATCATGGTGACCTCAGCTCCGATACCACTTGAAAGGTCCTGATGGCTAGAGGGGGGTGAATAGCCTATTAAGAATTTCTACAACAACACTTAACAAACCGGTTAGATAATTATGAGGTGAAGCAAGTGTTGCGCCAGCCTACTAAAAATGCAAGCCACCTACCACAACTCTAGTTTATATAGTTTCTATCCACACAATAGCTATGACACTACACTAAGTTAGTGTGCTCTCAAAAGCTAACTAAAGAGCCACACTAACCAAACTAACAAGCTCTCACAACTAGCTACACTAAAGAGCTTGACAACTAGTTTACGGTAATATAAAGAGAGTGAGCAATTTATTTATACCGCCGTGTCAAAGAAGGAGCCAATCAACCATAAGAATGAATACCAATGAAGACCAATCACCTCGGAATCAAATGATGAACACAATGATTTTTTACTGAGGTTCACTTGCTTGCCGACAAGATACTCCTCGTTGTGGCGATTCACTCACTTGTAGGTTCACGAGTTAATTGGCATCACACGCCAAACCCTCAATAGGGTGCCGCACAACCAACACAAGATGAGGATCACACAAGCCACGAGCAATCCACTAGAGTACCTTTTGGCTCCATACCGGGGAAAGGTCAAGAACCCCTCACAATCACCATGATCAGAGCAGGAGACAATCACCAACCTCTGCTCGATGATCCTCGCTGCTCTAAGCCATCTAGGTGGCGGCAACCACCAAGAGTAACAAGCGAATCCCATAGCGAAACACGAACACCAAGTGCCTCTAGATACAATCACTCAAGCAATGCACTTGGATTCTCTCCCAATCTCACAAAGATGGTGAATTAATGATGCAGATGAGTGGAAGGGCTTTGGCTAAGCTCACAAGGTTGCTATGTTAATGCAAATGGCCAAGAGGATGAGCTTGAGTCAGCCATGGGGCTTAAATAGAAGCCCCCATGAAATAGAGCCGATGTACCCCTTCACTAGGCACAACACGGGGTGACCGGACGCTCTGGTCATATTGACTGGACGCTGGACCTTAGCGTCTGGTCACGCGATGCGTGCCACGTGTCCCCTTTCTTCAAATGTTGATCGTCCGATCTCAACAGTCAACTGACGACTAGATGCATCAGCTCAAAGTGACCGGACGCTGAATCCCAGCGTCCGGTCATTTCCAGTAAGCATCCAGAGATGAGTTTTCATGACCAGACGCATCCGGTCATGCTCGACCAGACTCACCCAGCGTCCGGTCACTTGGCGTTTCCCCTGTGCATGACCATGTCAGTGTGACCAGACATAGTCAGCCAGCGTCTGGTCATTTCAGCACCAGCGTCCGATCGACGACCGATGTTGCGCTTCTTCTACTACTACTGATCGGATGTGCTAGTCCTTTAGAAACCAGTGTCCGATCACTTACAGTGACCTCTATCTTTTTTATCTGGGGCGCCGGTGGCACCATCAGACTATCCGCGCTCTATGGGTAGACACTCCACCGGTGAAGTTCCTAACCCTTGCTCAAATGTGCCAACCACCAAGTGTATCACCTTGTGCACATGTGTTAGCATATTTTCACAAATATTTTCAAGAGTGTTAGCACTCCACTAGATCCTAAATGCATATGCAGTGAGTTAGAGCATCTAGTGGCACTTTGATAACCGCATTTCGATACGAGTTTCACCTCTCTTAATAGTACGACTATCAATCCTAAATGTGATCACACTCACTAAGTGTTTTGATCACCAAAACAAAATGGCTCCTACCATTTATACCTTTGCCTTGAGCCTTTTGTTTTTCTCTTTCTTATTTTCAAGTCCAAGCACTTGATCATCATCATGGCATCACCATCATCATGTTATGATCTTCATTTGCTTCACCACTTATAATGTGCTACCTATCTCATGATCACTTGATAAACTAGGTTAGCACTTAGGGTTTCATCAATTTACCAAAACCCTAGCCGATGGGGATGTCAGCTAGGGAGGGCCACCAGGGAGGGAGGTAGGGAGTGCACGACCACCGCTGTTGCCACCTTAAACCTTAGCCAATAGGGATCTGACAGCCAGGGAGAGAGGAAGCGCTGCCATCGCCTCCAACCCTAGCCAGCAGGGATGTCCAGTGGGGAGGGCCTACCAGGGAGGGAGTGAGGGAGCGCGCGACCGCCGCCGCCGCCGCCTTAAACCCTAGCCGGCAGGGATCTAACCACCGAGGAGAGAGGAAGCACCACCGCCGCCTCAAACCCTAGTCGGTGGGGATGCCAGCTAGGGAGGGACCCCCGGGGAGGGAGGGAGCACGTGACCACCAAGAAGGTAGGGAGGGAGCATGTGATCGCCATCGTCACTGCCTCAAACCCTAGTCAACGAGGAGGGACCGTCGGGGAGGGAGGGAGGGAGCGTGCGACCGGCGGCGTCAACAGCAGCGACAGCGGTGCCAAAAAAATTCAATAGCTTGACGACGTCCTAAAAGGTCCTAATGGCTAGGGGGTGAATAGCCTATTAAAAATTTCTACAACAATACTTAACAAACCGGTTAGACAATTATGAGGCCAAGCAAGTGTTGCGCTAGCCTACTAAAAATGCAAGCCACCTACCACAATTCTAGTTTCTATCGTTTCTAACCACACAATGGCTATATCACTACCCTAAGTTAGTGCGCTCTCAAATGCTAACTGAAGAGCCACACTAAACAAACTAACAAGCTCTCACGACTAGCTACACTAAAGAGTTTGACAACTAGTTTGCAGTATTGTAAAGAGAGAGAGCAAGATAGTTATACCGCCGTGTTGAGGAGTGAACCAATCAATCACAAGGATGAATACCAATGAAGACCAATCACCTTGAAATCAAATGATGACACAATGATTTTTTATCGAGGTTCACTTGCTTGCCGGCAAGCTAGTCCCCGTTATGGTGATTCACTCACTTGGAGGTTCACGTGCTAATTGGCATCACACGCCAAACCCTCAATAGGGTGCCACACAACCAACACAAGATGAGGATCACACAAGTCACGAGTAATTCACTAGAGTACCTTTTGGCTCTCCATCGAGAAAATGTCAAAAATCCCTCACAATCACTATGATCAGAGCCAGAGACAATCACCAACCTCCGCTCGACGATCCTTGCTGCTTCAAGCCATCTAGGTGGTGGCAATCACCAAGAGTAACAAATGAATCCTATAGCAAAACACGAACACCAAGTGCCTCTAGATGCAAACACTCAAGCAATGCACTTGGATTCATTCACAATCTCACAAAGATGTTGAATCTATGATGGAGATGAGTGGGAGGGCTTTGGCTAAGCTCACAAGGTTGTTATGTCAATGCAAATGGCCACGGGAGAGAGTTTGAGCCGACCATGGGACTTAAATAGAATCCTCCAATAAATAGAGCCATTGTACCCCATCACTGGGCACAACTCGGGGTGACCGGACGCTTCGGTCAGATCGACCGGACACACCCCGCCAGTGTTCGGTCAACGGATGGCTACCACGTCATCCCTCTCTTCAAATACTGAGCGGCCGATCCCAATGGTCAAGTGATGACCGGACGCAGCACAGTGCCATGACCGAACGTAGGACCCCAGCGTCCGATCACTTCCAGTAAGGTTCCAGCTACGATCGGACACGTTAGTTTAATCATGACTAGACGTAGGACTCCAGCGTTCGGTCATTTCTAGTAAGCCTCCACTCGCAACCGGACACGTCCGGTCATGCCTGATTGGACTCACCTAGCGTCTAGTCACTCACTGTCTCCTCTGTGCGCTACCACGCCAGCAGGACTGGATGCTCCTCGTCAGTGTCCGGTCGAAGACCGACGCTAGCATCTTCACTGCTTCCACTGACCGGACGTGCCGGTCTAGTTGAGGCTAGCGTCTGGTCCACTCTGTGAAACCCTGTCTTTTCTGTATAGGACGCCGGTGAAATTTCTAACCCTTGCTCAAATGTGCCAACCACCAAGTGTATCCCCTTGTGCACATGTGTTAGCATATTTTTACAAAATGTTTTCAAGGGTGTTAGCACTCCACTAGATCCTAAATGCATATGCAATGAGTTAGAGCATCTAGTGGAACTTTGATAACTGTATTTCGATATGAATTTCACCCCTCTTAATAGTATGGCTATCAAACCTAAATATGATCACACTCGTTAAGTGTCTCGATCACTAAAACAAAATGGCTCCTACCACTTATACCTTTACCTTGAGACTTTTGTTTTTCTCTTTCTTCTTTTCAAGTCCAAGCACTTGATCATTACCATGACATCACCATCATCATGTCATGATCTTCAACACTTAGAATGTGCTACCTATCTCATGATCACTTTGATAAACTAGGTTAGCACTTAGGGTTTCATCAACTCATCAAAACCAAACTAGAGCTTTCACGTCCAAACAGAGAATAACGCCTAGGGCTTAGCAATTTTCTAGCTCGCACACCCCTTTCCTTATATAAGAGAACCGATTTGTTGGGGCGGTTGAAGTTATGAGCCGTCTCTACAAATCTATTTGTAGGGGTGGTTCCTGATCCAGCCGCCCCTAAAAATGTTTTACAATTTTTTCAATTATTAATTTTGTATATTATATATTATAAAAATACAAAGTAAATTAATATAATAATTTTTATTATTCTATATATGTATATATAATACCAATTTGTTGATATATATATAATTCCATATTTTCTTCCATACAATAAAGTAAAAACATATTTTAAAATTTGAAATTTTGAAATTCAAAACTTCGAATAGAATTTTAGGACACTAAAAGATTTCAAATAAAAATGTTGTAAACATCAAAGTTGTATAACTTATCAAGATGTACAACTTTTATTTTGGTCATCATTTCAAGTGATAAATTTTGAACAATTCAAATTTTGAATTTCAAATAACGATAACTTCAAACCAGATTTTGAAACACTAAATGATCTCAGCTGAAAAAGTCATGAATATAAAAGTTGTTCAACTCATCAAGATCTACATCTTTTATTTATATTTTTTCCTCATTTGACAAAATTTTAGCAAACATTGTTCACAAATTGACATATCTATCATCTAGTTTCGTAAACTGCGCGAGATTCATGAATTTGTGACCAATGTTTACTAACAAATTGTCAAATAAAGAAATGATCAAAATAAAAGTTGTAGATCTTGATGAGTTCTATAACTTTTATATTGATGAATTTTTCAGCTAAGATCATTTAGTATTCCAAAATCTGGTTTCAAGTTGTAGTTTTTTTAAATTAAAATTTTGAATTGTTCAAACAAAGTGAAATGAAAAGATGAACAAACTAATAGTAGTAAGAACACAATAAATGGTTAGAGCATGATTTTAGAAAAGTTTAGAAAAAAAAAACCATCCCATTTGGAGTTAGTATGAGGAAGAAAGACTGGTCACAAGTTTTAGCCAGGGATTAAAAAGAGAAATCACACTTGTTCATCACAACCTGACTCAAACTTGTAACCAGTCTTTCTTCCTCATACTAACTCCAAATGCGATGGTTTTTTTCCTAAAATTTTCTAAAAACATGCTCTATCATTTTAGCTGGGTCAACTTTATCATGTGACAAAGTTTGGAGAATTCAAATTTTGAATTTCAAAAATTGACAACTTCAAACCATATTTTGCTACCCAAAATGATTTCAGCCGAAAAAGTCATGAATATAAAAGTTGTAGAACTCATCAAAATATACAACTTTTATTTTAGTCATTTCTTCATTTGACAAAGTGGTAGTCACACACATACATAAATGTAGTCTCACACACATACATAAATATAGTCTCACAAACATATATAAATGAAGTCTCACAGATACACACACTTACACAAACACTCCATGTTGAACAACTAGCTAGCCCATAACAACTTTTCCCTTGACACCTTTTCGTTCCCATGGCAATGTCTTTGGGCAGGTTCTTTTCTATAACACTGATCTTCTTAGGAAAGTCTATGAATAGCTACATTTCAGCATAGTTATTGTACTCATCAACATCGTCCACGCCATCAACTCCGATAATGTACTGTTTCCCGGAGGCAACCATGTGCTTTGTCTTCTTCTTTTGGGGAGGTTACTTTGTGGGTCAGGTAAATAGAAAACTTGTGCGACACGTGAAGCGAGCACCAAAGGTCATCTTGGTAGCCTAGATTCTCGAGGTTTACGACTATCAACCCGATCTCGTTCACTTGGTGTTGTTTGATCCAGCGGCATCAAAACAGGGCCACCGTTATATTCATTCCATAGTCAAGTTCCCATATACCTTCAATGATGTCAAAGAATTGGATCTTTTGCTCCACTTCGTCAAGAGCTTCTATTCAAACACCGTTGTTTTGGTTCACACATGTACTATCCTTTGCGTGGGTAGAGTATGTGTACCCATTGATCTTGTATGCTTTCCAAGATGTCACTTGTCTCGATGGCTCCGCCATCAACCTACTGATGGTAATATCATCTATAGTTTCTCCAGTCGATATGTTTTGGTCCTTCAACCATGTAGTTAATCATTGCTTGTGTTGTTTCATAACCCACTCATCTGTACAGTCATTTCTCTCCTCACTAATGATAGCCAAGTGTTCATCAATATGTGGTTGCATCAGTTCTATACTATGCAAGACACTATAATGCATCCAACTCAATTCTTTGTAATCATGGTTGATGAACACTTTTCTTCCATTGGTGCCCTTCCCAGCTAGCCTACCCTTGTGACGAGAATTGGGTTTACTAATCCCTCTCTGTATTTTTAGGTACTCTTGACAGTATTCGATGACTTCTTTAGTACTGTAACCCTCTATCATGGAGCCCTCTGGGTATGCTCGATTATGCATGTATCGGCTTAGAACCAACATGAACCGCTCGTAGGACCACATTTCATACAAGTAGCATGGGCACAGGGCCTCTATCTGATGAACCATGTGAATCATGAGATGTGGCATTATATCAATAAAAGTGGGAGGTAAACACATCTCTAGTTGGTTTTAGGTCTCCACTATGAAATCATGTAGGTCACTCAGCTCTTTCTTGCCAATCGTCTTCTATGAGATCTTTGTAAAGAAGTAGCACATGCTGGTGATGGCCATTTTCAAGAACTCTAGCTTTATAGCCCTGATTGCAATAGGTAGGAACACTATTAGCATCACATGATAATCGTGAGCCTTGAAGTTTTTCAATGACAGGTCTTTCATCGACACTAGCCTCTTCACGTTTGATGAAAACCCAGTTAGAACTTTGATCCCCCTAAGGAAAGTGCATATCGCCCTCCTGTCTTCTAGGGTCAGGTTGAAGCTAGCCATAGGCAGAGTGTATTTTTCATTACCCTCAGGTACCGGGTGAAGCTCTTCCTTCACATTTAGTTGCACCATGTCTTTCCATGATTTTAGACCATCCTTTGTCTTGCCTGTGTCCATCAAGGTAGCAATGAGACTCTCAAAGACATTCTTCTGCACGTGTATAGCATCAATGGCATGGGGGACCTTCAAGTCTAACCAATAAGGCAGATACTAAAAGAAGATCAACTGTTTCTTAAAAGGTACGCCAATGATAGGAGGTGTGCTTCTATCTTTCTTCGTCACATCCGGATTCTTCTTTCTGAGGACGACACGTATGTTTTTCACCATTTCGAAGATGTGTTGCCCATTTTTTTGGTCTCTCCGGAGGGGGTTCATTCTCCGGCTTGTTGTCATAATATCTAAAGTATATCTTGTTGCGGTATTTGTGATTTGTCTTTAAGAAACATCGGTACCTTAGGTAAACTATCTTCTTGGATGCATCCAGGTACACCCATGTAGTACCATCAAAGCAGACTAAACATCCTGTCTTCCCTTTGATCTGTCTAGACAAAGCAAACAGCGCAGGGTAATCATTGGTAGTAACAAAGATCATGACTCTATATATGAAGTCCTCCTTTTAGAACACATCGTACATTGGCTCCCCATACCTCCATAGCCTCTCCATTTCTTGCATCAAAGGCTCGAGGAACACATCTATATCAATGCATGCTTGTTTTGGACCTGAAATGAGAATAGTGAGGAGAAGGTACTTTCTCTTCTGACATAGCAATGTTGGGGTGTTGTACATGGTCAAGATCACTGGCCATGTGCTGTGGTCGTTGGTCCTCTCATTGAAGGGATTCATTCCATCAGTGCTCAAGCCAAACCGTATATTTCTTAGGTCAGCGCTGAAATCTTTATGCTTGTCATCGAAGCGTTGCCACTAAGTACCATAGACCGGGTGTGCAATCACATCATCAACCACCTTGCGCTCATCATCCCACCATGTCATGAGTGCGGCTTCCTTAGGGTATAGGAACATATGCCTCAAGCGGTCAACCACTGGCAGGTACCATATTACCAAGGCATGAATTCTTCTCTGCTTTGCATCGTTGCCTAATGGAGTGTCCTCAAGGGGCTAAGAATCTTGTACCACTTTTTCCCACCCTTCTTCCTCTTGTTCCCTGTGGAGGCTTCATCCCTGTCATAAAAGTCATTGTTCTTGTACCGACTGTCCCCACACCTGGTATATTTATCTAGTGACTTGAACGTGTTGCCACAAAAAAGGATACAGTGGTTGGGGCATGCATGGATTTTTTCAACCCCCATTATCAATGGACTTATAACCTTCTTCGCTTGGTATGTGTTGGCGGGAACTAAGTTTGGCTATGGCAGCAACCATGATAGAAGATGCAATAGATCATTGAAACTACAGTCTAACCAGCCGTACTTAGCCTTCAGGATGAGTAGCTCAAGCACAAAACGTAGCAATGTCTAGTGTGTTGAACAACCCTTTTCAACACCATACACAGTCTCCTTCGATGCTTTTTTCACCCTTTCCAAATTTTCTAGACCTTTCAGGCTCTTTAGTAAAATCTCTAGTCCAAGGGCTCGAATAATGTCCTCCAAATCATCAAAATCATCTTCATCTCCGACACGTGCTCTGCCATCATTATTAGCACCATCTTCGTCGTTACCATTCCAACCACCAGCATCACCACCTTGTTCATTGCCAAACTTGGGATCCATTCGTGCATCAAGCTCTGCTGAATATTGAGATAGGGATTCCAGGGTTTCGTTGTCGTATTCCTCCTCATCTTCATCGTTAACCACAACCGTTTCACCATCATGAATCCACACTGTGTAGTCCTCAACAAATCCTCGCATAATCAAATGTGATCTGATGATAGTCATATATGTCCATGCCATATGGTTCTTGCAATCTTTACAGGGACAAATAATTATATCCTTATTCTCTGTCAATGTCGTTGCATGCTTCTCTGTAGCTTTAATAAATTTATCCACCTCTTCACGAAAACCTACCTTAAACCTTAACGAACCATATATCCAAGAGTTTCTGTACTCCATCTTTTACAACAACCAAAGAAAATACATTAAAGGACTACTTATTCAGATATTCTCAAGTAATAATTACTTGATAATAATTGTATATAATTCACATATATATGAATATAAATCAAATATAATTACATGAAGCATATCAAACACACCATGGTAGAGGATAATTAATTAATGGCCTATTTATCCATAAATAATTAAAAATACATATTTATTGTTTACAATAAACAATTTCAGCGGCAACAATTAATATTTTACCCAATATCTTTCATGCAAACCCTAGTTCAATTTTATCAAACATAAATTTATAAAAATAAAATTAATAAAAAAATCAAACCCTAGATCTAGATCTAGATGCACATGAAACATCCATAAAACTAACTAATTGTTCACTAAAATCATGAAACATCGACCAAATAAGGGTATGATCTTATTCCCTACCTAATTTACCCTAATACGTTCAAAACTTGGGTCTAATTTGTTTCATAAGTAGCTCAAGCACCATAGAAGAGAAAGAAAAGCAAAACTCTAATTTAGTTTGGACTAGCATTTCCTTACCTTCAACAATCTCTCCACCAAAGGATTTGAGACTAAAACCTCCCCTTAGTAGAGCAATTTTTTTGGAGGTGCTCAAGGCCTCTCAAGCCTTTTTTTCTCGGGTAAGAGTTAGTGACCCGAGGAAGAAGAAGAGGGCTGCAACCTTTTTTACGTGGAGCATTTTCCGCCCCTAAAAATCGCAATAGTGGGGGCGGCTAGTGAGTGAGCCGCCCCTATAAATCGATCCATTTGTAGAGACGGCTCATATCACCAGCCACCCTTAATGTATCATTTGTAGGGGCGGATGGTCTCGTGGGTCCCAAACACGCGCACTGTAGGGGCGGCTCTATCACCAGCCGCCCCTACAAAAAATGTCACGTTACTACAAACTTTTTCTGTAGTAGTGATCTAAGAAATGGGAGAACAAAGGACCATAGTCAGATTATATAATTAGTGAATGCTTGATTGTGTGGATGGTGTGTCCACGACTTGCTTCTAATTGACGCATTTCGATATATTCCGGCGGGTCATTGTAAAATGCCAGAATGGAAAATGAAAAAAGAGAATACACACCAAAGGATGAGAATGTGTGGACTGAGGTGGTCGTCCTCTCCTTTGGGAAGAAAGTGGAACCAATTTTTGTAGATTCTGCTTTTGCGTTTGTCCTTTTCGTTTCATATATGGATTGAATTACAAAGGTTTATGGAGTAAACTTTATGGCATCATAGTAATATATGGTTAGAAAAATGCTTGTGTTTCGCGACAATTATGTGGTAATCTACGCATTTTCTTGCTCTGTCACATGCATGTTATTGTCTACATGTTCATTGAATATATATACTTGTTCACTGGTTTGAATAATAACTTGAATGTTATTATTATGTCCATGTTCATGTATATAAAATCAAAGGTGTACGAAAATTAGGAAGCGTAATGCAATATATATTGCAAAACAGGTACTATATATGCAATGCAATGCGCAACAGTTTAAACAGAATATCAAATCCCTGCTGCATTTAGCATGAGAATCCGTGCACCACGCATTAGTTTATTGCTCAATCAAGTTTGCACTAGTGCAAGCAAAACATTAGCATTATCATGCTCGCACATACATGCTTAATTATAAAACCAAAGGAACAAAGCACAAACCCCTCAAGTAGTGAGTGTCGGATGCACTACAACTTCGTCCTAATCCGAACACTTTACCTGCCCAAACCACAGCTTCAAAAGCTAAACTCCCCTCATCAAACATCTCACTAATTTCCCCAGTGTAATTAATCTAATCCCCATTTGGCACTCATTAGTGGAACAATCTCCCATGGCCATCCATCTCCCCTCCACTTCTTTTCCCCACCAGTGTTCTTGCACTAGTTTGTTTGCAAAAAATTGTCTTTGCTAGAGAGTGCATATACCTTGACGAAATTTTATTTCCCTCATGGATCCTTCGTTGTGCAGCAAAAAGGAATTGCCGTTCGTGTCTTTTGTGAATTGATGCTGCTATGCCTTGGAAGGAAATGTTAACCAGCTGGATTTAGCATTGTTATATGATTGTTTATGACCACTATATTCATGGTAATTTTTAAGCCTTGTTTGGATCCCATGATCTAAAGTTTAGCCACTAATTAAACTTTATACCACTTTAACTCTTGAGGCTCAAAACATAAGGTAGTTTAGACCACGTCACAAAAATTTTAGACCACATAGGTGAGCTAAAGTGGTCTAAAGCTTTTGTCTTCAACTTTAGCAATTAAATTTTAGATCAGAGAATCCAAACAGGCTCTTAACCATGCAGGAAAGGCCCAAGAATATTTGGGACATGGTTTTGATGAAAGGTGTTGTGTGACTTTTTTCTATCTAGTTTTATATGCCAAGTGGCACAAAAGATTGAGTTGTTTAGGATTACTGATAGTCTAGAGGTTGTTTGGAACACAAAAAAAAAATCATCAGGAATCATATTGGAATTCTCATAGAAATTAGTTCAATCTCACACGAAAAAAATATAAGAACAAAGAAAAATTCCTAGGTTCTAAACAAGCCTGTAACTATATATGGTTTGAAAGCTTCTCTCATGTCTGCCAAAAGCCTAGCTATGGCATACTCTCTTCAGGTGACAAATACTTAAAATGTTTAATTTGCTAACATAGACATATGTGTAGATGTGTCTCAAAAAATATGCTTATAATCATATTAGAATTTTTTTTTCAATATTATAAATGTATTTAATGAAACTTGTTGGTCAGTGGTGCAAAACCATTTTACTGACGGGAGTATAACACATGCCAACATGAGTATTTTGCTAGTACAAAAGCCAACTTGACACACGTCGGCATATGCAACTTGAGAAGTGTTTTTAGGTACTCACTCCATCCCACGAAAAATACAATTCTCATTTTTAAGGAGTCAAATGATTTAAATTTTGACCAAAATTATATAAAAAATGCTAACATTTATGATACACAGTAAATATCATTAGACTAATTACATAGTATATTTTGATAATATTTATTTGGAGATATAAATATTAATATTATTTACTATAAATTTGATCGAGCTAGTTCGACTGACATAAATCTCATAATTACAATTTTTTTGACAGAGGGAGTACAATCTAGTTCATCATTTAGTTATTTCTAGAAGTTAAATGCCCTAATACACGCTTCTTACACACACAAAGATCTTGAAACATTTCCGGCCTATGTATACAACAGTCTTACAAAAGATCCTTTTTTAAAAAAAGACACTAATTAATAACACTCAGTTCGAAGACTAGGCTGCCACTCATGTGTCTGGGTAAAAAAAACTACTTGGCCACCCGCGCCAATTGCTGAGGTGCCGCTACAACCAAATCTTGTGAAGTTGGCTTCTGTAAGATAGCTCATGTACGAAGCCAATGTATAATCGAGTAAATAACCTGTAAAGGAAAAGAAGTACATTTCTTTTCAAAAACCAAGTCGTTCCTGCATAGAAACACTAAAACAGTATTAAAAACCATATCTTATGTTAACATATGTGCTATATCGTCCTCGTCGCAAAAAAAAAACGAGTTATTGGAAGGTTACTTTGGACTTCTAGTCAGACTTCTAATTTGATATCCATTCATGTGTCAACGTAAAAGGTCAGGTTAGTACCTCAAAAAAAAAGGTCAGATTAGTGAAAGCATCGGCTCATCCTGTGGTGTCACTACTCACTACCACCTTTAATTTTGACCTCTTCCTTAATCTTCTGTGGGCCAAAGAGCCAAAGAGGGTTCAGTGGCATCACAGGAGGTACTCTGAGCTCTGAAGACGACACGCAGGATGCGCACTAGCAAGATACCCTGACAGCGACTGACCTACCCATTTGATTGAGCTTTGACCAGTTCGTTGTTACCGGCCGGAAACTGCCCAAGCTAGATGCTGAATCTGTTCCCGAAATTCACTTGGAATTTTGCTGGTTCTTCGTTCAATTTGCCGCAGCGCCCACAGGCCACAGCTGATGAGTTTGGCTGAGTTCCAGTATGTCAGTTAGGCAAATTTCGCATTAACTGTTGCCAGTTTGGTCGCCGCCAAATTTGTTCAGGGGAATTCGGCAATGCCTCGATCAAAAGGTACACGGTGCTGTTTGGAACGCACGAGTCATGTCAATTCCGGCGATTTTCCCGTGTCCCTATAGCTGGCCATTTGGCCCCAGCACGACGGCCGGCCCGAACACGACATGAAGAAGCATGGCCCAAGAACGGCCTGGCCCGACGCTCATCGTGCCAGCCTGGCACGGTCCAGCCGTAGTGCCGTGCCTGGGCCTCCATTTCGGCCCGTAGTGCCAGCATGAGCACGGCCCACTTAATGGGCCGGCCCGGCTGCGGCACGGCTCGGCCACTGGTGGCCCAAAAAAAACCCTAAGTCCCTAACCCTTACCTCCTCCCCTCCGCAAGCAGACGCCGGCTCCCTCCGCAAGCAGCAGCCGCGGGGGCTCCCTCTCTGGCTTTCTCGGTCTCTCCCGTGGCTGCCCGTGGGGTGCCGCCGCCGGGGCGCGGCCGCGGCTCCTCCCCTCCCCAACAGGCCAGCAGCAGTCGCCGGCCCCTCCCTTTCTAGCTCTCTCCCGTGGCCACCCGTGGGGGGCCGCCGCCGCCGCCGCTCCTCCCCTCCCCATCCCCAACAGGCCAGCAGCAACCGCCGGTCCCTCCCTCTCTAGCTCTCTCCCATGGCCGCGGTGGAGCGGCTTCACTGGCACGGCGTGGCGGAGCGTCCTCTCCCTCGCGGCGCCCGGATCCATGGCATGGCGTGGCGCGGCCTCTCCCTCGCCAGTGCTTAGATCCACGGCGGCGGCGGGCAGATTCGGCAGTCATGGCCCAGATCCGCCCCCTTGCTCGCGGATTCGGCCTTCTCTACGGCATCGAGTGTGGCGGCGGCGCGGCCCCCGGCGAGGGCGAGCACAGGGGGTGGCGCGGCCCCACGGCGGTGGGCGAGCACAGGCGGCGGCGCGGGCACGCCAGGCTGCCGTGCTCGATAGCACGGCACGGCACGGCACGGTTCACCGCCGATAGGGCCATGCCTGGGCCAAGGTCTCGGCACGGCGGCACTGTTAGGCACGGCACGGTTAAGCCACCGTGTCACATAGTGCCGTGCCGTGCCTGACCGTGCTCATGCCAGTGCCGTGCCGTGCGGCCCGGTTGGCCATGTATACGGTGTCCCAAATAAACGATGCCGCCTGAGATCCAAACGGACTGCCGGATTCCTGATGCACGCTGCTGCCTGCAAAAAGAAGTAAGCTGCCCGAAATCAGCTGATGCTGATCCCTGCAGGATATGGATATTTGACTTGTCCTTGCGCTGCAATGCAGGTAAAGCCTAGATAAAGTGACTTGGCTGCATGCATGATGCATAAAAGTTTTGAGATGGCCATTGCAGTGTTGCAGCAAAGCAGCAGCAACCATCAACTGCGTGGGCATGCATGTCAAATGCGTAGCTAGTAGCTGCCTACAACTATATACAAGGTGACGACATACATACATCGCACAAGCAAACTTGAATTTAATTTCTGCACCGCAACTTGTAGCAAGAGAGAGAGATATACGGCAGGCAGATTCAGCAAAAGGGCCTAGCTAGGTGGTCGAGCTTCAAGAAGGACACTTGAGCTTTTAAAATGGTCATCCATGTCAGCACGCCGTGGAAACGGACAATCTGAGAAACTGCACCGGCCGGAGGAAGAGGACCGGAAAAAGGAGGCCTTGGCCGGTTGGCGCCTGAGTGCGCCATGCCATGCCATGCGCTGCAGGGGTTTTTAAGCGTTTTAAAGGTGAGGAGATGAGGTGACGAGAGACGCCATGTGCTGCAACTGGACTACTGGAGTGGGGTCTGTGGAGTCTCCCGGCCGGCGGCAATCCCCAGCCCCCAAGGCCCCAACAAACCTTGTGCCGAATGCTGGTGGCTGGCTAGTGCCGTCTGTCGTCTGTGCAGCACCCAATGACCCAACTGCCAGTTGCTCCTTGCGCAAACGTTATTAACAACCACAAGTGGAACTGTGGCAGGGCCACATTCACACAGCCACATATATATATGCCTTGTGTGTGTGGCGTTCTGGACTTGCATGGCACTGCACAGAGAAACGCTAAAGCGGTGGTAAGAGAATATATAGTGAGATAGTGCGAGAGAGCAAGAAGAGGCACATCGATCATGGAGAGAGAGATGTCTGCAGAGTATGAGCTGAATGAGATAGATGCTGCGGACACCTTGCATGGCTCTGTGGGGAGCAGGCTCTCCCTGTTTGCGAGGGAGCTCAAGTCGAGGAGAAGCAGCTGGGACAACAGCAGCGCCCTCAGGCTTCCACAAAACTTTTGCTATGGCAGCTTCGTCATACACCCTAATGGAAGGTATGCAACAGACTAAGAGTTTTTTTTTTCTCATTCTCCCATCTGACATCTCATCCGTTCAGCACTTCTGCTTCAGCTCATAGATGATGATGCTAGGACTAGGTAGCTATAGGTAGCAAAAGATGAAGGTGCCGATGCATGCAGAAGCAAGTCTCTAATTGCACGTATATTGAGCAGCCAGCCAATCAGAGAACGAACTTGTGCATGGAATGAGATGTTCCTGATTAAGACAGGAATCATGCAGTGGAGGGTAGCTGGCTAGCTGCCTAACCGTCGTTGCATAATTGCATTTCACTTTCATTCAGACGTACTCGTCCAATGATGCCAGTGTTCTTGATATATTAGCTGCCTGATCTCTACTATCTCTATCTGCTGCACACAGGTGGTACAGGATCTGGTCGAGCGCGATGTTCCTGTGGTCCATCTATTCCACCTTCTTCACCCCCTTCGAGTTCGGCTTCTTCCGGGGCCTCCCGAAGCACCTGGTGGACCTCGAGTGCGTGCAGCTCCTCTTCCTCGCCGACGTCGCCGTCCACTTCTTCCTCGCCTACAGGGACGCTCACACCTACCGGATGGTGTACGACAAGCGCAAGATCGCCCTGCGGTGAGGCAGGCTGGCCGGATGAATGAGCTCGGGGCCTCGGGCACCGTTCTTTTCACAAAAATACAATGGACCTAGTAATAGCATGCATCTCTCTTTCTGACAGTGCCTCTGAATTTCTGATTTCTGGTGTTCTTGCGCAGCTACATCAAAGGAAGCTTCGCTCTTGACATCCTCGGCTGCTTCCCATGTGATTTCATATACAAGGCGACGGGAAGGACGGAGGTGGTGAGGTGCCTGGTGTGGCTCCGCCTGTACAGGGCCCGCAACATCCTGGCCTTCTTCAAGCGGATGGAGAAGGACATCCGCATCAGCTACCTCTTCACGCGGATCGTGAAGCTCATCACCGTCGAGCTCCACTTCACGCACACCGCCGCCTGCGTCTTCTACTACCTCGCCACCACGCTCCCGCCGGCGCGCGAGGGCGGCACCTGGATCGGCAGCCTCACGCTGGGGGACACCAGGTACATCAGCTTCAGGGAGATGGACCTGCTCACCCGCTACGTCACCTCGCTCTACCTCGCCATCGTCACCATGGCCACGGTCGGCTACGGCGATGTCCATGCAGTGAACCCGAGGGAGATGGCCTTCACCGTGGTGTACATCTCCTTCAGCATCCTCCTCAGCGCGTATCTCATCGGCAACATGACAGCGCTCATCGTGAAGGGATCGAAGACCGAGAGGTTCCGGGACAAGATGACCGACCTCATCAGGTATATGAACAGGAACAAGCTCGGCGCCGGTATCAGGTCCCAGGTGAAGGATCACCTGCTGCTGCAGTACGAGAGCAGCTACACCAGGGACAGAGTCGTCGACGACATTCCGGTCGCTGTCCGATCCAAGGTATCTATCCACTCTTCGTACCAGAGGTATATATGGCCAAAGACCAAGAGAGCTTCATTTTTTTTTTTTTTTGAAAATATGGCAGGAGCTCTGTCTCTCAATTAAGATAGGAATAAGAGTTTATATACAGAATGGCCGAAGGCCTAAGGGCACGCCCAGAACACTTTCTCCGCTAGTGTGTTGAACTTGTATTTTGTTTTGCAGATGTCCCAGACACTGTATCTGGACATGGTTTCAAGAGTGCACCTGTTCAATGGATGCTCGGAAGACTTCCTTAGCCAGATTGTAAGATTTATTTGCAGATGTAGCAGAAGCTTCTTTGATTTCATTAGTCATACAATTAGTGCACGCATAGTATATTCATTCAAATCCTTCCACTCATGGTTTCAGGTGGTAAAGTTACATGAAGAATTCTTCCTCCCTGGGGAGGTTATCTTAGAGCAAGGCACTGTGGTGGATCAAATTTATATTGTGGCACACGGATGCTTGGTACGAATTGTCAACAGAAATTTACAACCATAGTTCTATTGTTCATTTTTCAAGAAAAAAATACATGAATTATGAGAAAACAGAACTGAGCTTTATCACTGCATGAGCACAAACAACTAACCTTCAATCATCCTATATTTCCCCGTTTGTGGCTGTCGCAGGAAGAGGTGGCCACTGGAGAAGGTGGATCAGAGGAGATCATCTCAGAGCTCCTGCCCTACGACATCGTCGGCGATGTCTCCGTAGTCTGCAACGTTCCACAGCCACACACAGTGAGGGTCTGTGAGCTTTGTAGCCTCCTGAGAATCGACAAGCAGTCCCTGACCAGCATCCTGCAGATTTACTTCAAGGATAGCCGTCAGATCTTGAGCAACCTACTCAAGGTAAGCATGTCAATCAAAGGGAGTGATGTTTTCGCAGCCCGGGCCAAAATTTAGCTGAAAAGAATTTGTTCTGTAGGGGCGAGCAACCGAGCCCAAGGGGAAGCAGCTGCAATCAGATATCACTTACCTGATATCAAGGCAAGAAGCAGAGCTGGTCCTTGGAGTGAACAATGCCGCTTACCATGGAGATTTGTTCCGTCTGAAAGGACTGATCAGTGCAGGAGCAGATCCGAGTAAACCTGATCATGATGGAAGGACTGCTCTGGTATGTGAACTCTCTCATACAGTAATACTATTCAGACTTCAGAAGTTCATTTTCACTGAAAAAACTGAAACGTGAAGCACATTTTCCTTTCTGAAAATATGAAGTATGGGCTGGCTAGCAGCTAGCATAGCTTAAATTATTTCCTTTTGTGAATAACCAAGTGTAAAGACATATGTAACTTCAGATTTACCAAAACCTCTCCTTACAGCATGTTGCTGCGTTAAGAGGATATGAAGATATTGTCAGGTTCCTAATTCAGCGAGGAGCCAATGTCAACAGCATAGGTATGCAGGAAAAATGTTCACTGCGACCATAAATGTATACATGTTTTGATAAACAACCGTATCTGAAACTGCAGATAAGTTTGGGAATTCACCGCTATTGCTAGCGCTGAAATCAGGCCATGAGAGGATCACCTCTCTCCTAGTGAAGCACGGTGCAGCCCTGAACCTAGAAGATACCGGAGGGTACCTGTGCAGGGTCGTCACGAACGGCAAGATCGACCTGCTCAAGAGGCTGCTCAGGTTCGGCGTCGACCCCAACTGCAAGAACTACGATCACAGGACGCCGCTTCACGTCGCTGCTGCCGAGGGCCTGCACCTCGTGGCCACCATGCTCGTAGACTTCGGAGCAGACGTTCTGGCCAAAGACAGGTGCGCAGCAGTATTATGCATGAATTTCACAAGAGTTTTTTTTTTTCCGACCACGCCGAAGCGCGTTTTTCATTAAGAAGAAAGGAGTTTCAAACAACAACTTGGAGACGGTAACCCAAGGTTACCGGACTCCAACGAACAACGAGCACCATAAAGCGATTACATAGCAACTAATTTGCGACTAAAACACACGAAGCAACCGGGAAGCCTCACATCCTGGCCACGAGTGAGTGGAGGCGCCTGAACCCGGCCGTGCACCAGGCTTCCACCTCGAACTTGAACCTTCGTTTTGCCCCATTGTAGACATGGTGATGCAGCAGCAGAGGGCAGTGATCAGAATAGTCGAGGAGAGCGGTTTGAGGACATGGTTGGGGAAGGCAGACAACCAATCCGCCGTGGCGAACATTCTATCTAGGAGCTCCAGTGTTGGCTGTTCTCTGCGGCTGAACGAAGTATATAATCTCCCCACCATGTTGATTTCCTCGAGCTGTAGCTGGTCTAGGAAAGCCCGGACACGCCGCATACTGCGCCTATCAAGCCTGTCATTATTTTTATCCTGTGCCCGATAGATCATATTGAAATCGCCACATAGGAACCAAGGGCCCAAGGAGGCGGCCCTGAACTGTCGCAGCTCATCAAGGAACTCGATCTTGTCTGAATCAAGCTGAGGCCCGTATACGACTGAGATCCACCAGGGCTGACCCAACGGAGCCCTGCTGGAGAATCTGGCGGTCAGGGAGAATCTGCCCCTATGTAGAGAGTCCACCGACCAGCAATCACGTGCCCAGGCCAACATGATACCCCCAGTCGCGCCATCAGTAGGCACAAAATCATAGTCAAAGGAGCCCCCCACAATTTCGACAGCAACATTGTTACAAACAGAGGAGAGCTTGGTCTCCTGGATGCAAACTATGGTTGGTTTAAGGAGCAACACAAATTCCTTGACGACATTCCTCCTCGCGCGGTCATTGAGACCGCGGACATTCCACACAAAGCAGCTGGAGTTTGTTAACATGGAGAACAGTTGGGCGACGAAGTCCATGAGCACTGACCGATCAGGCCATGCCATTGCCTAGCCCCTCGAGGTTGAGGTCCAGGGCCGCCAGGTCGATGTTGCCAAGCAACAGCTTCTGTAAACAATTTTGCTTCCGCTGGGTCATGTCCCCGCGAAACGCAAGCTTGAGTTTCGCTTCGGCCTCCGCATCTGGCGCATTCTCGTCGACATGAATCCCCATCTTCTTCAGCAGTACAATTTGCGCCTGTCGAGTCGCGTTCGGTGCACGCGGTCGTGCTACGATCCGTCCGCTCCGTCGCAAGGAATGGATCGAGACAGGCGTCCGGGAGCGGCGCAGCGTCGGTCCGCGGCGAACGAGCGGTGTCTGTAACGGGATACACACTTCACCCTCCAACATCTCCTGGATCGATGGTTCATCAGGCACCACGTCGCAAACGGCATCCGCCGGTCCTAGAGGAACTGTGTTAAGAGGAGGTTGTGCGGTAGGAGGAGTCGAGGATCCCTGCGGTGGTGGCGAGGCCGGCACTTCCAGTGTGGGTGGGCTATCTGACGTCTGTGGAAGGACTAGGCGCACAGGAGAGACACCCGGCCAAGGAGCCAAAGCCAGCTCGTCCTCAGCGCATGCTGCCCACCAGTCTTCGCGTGGCGGCGTTGGCGGACACTGGACACTTATGCCCACCAGCAGGAGGTGCGGGGCAATGTTGATGAAGCGGGCCACCATACCGGTGGCAGGGGAATTCCCGGCGTGCGCGACAGGGAGTGGCGTTGCGGGCACCGCAGCAGGCGAGGCGGGCAGCGCATCCCCGGTGGACCCGGGCGCCGGTTCCAATGTCAGCCGAGGCGGGGTGGGTGGTGGCGAATCCACCGGAGAGTGAACGACCAGCCCACGCGAAGTCGTAGCATCAGCATGCCCAAGAGGCTGGGCTGCAAGGGGGCACGACACGGCACCGATCAGGACAGACGTTGCCGGGGCAGCGTCGCGACCGCAGCAAGCCCCAGGGTGGTAGTGGTTGTAGTTGCTATCACCGGAGTCGTCGTCGACTTCAGAGTTCCTGTGGGGTGTTGGCCAATCCTCGACATAGCCGTCATTGGCGTCAGCATTATGATCGCCGTTACCCCCGTCGTCACTACCACCCCCATTATCATCGTCATGGCCGCCATCATCTCCATTGTCAGAACCTGGTGGCGTGCTCCAATCTTGGAAAGCAACCAGCCGCATACGTACCAGGTACCAGAGTCCGGGCGACTCAGTACGGGCAGCATCGTCCACCCCGGGCAGGCGAGGCTCGATGAAGGAAGGGTGCCAGCACCAAGCGGTGACGAAGAATTCCCGGTCATCATCATCAGGAACGCCCCGCAGTCTAGTGACCTGAACATGTGAGCACGAGGGGCCAAGGATGGTCTGCGCCACCGTCGCGTTCCGGGCATGCAGGGGCACGCGTAGCATCCCGACGACCACCCTGTAGCGGAAGGTGGCGGCGCTGGCCAAAGACGTGCGACGCCATGGCCGCCAAACCAGCGGCATCAGCGCCTCGCCAGGCCTGGAGGCGAGAACGCGATCTCGGTCCGCGTCCCGCCAAAAGTAGGCAACGAAGTCTTCCGGGTAGTGTTGACGAACCACAACATCATCTCTGGTGAGCTCAAAGCGGTTGTAGAGGTCGGCGTAGACCGCAACAATGGAGACGTGTGGCCTGGTCCCACCAACGACTGCCACCAGTGCACGTCCCAGGGCATCCTCAGCCGCCTGAATCACGTCGGAGCGCGGTACCACCACGAACGTGCCGCGAGGGCGCCACGGCTCTTCCTCCCCACCGATGACCATCACAGCAGTTGATGAAGACGGTCGAGGCGGCGGCAGAGGCGGCGGCGGGGGGGAGGGGAAGCCGCGCAGCACCATGGCACCGAAGTGGAGCGTCCCGTGGATGCAGACGTTGGCGACGCGGAGTCAGCCAACCCACGGCCATGACCAGAATGCGCGCGGTGGAGGTGGCAGCGGGGGAGAAACCGCGCAGCACCTCGGCACTGAAGTGGAACGTCCCGTAGAGGCAGACCGCGGCGACGTGGTGTCGGTCGACCCGGGGCCGTGGCCATAGTTGCCGCGCCGGGGCATAGTCCCACGGCGAGGCAGGACCCTGCGCCCCTCGTTGGAGCGCGACGGCTGGCGACGACGCTTGATGCCTGCCAGCTCCCTCCGGATCGGGAATGGGCAGCTAGTGACACGTGACCCTCGGTCCAGCAGTTGTAGCACTTGGCCGGGAAGCGGCAACTAGCCCGGATGT
This sequence comes from Miscanthus floridulus, assembly GCF_019320115.1. Classification (NCBI taxonomy): domain Eukaryota; kingdom Viridiplantae; phylum Streptophyta; class Magnoliopsida; order Poales; family Poaceae; genus Miscanthus; species Miscanthus floridulus. The sequence continues at coordinate 48,277,417 of NC_089591.1, read as the reverse complement.
GGTCGTTGGCCAGGCAGTTGAGGCATCGCCCATGGAGCCCCGGCGGAATGGGCCTCGGCGAACGTGGGGGGGGGAGGGGTGCTGGCGTCCGAAACGGCGACTGCGGACCAGGTGGTAGCCTTCCGCATCCGGCGGACCCCGGGCACGAGCCGAGTGAGCCGGCGGAGATCTGTGGCGTGGTGGTGAAAACCCAATGGCGGCGGCCTCTGGGTGGGAGCGACGGGAAGCCGCCATGAAGCCCTCCGGGCGTCCCCGCCGCTTCCGGTGGCGGCGCGCACGCTGACGTCGAGCGGAAGGCTCCGCCACCTCCTTCCCCTTTCCCGGCGGCGGTGGAGATGGCAGTGGATCTGCGGCGGAAAGGTCGTCCTCCGAGTCACTGAGGACATCCTCAGGACCACGGGCGAGGAGACACTCCAGCGGCAAATCTGGCGACCCAGCGCCGAACGCCCACGGCGATGGTGGCTCCACGTCCGCCCCATCAGCCCAAGAGCGACGGTGAGAGGGGGATCCGCTCTCCATAGCGCCCCTCCCTAGATCCGAGAGGCGGGGAGGCAGGCGGGTCCGGATGGGCCCCAACTGCGGCGGCGGGAGAGCGTGCGGTGGCGCGGCGATGGCGACGGTCCGTCGAGCTAGCTCATCGAATCTCTCTCCCTCCTACTATCCTTCACAAGAGTTTCAGAGGAAACCATATGATTCCCGTAGAAAATCTCCGAGATTCAAACGTCCCATACAGGCATACAAATTGTATCGCGTGTTGGCATTGTGCCTCTTTTTTTCCTTCTCTTGCGAAATGAAATGCGTTCTTTGACTTGACACAGTGACATGACTGCAGGTGGGGAAACACACCGCTGGACGAAGGTCGGAGATGCAGCAGCAGACCACTGGTCAGGATTCTAGAGCAGGCTGGGACTGTTGCAGTCACGCAGTGATCGCTGCTATGATCCAGAAATCTTCATTCTATGTTCATGTGGGAACAGCTGGCAATGAAATATTCTTTCTTGGTTAATGAAATCATCCGTCTGACCGTCTCCAAAGGCATGTCTCAAATTCTCTGTAGCCGAAACACAGCAGCAGAAATAACGGTTTCCATCGAAATTGGATAAATCTGGACAGCAGATGAAAATAGTCACGTACTGCACCCATGAAACTAGCGTTTTCAACCGATAGTGACAAATGCAATTTCAACGACGAGTGAAATTCAGGAGTGAAATTCATTCCAACACCGATACAGAATTCAAGCTATGGATGCACCTTCAACTTTAACAGCATATGATTGTGAGTTGACAGTGTTTTCAGAAAGAGGGGCACGACTGCACAAGCAGTACTGCATACATTGTTTTACATAGAAACATATTTAATCTGAATCCATAAAGTGAAAAATTGAATGGTGTGGCAATTACAATAGCAAATACTTTGCATTCATGTGATATAAATTTGGATAAATTATGACCCGGAGTATACAACCCGCTGATCTTTCTCATGTAGACATGACACAAAAGACTACAAAAGCAACTAAATGCAGTAATTTTGTCCTAATTATCCCATATCAGAGTTTAGAAAGGGTTTTGGTTGCAGTTGCAACAAGTTGCTAGCGAACAAAATCTTGTTACACTCGAAACCTTTGGTCAGTTCAGCACAACTAGATGAATTAATAGAAAAAAAATGGAACAGTGTCAACCGCAACGATTACTATATCAGCATTCAATCCGAACCGAACCATTCTGCGTCGAGATGAACTTGGGCTTCCTAATCACCTGCTCCAAGCACTGTATGATATCCCCTACCTGGAAATCGTCACAATCCTGAATCACCAGTCCACAGTCGTTACCCTTTTCGATTGTTTCTGCATCCTGCTTCTCCCGCTTCAGGAACGCACATGGACCCTCAAAGACAACATCTCCACTCCTCAACAGTCTCATGGTTCCGGATTTGCTGAAGTGGACATCAGTTATACGGCAGCCAGCAATTTTAATATCCGGCCCTTTTGACTTGCTGCGCCCTTTCAGCTCAAATATGTTCAGAACCTCAGCCTCACCTGAAACCTGGGTTTCAGCAGTTCCCGGTGCCTTCTCCACAATGGCCCTTCCCATTTCCTCAAGGAGGTGATAGATGACCTTGTGAAGCAAAACCTAAAGAATTAACACTATCATGTCAGCTTAATCCATTCACTCAGATGTATACAAAGGTTACATATCAACTGAGCATATACAAACAAAATAAATCAGTTCATGGAACTCCCGTAGTGTGGATAGTGGTCATTGATACTTTAGCAAGTGGAAATACAATGAGACCAACATTCACGACATTCAAAGCAACACATGATGTGAACAACAACAGCAAACCAGATTTGCAATACTTCAACACATAATTGCTTCTTTGTGAAATGATATGATTAGAAATGAAGCATGTTTTCTGGGGAAGACAACAGTTAATGTTAGAATAAATGCATATGAGGTGCTGAACCAATACAACAAGAAGCAAGCAGATTTGAAGCTCAGGCTATTATTCAAATTCAGAAAGCAATTTCCATGTAAGATTAACTAAAGTTCTATCGATTTGCATACCAAAGAAAGGGAACAGGCCATTCTATGATCAGAACATTACTGTACATCTGTATTACTCGTAAGTACTCGAGTTTTGAATCTACAGACCGCATTGCTGTGTTCAATCCAATGGTAGTTATATCCCCATTCTTCCCGGAGTCCGAGAGATAAATTATCTTAATATCATCTTCCCAAAGGATTCCATAACATCTAAAGATAAAGGTTCATTTGGTTTACCATCGCAAAGGAAAACAGAACATGGATGGTCTAGATTCTAGCATCTGTGCACAAAACCGAGAGTTTCCAAAATGGAAAATCGAACATTTAGCCAAAGATGCACTGAAAGTCTGAAACTCAATGATAGCATAGAACTAAAAGAAACAAAACAAAGTTTCTTGAAGCATATAATCACAAAGCATTAGAAAAGTAGTGATTCATGAACATGACACCTTTATGTTGGCTCTTGCTGCTGCTTGAGTGATAGAAATAGGTGGACTGCGAATGTTGAAACCAACTATATATGCTCCACATGCTTGTGCCAGGTCAACGTCATGCTGACTGATTGGGCCAACACCTACATGAACAACATTCACGAACACCTGTAGAGAACGTACTATGTATTAACTTACAAACTTATAATTTTAAAAAGATGGCATCATGTAAACAGAATAACCAGCAAGAGATTCACAGTTGGCACTTGGGAGTTTAACTTAAAAACTGCATAGTGTCAGATTGTGTGACACTAACTGCAGAAGAAGGAAATAAGGCATTAAATCTCTACGAGAAAATACCTGTGCACTATTAAGACTTCGTAAAGCATCTGTGACAGCTTGAACACTGCCTTGTACATCAGCTTTGACAATAATGGGCATTTCAACTCTTTCAGGAGCCTCTTCTTTAATTTCTAGCTCTTCTGCCATGCCTTGATCAATCTTTCGAAGCCTGTCTTTCTCCTGCTTCTTCTTCCGCCCCTGACTAAGCATTCTTGCCCTTTCCTCTGAATCAACAACTACAACATCATCCCCAGCCATTGGAAGGCCCCTTAACCCCTCAATCTCAATAGGCATTGCAGGTTTTGCAGACTGCATTATATTCCCTGCTGTGTCTCTAAGAGACCTAATTCTTCCCCACTCTGCTCCCACAACAATGTGCTGCCCACTAACTAATGTGCCATACTTGACTATAGCTGTTGCCAGTGGACCCCTGCCCCTGTCCACTCTTGCCTCCACCACAAAAGCCTGAGCAGGGCCATCTATTCTGGCTTTCAGGTGCCAAAGGGCGCCTAGGCTCAAACGGTTAGGTGACCCAGCGGCACTCCTCAGGTCCTGGGTTCGACTCCCCGTGGGAGCGAATTTCAGCCTGAGGTTAAAAAAATCCCCTCGTCCGTCCCCATAACCAAAGCACTTGGGCGACAGAAAGCCACCGTGTAAGGGTGGGGGCGGAGGTTCGGGGGTTTTCTCGGCCGGGTGAGAAGGTCCTTCTTATTTGTAATGCTGCGGGGGCAGTCTTAACCCCCCGGTCGAGTTTTTTTTTTATTCTGCCTTTCAGGTCCATCATCTCAGCTTGAAGGAGCAAAGCCTCTTCCAATTTATCCAAACCAGATTTTGCTACTGCAGAGATTTCAACAACCTGCACATCCCCACCCATATCCTCCAAAAGTAAACCTTCGGAACCGTTGAATTCTGACCCTCTCAGGGTCAGCTCCAGATTTGTCACATTTGTTTATTGCAACTACAATAGGAACATTTGCTGCTTTTGCATGAGACATAGCTTCCAGTGTCTGAGGCATAACACCATCATCTGCTGCAACCACAAGGACTACAATATCTGTAACAGCAGCACCTCTAGCCCGCATGGCACTGAAGGCACCATGTCCTGGAGTATCAAGAAATGTGATAGATGCTCCTGACGGCATCTCAACAACGAAGGCACCTATATGCTGAGTGATACCACCAGCTTCCTTGGCAGCAACAGATGTTTGACGGAGAGCATCCAAAAGCGATGTTTTACCATGGTCAACATGTCCCATTACCGTTAAAACAGCAGGACGTGGTTCATTCGTGCCTTCACCAGTGTGCATTCTTCTGGTATTAACACCAAGTTCCTGTGCAAGAAGCATGAAACAGTGGATTCTTATTATAAGAAACATAATTTTTCTAGAGATACTTGAAATGTTACATCATGGCAAAACTTGCCAGAAAAATGCAGAAAATGGAAATATGCAACATAAATGAAACCTGACATGTGCAGGTTCAAATAAAAAAATATGAAATCAGTAGTAATGCATAACTAATTTTGCTATTGCGGGCTCATGGAATAAACCACTGCCACAATCTGCAATATTTCACATTTTCTATATCATTTGAAAGAAAAAGGGCAGACCCAGTGCCGGAGGCTACCACATGAGTGGGGGTCTGGGGAAGGGAAAAACCGAGGCAAGCCTTCCCCCCGCAAAATCTGCGGAGAGGCTGCTTCGAACCCACAACCTGGTGACTCAGTGAGACAGCTCTCACCACTGCACCAGGCTTGCCCTTCATTTGAAAGAAAGCACCTAATAATATAAGTAAGCTTAAACTGTTGCAGATGGCTTATAATAGAATGGGAGCAAAGGTATAATCTATATTCTATGCTACTAATCAATCTGCAATTCAAAAATAACCAAGTTTGTTCAACAGACCTATCTTTGCGACATAGGATGTAATGAAAAGGAGTGAAGACATATCTAGAGCCCATTTCTAGTATGCTTCAGGCAATTAACAGATAGAGCAATACCAGTTCATGTAATTTGAAGAGAGAAAATTAAGACATACCATAGCAGCCAACTCAGCAAGATCAATGCTGATAGAGTCAAACTCAGATTCAACCTTTTCACCAAGATCTGCAAGTATGCCTTGAAGTGTACTAATATATGCACCAGTTCGTTTAGAAAGGTCAAGCAAAGTCATCCCATCAAAAATCTCAACAGTTTTATCTGGTAAAGATTTGATAGATATCTTCGGTTTTGGTGCAACATATGGTGCTTCTACAGGAGGCTGCGTTCTATTTTCTTTCTTCGCTCGCTTCTCCCTTTTGGGAGCTTTCAGACCTACAACATCCTCCCTTTTCCGACTCCATGCTAACATATAAACACCTGCATGAAAATTCCTATAAAGAAGATGGCATAGTCACCTGACATATGAAACCTGAAATCCACATAAAACTATAAAAGTAACAGTAGCAAGAATCCTAGTAAAATGGTGCCTAAACTTCAATGTTAAACGATTATACAACATCAACTGTTTCAAAATACAAACAAATGAATGAGACTAGAAGGACAAAAAATGAGACGAGCAAACTATGAAATCTGAATTGAGTAGTTACCAAGGAAAATAAATTGTTCATTTGTTCAACCATAATGTTAATCATTGTGATCCACATTTGTTAAATTAGAACAGTACCCTATATCATAAACTCAAAGGTCGGTCATCAGAAGACAAGAAAAAATATTCATGTTTAAAATATGCCATCTAAGCCAACTCAAAATACAATCAAGCATCATGTCTTGAAGTCCATATATCCAATCTACCTATAAGTTTTATCTTTAGAGAGATGTTAGCTTCAAACCACCCAACAATCTTCATGATCTAAAACAATCAAAAGTTCACATACATGTGCTCATGAATCACATATATGATTTTTAAGAATCAGAGATAAACCAAAATATGAAGAAGCACTACCATCACATGTTTTCAGTATTAACAAGTGTGGTGGAATTCACATACTTATCTAGCACCAAATAAGATATTACTAGTCGCATAGAACGTGTCAACACAACATCTATATAAATCAATAGTGAAATTTGAACAAAAAAGGAGCTTCACCAATGAGTATCACATCAACTTAGTTTCTAAATTTGTGGTCACATGAAAGGTCAAAGTGTCAAACAATATGAGATGCAAATTGTTGCATACAAAAGTTGCAGCCATCAGGCACCGCTCAGAAGTTTGGAAGATTAACAATAAAGTCGAAATAAGTTTCGTCCACAGAGACGATTGCTGATGGATCTAACACACTTTAACCCTTTTCTAATAGAACCAAACAATTATTTGAAATACATGTGTTGGATGCTTCAGGTATGTCTTGTATAGTTGCAGAACATGTATAGGTAGTCATGCAAAGCACATATATAAACGTACCTGATAGTGAAATGGTTAGAGGGCATACAACTAGCAGCACGTTTGGGCCTATCACCGCGGTAGACCTCTGCATTTTGGAAGCCAAAGCAGATGTAACTCCAATCCATAACTTTATGAGAGATTTACACTGAAACATGACAATGAGAGCGAGACTATGATCAACTTACGGGCCAGATTTCCGATTGTTCCACTGGAGAAATGCTTTTTGACCCCATGATCCTTAGGGAACGCCAAATTCACAAGACCCGTGTGAAAATCCTGCAATACGCAGATGTCAGCACAGATGCTACAAGAGCTTATTCCTGGAAAAAAATCGAAGGGAAAATCGGGGCTCCGCACGCGCAAAGACCAAGCCCTCAGCAATTAGTTCCCATCTTACCTTCCTTCGCAGCATCCGCCACGCCATTCCTCCGGCCCCGTCGGCACCGACGAGCTGTAGCCCGAGCCCGGAGGCGTCAGATTCAGGAAATCGAGGGTCACGCTCGTTGGGTTGGTCTGGGGACGCCGGGGTATTGGAGCCGGCGGTGCTGTACGGGCGAGCGTCGGCGCGAGCGAGCGCTGTGTGGGAGCGGCGGCGGCGGCGTGGGAGAGGACAAGCACGATGTGGGAGAGCGGCGACGCAGGCACCAGGGCGGGCAACGGCGGCGTGGGAGAGGGCAAGCGCGGCGTGGCAGAATGGCGGCGCAGGCACCGGGTGCGAGCGGCGGCGGCCTGTGCGAGCAGAATAGCTCGAGCGGTCTGGGAAGAGGGAGATTTAACTTTTTACCGTTATAAGAATCGGCACAATATGAGGTTAGGCATGTAACGGACACAAGAGATATAAATTATCATTTTTAGGGCCTGTTTGGTTTTCGGTTGACTTATTAAGTCAGGTGACTAAAACCAGTGAATTATAAGTCATATCTGTTTGGTTGTAAATGACTTATAAGTTCATTAAAGGTGTGGGCCCCACGCGGAAAAGGGTGACTTATAAGTTTTAAGCAGGGGTGAACCAACTTAAAACTTATAAGCAGGAGTGACTTATAAGTTGATGGTGTTTGACAAAATAAGTCACTTATTTTATTTTTTTAACTTATAAGTAGATGATTTATTTGGAACCATGCCCTTACACTTATGGCACAACATGTCAGTTTAGATGGAATCCGAGACTGAGGGCTCGTTTGGGTGCAGCGACCCCCGCCGGTATCCCCGTCCAATCCACGGGCGGAGAAACACCCGTGATTCTGCATCCCTTTGTAGCCCCGGTACCCATTTGGATACAGCGTGGGGCGAAAAAATACGCGTGGCTTTTCGGTCCTTACCCGTTGATCCACGGGGGAGGGAATAAACGCCTGTGACCTCGTGTTTCTCCTTCCCATCGCGTTCTCTCTCGCGCGCGGCGTCGCCTCCTCTCCGACTCGCAAGGTAAGCCATGGCGGCTAGGGTTCGAGCTCTACCCCTCTCCTACTCGTGCTCCTCCGCATCTTTGCTCCCTCCGTTCACAGGCCATCTATTCTTTTCGTCTTCCTCGCAGAGCGCCGCTATGGAGCCTAGGGTTTGAGCGCCACCCGTCGCTGCTCCGTCCCCAATCCACTAGCTCCACCCTCGTCGAGTTGCTGCCTGCACCCTCTACATCCCCGGTCAGCCTTCCCGTTGGTGGACTCCTAGCCACAGGTTGGACGCTACCTCCTCCTCTTGTTGTACATTTCTTTTAGATCTGCTGGGTGTTCATGAATTGTGTGGTGGTCTGATGGCGACCAGTGCTTTTTTATTGACAATCCTGTCGATTTCTTTCCACTGGAGCATGTTTGGGTCAATGGCAGATCACTTGTGCATTCTTAATTTAGTGCTCCTATATCTGTATGTGTGAATATTTTTTATGTGGATTCGGATTCTTTAATTTTGCAGTATTTGTTGTGTTGTTCTGCAAACTGCAATGTCTACCTAGGTAGCCTCCAATCCACGGTGCTGCACTGTATGCATATTTGGTTCCTCCTACTTAATTTGGATTTGGTTCCTCCTAGCGTCACATATTTCTTCATCTACAATAGCCTGTTAACCTAAACCTACAAGGCTACAAAGACAAGTTGCATATGTAATCTCTGTTTGTGGTACAATCCATCTCTCTTCTCGTTCCATTTGTGTTTAACCATCTCTGTTTAGTTTAGTGTCCGTTTAGTTCTCAAGCGTGCCTAATGTCTTTTGTTGCTGTGAAAGAAAACAAGCTATTCAGAACAAGCTATTCAGAAAAATATTTTCTGAAGAAATTAATACTGTTTCTTGTGATCACAAGAAAATATTTTTCTTGCTTCAGATTTTCTTTAAAAAAGTTTTTTTTTCTAGCATAGTATGGTAGCTCTCTGACACAAAATGGCTATTCAGAACATTATATTCCTTCGGAAAACTATTTCCAAGATAATCAATTTGGGAAATTGATTGTAATGGTAGAAGCCAAATATTAGTTGTAATATAGTAGCTGTAATGGCAAATACCGTTATTCATTTTAAAATATCACCTGAGAATTTGCCGCTGGGCTAGATCAATTTAGTCAGTAATAGCTGTAGCTGTAGCTGTAGCACATTTTAAAATACCATTATTCATTTTAAAGCTGCACCTTTTCTAGAAATAGGAATGTGAATGCATCTTGGTTAAAAAACTTCTGGTCTCAGTAATTATGTATACAAGGCACTTTCTACTTTTTCAGTATTCTTTCATATGAGTCTATTTAGATGGAGGTAACATAATTGAGTAAAAAAATTCAATAGCATCCTGGAAAGCTTGTCACTTGATAGTTATGCACGACATGTTTTTTATTAGACTGTCACTATGAATATGTCACTATGAATTTGTGGTATAGAGCTGATGCTTGTCACTATGAATATGTCTCAAGTTAAAGAATTATTATGGTCATTACTTCGGATGGATGTATGCTCTCATACGCTTTAGGGATATGATACATTAATTAATTGCATGCCTATCTTCAGTTAACTATGCGCAGATTTCAGTTAACTGCAATCCAGTTCAGTTGTACTGCAATCCAGTTCAGTTGTTAGCTGCAGCGACTGGTTGCTTCTTTTTTTAGTTGAACATTAGGTTAATGACTCCAGTTCAGTTGAGGTTGTCAAACTAGCTTGCTGCTCTTTGTTTGGCTCAAGGTTTTCTCTGTTTTTGTTTTTCAGATAGCGCACTACAGCTGCATTTTAGAGTGTCAGTAGTAACTGACCAGTGGAGAGTTCAGGTAAAACTCAGCTGTAGACTTCGTTTTTCAGTCAGTTCAGAGATTTTTTTGTAGTAGCTGTTTGTTTTCCATCGGTTGCTAGCTGTCTTAGCTGGTATAGAGCTGATGCTAATGTCAAATATAAGGGTCACACTATGAATATGCTTCAATTATAAATACATAAGTAGTCCAATATCTGCTTGGAAGGGAAATGCATTCTATCTGCTTGGGAAGGTTTATTTGGTTGCATCCCAACAACTAACCTTGGTAAGTTAGCTTGCTATCGATTGGTATTAGTTGGTCAAGAAATATGAAAATCAGAGGAAAATCAAATATAGTGGATTCATTGTTTACATTCAGTGGTTTTTCTAGATTAACAAAGATGTTTTTATTAACTCTATATGAGTTGCTCAGATATGAAGTTTGTTGGTTTATTGGTTATAGAAGCCTGAACCTTGATTGCTTCTGCTGGGTTTCAACTCTAGCCTACCCCAACTTGTTTGGGACTTAAATGCTTTGTTGTTGTTGTTGTAAGTAGTCCAATATCTCAGCTGGTATAGAGCTGATATAGAGCTGGTATAGAACTTGTATTTTGGAACATAGGCTTCAATTATAAATACATAAGTAGTCCAATATCTCAACTGGTATAGAGCTTATGTTAATGTCAAATATAAGGGTTACACTATAAATATGCTTGCAGAATTAGTACTGCTACCTGTGATCTTGTTCGGTTCAGAGAGAAAAATAAAGTACTAACACGTACTTTATTATAAATACACAAGTAGGATAATATCTCAGCTTGTTTTTATTTGCAACTTTTAGATAATGGGCTCTAGGAAGGAGAAAATTAGAAAATTCATACAGATGGAAGAAGAAGATGATGATGAATTGTTTCTTGTCATTGTTCCTGCAATACTTGAATGTCTGAATGAAGAGAAGAGGCCAGAGCATACCTCCGAGTATACTGGTGCTAAGAAGGTGAAGGAAATTCTAGAGAGGCACGAGAATTGGTGTAAATCTGAGTTTCGTATGGAGACACAAATATTTAAGGAGACATGCAACTATCTTAGGCGTGAGGGTCTATTGCGTGACACACGAGGTGTTACCATTGAGGAGCAGCTAGGGATGTTTATGTATATGATTTCACACAATGCTAGCAATGATAGACTGAAGAAAACATTTCAGCATAGTGGTGAAACTGTCCATAGGCACGTAAGGGCAGTTTTCAATATCATTCCCACTCTCACATATAGATTTGTGAAGCTTCCTACTTTCAACCAAACTCACCCCAAGATCACTACGGATCCTAGATTTTGGCCCTTTTTTCGGGTAAGGCATAACACTAGACCTTACTGTCTCTCCAACATTTTGTTCCGTTTTTAAGTTTTATTTTTTTTACAGAATTGTATTGGTGCTATCGACGGCACACATGTGCCTATCACAATTGCAGAAGAGAAAGCCCCCCCATATAGGAATAGGAAAGGCACACTATCTCAGAATGTCATGGTAGCATGTGACTTCAACCTGAACTTCACATTTATCTCTTGTGGGTGGGAAGGGTCTGCTTCAGATGCTGGAGTTCTTTGATCAGCTATTTCCAAGGGTTTCCAAGTTCCTGAGGGAAAGTTTTATCTTGTGGATGGTGGGTATGCAAATGCACCACAATTCCTGGCGCCTTATCGAGGAGTTAGATATCACATTGCTAAGTTTCGGCGGCGCTCATCTCGAAGAAGAGAATATGCTAATCACAAAGAGCTTTTCAATCATCGTCATGCACTTCTTAGAAACCATATTGAGAGGGCTATTGGGATTCTTAAGAAAAGGTTTCAAATTCTGAAAGTGGGAACACATCATCCCATAGAATCTCAAATAAAAATTCCAGCAGCAGCCGCTGTATTTCATAACATAATTAGATGTCTAAATGGTGACGAGAATTGGCTAGATCACCAACCTACTTATATACCAGAATCTGATCATGTTGATCTGCCACAAGGAGATGATAATCATCAAAATGATGTGCAGTCGCTGAATTTACAAGACCATGCTGCAAACGTCCTAAGAGATCAGATTGCCATGCAAATGTGGGAACACTACAATCAAAGTCGTGCTTAGGAAGTAGCAGTCAAGTCGTAGAGCATGAAGATTATTCTGTAGGGTGTTATGTAATAAATGTTGAACATGCCAATGTGCTATTGTACAAGACATTTATGTTTATGACTTCCTATCTATGTGAGTTATGTTATATGTCACCAAACTATTACAGTTGTGTTTGAATGTTATTTTTGTAAACTCTAGCTATGACTAAAGGACAAAGCTCAAGAGCATCATGGAGCTTTAATTATGAGAAAGGACTTCTTGATGTACTTCAAGAACACAATCATGAAAGGTTTAAGGGCTAAAATGGTTGGTCACCTGAAGGATGGAGAAGTATCATAAAGCATTTCAATGAGAAGTTTCCATCCGCTGGATTTTCGAAGGCACAGATTCAAGACAAGGAGAAGGGCATTAAAGGAAACTACAAGGCCATTCGGGCAGGAATTAAGAAAAGTGGGGTTGGCTGGAATGATTCTTTGTGCATGATCAATGCTTTACCAGATAAATGGAAGAAACTTATTGATGTATGTTGTAAGATCATTTCACTTGCTAGATAATTTGGCTTGTTACTATGCTGCTAAGTGCTAACTTTAGTTTGCATTTGCCAGGATCATCCAAGGCTTAAGAAGTTCCAAGCAAAAGCATTTCCTTTGTATCACGAGTGTGAGAAAGTGTATGAAGGTAAACTTTTTATTCAGCTACTAGTGCAGATAGCTTTTTGTTAGACTACTACAGGTGTGCAACTGTCCTACAGATAGCTTTTTTGAACTATTAGCATGTGTTTCTCAAACTGTGCAGCTGTGTAACTGTCCTGCAGATAGCTTTACAAACATGCAAATTGAACGTATTATTTATTAATCACCTATCATCCTGTTTTGCAAATTGTGTTCTGAACTCCTAGTTGGGGTTCAGTAGAACATCCTATAGCTTGAACCTATTATTTATTAATCGCATATCATCCTGTTTTGCAAATTGTGTCCTGAACTCCTAGTTGGGGTTCAGTAGAGCATCCTTTAGCTTGAACCTATTCATCCAGAATTGTTCCATTCCTTTCAGTTGGCAATTATAGCTGATGATATTTGGACTTTGTCTATGCATATGTGCATGCAACCTGCATGTGAATGCATATGGTTATCTCTTATGTGAAAGCAGGATATGTATTGACATACTTTTACTGTTATAAAATACCAGTTGTCAGGTGTGCTTTGGAGGTTCATGTTCCTTTAGCTTTATTCTTCTTATTGCAGCGCTTGCAACTTAAGAAACAATAAAAGGATCCATCTATGTGTTAGATCTAGTTTATCAGATTAGGGATGGTCAAATGTTATGCAGCCTACGTGGCTGACTATCTTTTGATTACATGTGATTGCCATGTGTGTTGCGCAAAGATATGAAATGCAAGTGTGCAATGTGTAATTTTGACTATACTATTGTGAAAACCTATGTGTCTTCTGATACTGTTGCATGGAATGTTCTTGGGAGCTTTTTATTTCAATGTGTGTTCTGTACAGTAGTAGCTTTCCTGCTACTACTATCCTTTTCTGCTAATATTTTTGGGATATTCATGTGACTTGAGTTTATTTATCCACATGAAACAGGAAGCATTGCAACAGGTGAATTAAATTTCACATCAACAGAGCCACTTGAGTTGCACCCACCGTCTTCCACTCAACATGTCAACGCCAGTGACATAGATGCTCCAGATAGCAGCATGAACCCTTTCTCTGCAAGTATGGATGATCATAGGGCATCAAGTGAACCTATAGACCTCACTGGAGCAGAACCAGCTTCCTCTACTTGTTCAGGACAAAAGGGATCAGGAAGTGGGAAAAAGAGAAGCATTGCTGGAGTTCTACAAGGCTATTTGGACCACAATATAAAGCAAAGCAAAACTTTTGTGGGATCACTAGATGAAACAAGTAAAGGTGACTATTCTATCAAGAAGTGTATGGATCTTCTGGAATCTATGGAAGAGCTCTCAGATGAAGAGAAGGCGCAAGCAACAAGCGTCATGAAGTGTGAGGTGAACAGAGAAATTTTTATCAACTTCACAAACCCAAGAGTTCGCCTATTGTGGATCAAGGGTGAGATTGCTCCAAAGGTAAGTTTACTGTTCTTGTGACTACCTACTTTGGAGTGCCTATTGACTTTTGAGTACTGAGACTCCAAAGCCACTATTTTTGGATAAGGAAAATATGTGAAGCAAGATTACAGAAGGAACTCATTTTAAATTATAAACTCTACTAAATTATCAGTAGATGGTTTGCATTGCATGGGTATACAACTATATGCTAAATATCAATGTCTTAATCCTCTGTATGGAATAAATGGAGAAGAATCCACGAGATAAGGTGCGGTGGTTTCAACCCCCACACCCACATTTCTTTCATCTATTATTCTCTTCTTTCTAGGGTGCGCTGGATATGCTGGAGGCACAATCTTCAGACTTACCTTTTTTTCTTAGAAATCTTTCTAGTGATCTAGTAGTAGTTGGCAAAGGTTGTTATTATTAGCGTTTATCTAGATTTATTTTCAGCACTTTATGTCTTAACAACTGGTCCCTAGTTCAACATTGGTCCACATTGTTCTGCCTTTCCTCGACAAGTAATTTAAAGTGTGGTTGAATGGACCTCGATACATATCGGATACAATTCTAGACAAGTAGTTTACTTCCAAACAATAGCACTGTCACTTAAGTGGTCATTTGGAAGTAAATAACCATTATCTTCCATCACAAACCAGTTATGCACTTAGCTTTTCCTAGAGAGTATCTGTAACTCATTTCTCATAGAAGCCCATTCTAAACTAGGAGACAGTTAAGCTAGCTAGGCATATAAGCCTGATCTCAGGCAAATCTCTCCATTACTAAACTAGGAGACAGTTAAGCTAGCTAGACAAGTAGTTTACTTCCAGACAATAGCACTGTCACTCTAAATTTGATGATGTCTTACCAAAGAGAGGTCTAAATTTGGTAGTTGGTGATTCGATATCAAAACAGTTCATTAGCTCCAATATTATGCATTTCACTGTTTGGTAGGATTTACGGTGCAGCTTTTTCTGGAGATGAGTTGTATTTCTTAAGTATCTGAATTAGCTTCAGTCTGGGTTTACATTGCACCATTTTACAAATATTACATTGCATCGATTAATAGTGATTTTTCTTCATCCAATTGCAGGGCTGATTCTATATGCTCTAGCTTGCTGATGCTGGTTGTGAGGGATAGAGTGTAGTGCAGTTATGCCGAGACAGTTGTTAATTCTACCTAGTTATGCAGCAAGATTAATGTAATATGTACTTTTGTTGTAAACCTGTGGACTCTTGTCTGTTTTCTTGGGTTGCTTAACACACTCATCTAAAGCCAATGGTGATGACCAGCTGTGAGATGAACCTATGTTCTCTTGTATTTTTGAAATCTTTATTTTTCTGATTTTTTTGAATATTTTTTGTCTGGCCGGGATTTGTATCCCGGTGGTTCCCAAACGGTAGCCGGTAATTCCCCCCCCCCCCCCCCAAGGGAATTCCGTCTCCTGGGCGGGCAGGGTGGCAGGTGCAGTGGAAAATTCCCCTGGGGGGCTCAAACCCACGTGCCTTTTCCACCACACTATCCAAAGGAGCCCTGAGGGTGATAAATAACCGTGGCTGCCCCTGCCCTCTACGTTATCAGGAGCAGCACCACTGCCTTGTGAGCTAGCTTGCTAGCTTCAGGATTTCCTGCTCCAACAGCTCTAGATCAGCGTACGAGCTCCCGCCTGGCTTCACTGCACGGGCGACCTCCGCCGCGAGCGCCTTGGCGCGGGCCCTGACGTCCGGTGCCCTTCTGGCCGGTAGCGTCGGCCAACACAGACGCCAGCTCGCCCGTGTCAGGGACAAAGCCGAGGCCGCCCTTGCACGCGCGGACCGCGACGCGCGCCTCGTCCACGAGCAGCCGCGCGTCGAAGAACTGGTCGGCCACTAGGGGCCACGCCAGCATGGGCACCCCCGCGGCCACCGCCTCCAGCGTCGAGTTCCAGCCGCAGTGCGTCAGGAACCACCCCATCGCCGAATGCCGCAGCAGCGCCACCTGCGGCGCCCACCCGAGCACCACCACGCTGCAGCGCGCGCCTCGAACACGTCCGGGACCACGGCGCCGCCCACGGCCCACACGAATGGCACGGCGCTGCGCTCCAGCGCCTCGGCAAGCGCCGCCGCCACGTCGAGGCTCAGCACGGCCTGGCTCCCGAAGCACACGTACACGACCAAGCCTTCCAGGAACGCGTCCAGCCACGCGCTGAGATCGGCGAAGCCGACGTCTGTCTGCGCGCCGCGGGCACCCGCGGCATCCGCCTCCGGAGCCACCGGTCCCACCGCCTAGACGCACCTGAAGCCCAGGTCCTCGAGCGGCCGCTCCAGGTACCTCCCCTCCAGCGCCCTGAACGAGTTGAACACGAAACCCCAGCTGTTCGTCGTCGTCGTCGCACTCCGCGGGGCGACTCACCAGGCGGCGGAAGGTCGAGTGCGGGACAGCGGTGCGCAGGACGCCGGACGGCGAGAAGGCGATCCCCGCGGCGCCGATCTCGGGGGCCAGCGGCTGAGCCATAGCTAGAACCTGGTGGGCAGGGGCAGCCGCGGTCATTTGCCATCCCCATGTTGTCTCGGATCTCACCTGGACTGACGCGTTGTCGTGCCACAAGTGCAAAAGTGGCAATTCTGTATCTCTTCTCTTCGTTGTGTGCCAAACTCGTATTGCCAACCGTTGCAGTGAGATCTCAGGAGGTGCTAATTCTTATAATTGTAAAAAGTTAAATCTCCCCTCTCAAGAGGACCGGAGGAGAGAGATGATGTGGGTCGTATGGGCCTTGCCCAAAACAGTGTCTCCCTCATTTTTTCTAATTTTTTTTAAAATTTGTTTAACTTAATCTCAAAAAATATGTTTGACTTAATTATAACCAATATTATGATTAATTGATGCAAGAATATGTACAATCAAGCAGGGGCACTTTAGACATTTGGTACAGTATCTTTTGTAATTGTAAAAGTTACTTATGTAAGATTGTTGCTTGAAATTTTTAAAATTTTTAGACACGTGAAATATAGCAACTTACAAGCACGGGCTAGGTGAAAACATTTTTCAGAGTAGGCTTCTTTCCCCCCTCGAGTGCGATGAACGGATAATGCCAGATCAAGAGAGTATATTTATATCTATTCTCTAATATTGAAAAGAAAAAATTCTTTTCCAGATGTTGACCCACCACTCTCTTCCGCCAGGTGTATCTATCCACTACCTCGAGCATAAGAATTCTAGTTGATTTTACTCGACGAAATAGAAATAATAGAGTTGACCCATGTGTGATCCAAGCTCATTTCCCGCGCTCATGCAAGTTAAAATAGTACATGTCCAGCTACATATAAAGTCCGATTCTAAGACATTGTTAGAACATATAATGTAGTCATGTGGAGTCTAGTTCTAAGACGTACTGAGCATGTGATGCAGGCGATAATGTTCTATTGCTCCGTACATAAAAAAATGGAAGGAGCATGGTTTCTGAAAAGACCAGGCATCTCTCTGACTTGGACCGTAGGAACCACATCGAGATAACGGCACGCAACTACGCAAGAAATGGGTCATCAGTTCATTACCATTTACCAGAAACGACTACATTACTCGGGGAGAGTTTTGACGTTTAAGAATCCATTAACACTAGTGCACTACAAGAGCAGCTGCGGCTACGAGCCTACTAAAAAGTACTACTAAGCAGGAGTAACAACGACTACGACCAGTGAGCTGGAAGCGACTGGTGGCCCAGGTGCTGCCGAAACAGCAGGAAGCGACTGGTGGCCCAGGTACTACTAAGCAGGAATTGCTTACTATCCTAACTACATCAGCCAGGGGCGACCGCGACCCATGCTCACTCTCTGCTTCTCTTGTTGCTGCAAGCGGGGCACTTGTACTGCTTGATGTAGTCTGCCTTCGCAGGTGTGATGCGGACACAGTCACCATGGTACCACTTCTCACAAATGTCACAGCCAATCCAGAATTCTTCATTAGAATACCTCCCTCCACATGTACCGCACAGGTAAGCTTGATCCCTGTCGCCTCCATCTTCTTTCATGAACTGTTCCTCCTGCTTTGGCGGGGGCAGCTTTGCTGGCTTGCTGTTAGAATTGGGTTTCTTGGATGGCAGGAGTTGAAGGGAAAATGCATTATCAGAAATCAGAAACTTGTGCAAATAAGAGCAAGAAACAAAGAATGTTATGTTGAGCTTATGTGCCTACCTTAGAACTCGACTTGGTTTTGCCGTTTGAGCTGGGGGCTTTTGGTTGCTTCTTCCTACTTCCTGTCACAACTTCAAATACAGTGGGATGATTATTGATCATCGTGTAGAGCCGTCTCCTGCAATTCAAAATCCAATGACGAAGACCATTGTCAGATTTCCCAATAACCAGAAGCAAACAAAACAGTGACAATCATTTCCCTGGATGGGAATGGGATCATATGTGTATGTATCATGCTTGTGCACCATTCTACAAATATCATACGCAAATTCCAGATTCAGGAATAAATATTTGTGTACAATGAATTGGTCAGCGGAAGGGCGGGCCTAGTGCAAGCGGCAGAGTCTTACCGCCTGTGACCGGAAGGTCCCGGGTTCGAGTCGTGGTCTCCTCGCATTGCACAGGCGAAGGTAAGGCTTACCACTGACACCCTTCCCCAGACCCCGCACAAAGCAGGAGCTCTCTGCACTGGGTACGCCCTTTTTTTTAATGAATTGGTCAGCGCCTTGGCAGTTTTCTAGTTTAGGGCTAATGCATGCATGTTGATCCACCAACTAGCCTTTCCAATTACTGGTAATGCCCTAGACTCACAGATCTAATCCAACTGGAACCAACACACAAGTTATAGAAAAATGTTTCTGAATGACATTGACAGCCTGAGAGGCATCGTAACATGTGTTCAAGAAAAAAAAGCATGTTGGCAAGCAAAGGAAGAATTCTCTGAAGCAAATATATTAGACACATGGAAATATCAAATTGAAAGGGTAAACTTTAACAAAGAAATTGAAGTGGAAACTATGACCAGACCTGGCATCTTTATCAAATCCAAAGCGAGCCCCAAAGTAAAATGCCACAGCAATCAACCATGCATCACTGTGCACAGCTACCAGCGAGAGCCAATCTTTCTCTAGCATTCCATCACGAGCAAAGTTTATTCCCAGTGCTGGCTCTGGTAGTTCTGGAGGAACTTCCTCAGCAGGAACGGTAACTTCCCAGGTTTCATTAGATAGTCCATATAGGCACAAGTTTTCCTTCTCTGGCAAAAAAAGGACACTTCGAATCAGCATTATGGCCACAGAGAAGACAACATGGCTCATTCAATGACACTTTTGATAACACAAAATGGCACATAATGTGTAAGAATAAAGTAGCAGGTTGATTAATTAAAGCAAGCAAGCATATAGAAGTGGATTTTGCCGGCACAGACAGAACGAGTAACAAGTACATAATACTCCCTCCATTCCAAATTATAAGTCATTCTAACTTTCTTGGAGCCAAAGCATCTCAAGTTTTACCAAAATTATAGAGCGTATTACAAAGATTTATGACATAAAATAGGTATACTATGAAAATATAATTAATAAAGAATCTAATGAGAGTTAGTTGGTACCATAAATGTTATTATTTTATTATATAAATTTGGTCAAACTTGAGATGATTTGGCTTTCCAAGAAAAATGGAATGACTTATAAATTGGGATGGATGTGAGCATCTTTCTTGCCATAAGCAGCAAAGCAACAATTCAAGAGAAATCAGACAATTCTGCAGCCAGGTACAATTACAAAGGCCAGTGCATTTTACCACACCCTGTGGTCAACTGGACCTATACTTTTTTCCCCGATATTCAGCATGATTGCAGTAAGCATAAGTGCAAGTGAAACTAGGCGCTAGCATCTCTAACTCAGATTAGCGACGAATAAAAGTCAGATAACGAGTAGAAAAGCAGGACCTAACTAGTGATTAGACATCATGCAGACACGCAGAACCAAGCATCAGCAATCGATTAACCATACACCACAAAATCCTACCACGACAAGGCGCACTGGAACTTCACCGAGCGCCACAAGAGCAATCCAATCGAGTAATGTAAAAGACCAACACCCAGAAACGCAGTAGGGTTGAACAGCAGGAGACCACAGCATTGTGCACAAATCGTCTCCAGCGGAACAAAAAAAAAAGAGGCAGAAACAAGCGAGAATACTCACCTGGGTCGCACAACTTGTAGAATTTCTCCACATCTGCGCGCCACGGAAACATACAAGCAAACGAAACCGTAAGCCACGAATCCCACAGCAAAATCCAGAACGGAAAAAACGACCACGGGAACAGGAAGGAGGGATACCGGTGGTGAGTGCCTTGAGAATGCCGGCACGGCGGGCGCGGAAATCCGTGAAGACATCCTCGGGAGTGCGCGTGTTCGGGAATATGGCGGCCGAGCCGGACCCGTCCATCGCGGCCGCTCAGCCGCACTGCAGCTGCCGGGGAGGAGTGGTAGCGGCAGCCGATGCGAGGCTAGGGTTCAGGCGGAAGAGGACGAGGAGGCGGTGTCGGAGGTGGTGGTGGACTGGTGGCGGCCTGGCGGAGGCGGAGTTGCGGAGAGGATTAAAGTTCGGAACCGGGTGGGGGGAAGCTGAAGGGCTTCGCTGTAAATTTATTAAATTGGTGGGGGGTCTGGGAACTTGCGTCTGACGCAAGCTCTATTTTCGAGTTGGGCCTTGGTTGGACACTTCTCGGGTCCCACACGTTAGTTAAGCCGGACCGTACTACTGGGCCAGATCCGTTGTCATCGTTTACTACAGTTCGTGTTTTCGTAAATATTGATTTTTTTTGTGACTAATATTGGTTGATGATTTGACACCAAACAATGTAGATTGGTGGAAAAATTGTTTGTACTAGCAGGGAACCCCGCGCTTTGCGCGGGTAATAGTGGGGAAAAAATATTTGTATTGCGTCCAAAAAAAAAGAGAGGAAAAAACAGGGTGATACTGTTCCTTAACGGGCAAGTACTGTTTGTAGCAACCCGTTACTGTTCCAAAACCCGGTTACTGTTTGCGAAAAACCTGTTACTGTTCAGCAGGGAAAACCCATCGCGCGTTGACTGTGCTGGTAACAGTGTTCTGTGAGAGGAGACGGAGTTTTTGGATTGCACGCTTATTATACTATTGTATAGATAACTTTGTCAAAATTTATACAAACATTTTTTAAAAAAATATCCAAATATTATTTTCTAGAATATTATTTAACTTTGTAAAATTCAATAATTTTGTTTTAACTCAAAAAAATGTGAAAACTAATCAATATGTTTTTCTAAAATCATTTCAAATATTTGAATTATTTCAATTATTTGAATCTTATATGTTCCTAAAATATAAAATTGGACCAAATAGGCAAAGATGAAACGTTCATGCAGGCTATGACAAATCCTTGGAAACCACAACGTGAATCACAACGCACCCTGTTGTGCAAACTACAAGCAACATTTCCTTGCAATGTCTCACTTGACCATCAAGACATGCACATGAAATAAAAAAAATAATTCAAAATTTGATTATGCATTAGCATGTATCATGGTGTGTAGACTTACCGGACAATAATGCAGACGTTGTATGACTTATCATAATGGAAAAAGTCTATATGATCCCCTGAGGTATCCATAGTGATCTACGTAACTCCTGAACTATAAAACCAGGTATTGTGCACCCTAAACTTTAAAAAAACGGGCAAAAAAACCCTAGGTGGTATTGAAAGGTGGTTTTGCTTATGTGTCAATCCATGCTGGCTAGCTTCAACCTTATGGCATCTACGACCCACCTGTCAGCTTCACTGGGTGAGGTTAGCCCAAGGATGAAATATATTAGTGCAGCCCCACGTCCCCGACGATGCCATCCTGCTCCTGGCGCTCGCTAGCTGCCGCAGCACCACCGCCGGGCGCGCGTACGCACAGCTGTCTCCCCGCCGCAGCACCACCGCCGGCTGCGCGCACGCACAGATGTGTCTCGCCGCTCGCGCTTGCTGTCATCTCGTGGACGCCTCACCTCCCGAGTCCCGATTGACGCTCCGCTCACGCCTCGCGCCCATGAGTTATGGTCTAGGTCCAGGAGCCGGAAGCCCAGAAGCGATGTGGTGGAGATTTGCATGGATGCATGCATCGTGGAGCTTCAAGCTGTGGTCTGTGGACGTGCATGGTTTGTTATCTCAGATAATCAGAATGTAGATGCATTAGTTTAGGTGTTGCGTGGTCACCTGTTGTCCTGTTCTTGCGGCTGGTTGTGCATGTCCTAGAACTATAGTTTTCCAAATGGGCCAGGCCCGCTGGGCCGGCACGGGCCCGGTGCGAAAAAACACGGCACTGGCCCGGTGCGGCACGGCTTGGCCCGTGCCCGTGCCTGGCCCGGCCTGCCACCGTGCCCGTGCTTGGGCCTACACACCGGCCCGTAGTGCCGGCACGGGCACGGCCCGCTCCAACGGGAAGCACGGGGGTGGCATAGGTGCCTGCCTGCCGTTGATCCCCTCCCCCCGCTCCTAGCCGTTGGATCCTCCCGTGGGGGCAGGAGGGCTATATAATCCTCCCCGCCGCGGCCGCTCCCCCGGCGCTGGAACCCTAGCTCATTCTCTCGTCGCTCTCCTCTCGTTGAGCCACTGGTGGCCGGAACGGGCACACGACACGGCCATCTTTGCCCCTCATCTTCATCCCTGAACGTCAATTGAGCCTCATCCTCCGCATCTTGGCCGCATCAGAGTCTCCTCTCCGTCGTTGACCTCGTCGGCCGCCGGCACCTCTAGGGCTCCGGTAAGTGGGTTGCACCCTTAATCTCTCTCAGATCCAGTTGTTTTGAGACTTATAAGCATGTTTTAATGGTTTGATTTGTTTGTTTTCACAGGTCTTTTGCCAAGGCAAGGCCGTCAAGGTACCAGGGGGCCGAATCTATGCATCGTTGACCTCTCCGGCGTCTCCGGTGCTCCGGCCGTAGAGGTGAGCCCCCTATTGTCAAACCCTAAACCCTAGCTCATCTCTGATCTTTGCTCTTTGGTCTGATATTTGTGTTTTGCTTGGTTTTTTGCTCTTTGGTCTAGATCGTCGGGTGGGACGACTTTATAAGCCAACCGCCGCTCCTGGCTCGGAGCCTTTCCAAACCCTAGCTCATTCCGTCACCATGGAGTCTTTCGACGGGTAAGGGGTCAGTTTCGGTGGCCGGTGGTTCACTCTTCTCCCTCTCCGCCCTCAATCTCCCTCTTCTCCCTCAGATCCGGTGGTTCCCTCTTCTCCCTCTCTGCCCTCAATCTCCCTCTTTTCCCTCAGGTCCGGTGGTTCTCGCCCTCAATCTCTATCTGTTCCCTTATTCTTCATCCCTGAACGTCGATTGAGCCTCGTTCTCGGCATCCTCACCGCATCTCCATCATCTGTCCGTCATCCACATCGCTAGCTGCCGCCACCTCCAGGGCTCTGGTCTCCGTTGAGGTACCAGGGGTGTGTAATTGGTCCATCTCATCATCATCGTTTACGGGGCTCCGACCGTAGAGGTAAGGGTAAACCCTAACCCTAACCCTAACCCTCATCCCCAACCTAACCCTGCTTTTATCTGTTGATTGTGGCAGCCGTCGAGGAACCGGAGACGACAGAGATGGCCCCAGGCGCCGGGCAACACGACGATGGGGAGTTTGACCACTCCCAGAACGACGAGCTACGTATGTGCGGGATGGCCAGAGATGATGAGGACGATGATGTCCGCGAGGACGCTGCCGTGCTCTTCGGCCGTTCTGCTGCTGATCCCCTTCCCGTTGACGACTCCGACCCCCAGTCGACGTGGCTGATGCCGACGGTGGCCAGAGCAAGGTTAGCCCTGTTGGTTCTAATCGCCTGAAAGCATCTAGGCCCCCTAGTTGTGTTTCGGTGATTAATGACAATACAAGATTACTATGACTAACGTGTGTTTTGTAGATGCAATTAAGTTAGGTCATGGTAATGGAGATCAATTGGGCAATCATGGTTGTCGTGCCCCTATGATGGAAATCATTTCGATTTTCAAAGGATGGACGACAAGGTTAAGGATGACTAGTTCTAAGTGTCGATTGGAGTTGGAGAGACACTTAGAGTAGTTTAGGACTTTGTTTTTCCTTTGGCCATACTATTAAGGGGGGTATGGATGGGTAGCTTGACCTAGGTGAGTCTAGTGAGTTAGGCGTGGTGCACACTTGTTAAAACTAGCTCTAGGTAGCTCCTACGAATGCCTAAGATCCTTTGGAGCAAACTTCATTCACATATGATCGAGAGTTGGAAGTGAATGGAGGGTCAAATGCTGACCGGACGCTGGCTCTGGTGCGACTGGATGCTGGACGCAGGGTCCGGTCAGTTCATTTGATCAATAGACTGCGTTCGGTGCGACCTGACGCTGGAGAGGTCAAGTGACCGGACGTTGAGAGGCAGCATCCAGTCGACTCCAGTAAGGTTCTAGAGAAGGGAATCTGCGACCGGACGTGTCCAGTCAGTACTGACCGGACCCTAGGGGTTCAGCGTCCGGTTGAGTACAGTAAGGTTCCAGTAAGGGTTTAATGCGATCGGACGCGTCCGGTCAGTGGTGACTGGACCCTGCCAGTGTCTGGTCAACACATTTTCACTGGTTCACGGGTTGAACTGACCGGAGCATCCGGTCAGTGCGACCGGAGCGTCCGGTCACCCCGCAGAAGCTCATAACGGTTTGTTTTTCAGGCTGCCTTATAAATAGAAGCTCCACTCGTGTGTGGAGTCACTTTTGCTCATTCCAACATCTGAAAAACACATTTGTGAGTGCCAAGAAGAGCAAGGTCCTAGTGAGGTGATTGAGATTTGAGAATTCAAGAGAGTAGCCTCATTAGTGAATCAAGAGTAGCCAAGTGTGCATCCATCTTCTCATTAGGCTTCGTGTGGTCAAGTGAGAGTTAGTGCTTGTTACTCTTGGTGATCATCATCACCTAGATGGCTTGGTGGTGATTGGGAGCTTGGTGATCACCCGACGGAGCTTGTGGGTGACCCAACTCAAGTTGTGAGCGGCTTTGGGTGATTCACCACGATGGAGTGTCGAAGAATCAACCCATAGAGAGCACTTGATCCTTGCGCGGTTCAAGGGGGAGCTACACCCTTGCGCGGGTGCTCCAACGAGGACTAGTGGGGAGTGGTGACTCTCCGATACCTTGGCAAAACATCGCCGCGTTCCTCTCTCTCTATTTACTTTGAGCATTTACTTTGAGCATTTACTTTGAGCAATTCAATACTTATCTTTACATTCATAGAATTGCCATGCTAGAGTAAGTTTGGAATATATGTTGCAAGTCCGTTGTGTGTTAGATTAATAGAAACACTTTTCTAGGCACAAGGGGTTAATTGGGCTAACCGTAGGATTTGATTATTGCAAGAAAATTTAGAATTAGCCCAATTCACCCCCCCTCTTGGGCATCTTAATCCTTTCAATTGGTATCAGAGTCTCGTGCTCACGTTTTTAAGCTTAACCGCTTAGAGCAAAATGTCTCACGAGGATGGACCTCCTCCTATCTTTGAGAGAGATGACTTTCCATATTGGAAAATCCGCATGGAGGCGTACTTAGAAGCTCTAGACGTTGGTATTCTTAGAGCTGCCTCACAAGGCTTCCTAAAACCTCGGGATGCTACTAACCTACAAGGCGATAAGGTTAATTATGAAAAATAGAATACAAAGGCTCGCAACACCATCTTTAGAGGCCTTTGCAAAGATATGTTCAACCATGTAAGGAACCACAAAGACACCCATGCACTATGGTCGGACGTTTATGCGCTCCATGAGGGAACCAAGAGTGAGCGTGAGGAACGCTATCATCTTGTGATTAAAAAGCTAAATTCATTTGAAATGCTTCCCAAAGAAAGTGCTAATGAGATGTATTCTCATTTAAATGTTCTTGTAGAGGAAGTTAATGGGCTTGGACTTACTCAAATATCACCATCTGACATTGTGAGAAAGATCTTAAGTGTCCTCCCCATTGACAAATATGGGCACATTGTGACCATGCTACATCAAGGTGATCTTTTCGCCGCTACACCGACATAAATCTTGGGAAAGATCAATGCTCATGAGATGTACATGCACATCATGCCATAAGATGGCTCATCCTCTACAAAGAAGAAAGAGAAGGACTTAGCATTCAAAGCTAGCCAAGATAAGGGCAAAACAAGACTTGAGTATGAGAGCTCAAGTGATGAAGAAGATAATGAAGAAAGTCTTGCTCTTATGGTGAAGAAGACCGCCAAGATGCTAAAGAAGCTAAACAAGAGTGACATCAAGTTTGATGGCAAGAAGAAGAAGTTCTTCACTAGATCAAGAAGAAAGCCTATCTCTGAGATGGATTGCTACAATTGTGGCGAACTTGGGAATCTAGCTCATCAATGCACAAAGCCCAAGAAAGACAAGTTCAAGAACAAGAACAAGGGCAAGAAAGATGACTCAAGTAATGAAGATAAAGATGAGAAGAAAAAGAACAAGCCATACAAGAAAAGAGATGGCAAAAAGAGGGACTTCTACAAGAAGAAGAAGAGTGGAAAGGCCTACATTGTCGGTGATTGGCTCACGGACATTGATTCATCAAGTGGATCATCCGATGATGATAGTGACAATGAGAAGGTGGCCACCATTGCTATTGATCTTGCATCTTCACATCCACCATCACCATCATCCTCTACACACCTATGCCTTATGGCCAAGGATGAACGCAAGGTAACTAAGAATGATGATAGTAGTGATGATAAACAAGCTAGTGATGATGATAGCGATAGCGATGATGATTCACCTACATATGATGATCTTGTTAAAATACTAAGAAAATACACTACAATCATTAGAAAGAGTAGAGCTACAAATGAAAAGCTTGATGCTAAAAATAATTCACTCTTAGCTAAGTGCGATACATCGGAAAAGGCTAATGATGAGCTTAGAGAAACTAATGATGCTATATCATCCAAACTCAAGGAGCTCAAATCTTCTAAGAAAGAGCTTAAAGATAAACATGATAAACTTGAGTGGGTGCACAATGAGCTCATCACTAGTCACAACAAGCTAAAAGATGAGTATACAACTCTTAAGATCAATCATGATACTTTTGTCATTGCTCAAGAATTCCTACCAAATGAGCCACATGATGCTACTAACCATGTTGTTAAAATTGATATAGCTACATCATGTGATGATTTGATTGATGAGAGCATTGAGCAAGGATCTAGTGGCAAAGGCAAGCAAGTGGTTGAGTGCAATGACTTGATGAATATATCAAGCTCAAGAACACAAATGAGAAGCTCATGAAAAATCTTGAAGAAATGAAAAGCCACAACACCATTGTGCTAGAAACTCTTGATCATGACAAAGAGTTGATTCTTGAGAATGAGAAGCTCAAAGAAGAAAACAAGAAGCTCAAGGAAGAGAAGAAAGATGATGCTCTAAAGGAAGAAAATAAGAAGCTCAAGTTAGAGAAAGAGCATCTCAAGATTGGATTGAGCAAGTTTGCTAGAGGCAAGCACTCATGAACACCATCATGAAGATGGATAGAAGTGGCATTGGATATGTGGCAAGTATAGAAAAGAAGAAGGCTCAAGTTCAACAACAACAATCAAAGTCAAAGCCAAAACTAAAGAGATGTTTTGAGTGTGGACAAGAAGGCCACTTTGCTCATGAGTGTCAAACTCCACCGCCACAACCCTTGCCCAAGCATGCTAGACCCTTTGCCTTCAATACTCACTACATGCTTAGAAAGGACTCTAGTGGAAAGATGAAAGTCATGTTCTTAGGTCCCCCTAACAAGAATATGCCTAAGAAGATTTGGGTGGCTAAGTCACTTGTTGAGAAGGTGAAGGGCCCTCAACAAGTTTGGATTCCTAAAGCTTGAATCTCTTGTGTGTAGGTGAACTACAAGACCGGTGGAAGTCATTAGGTTATTGATAGTGGTTGCACTCAACATATGACCAGTGATCCTCATATGTTCACCTCACTAGATGAAGAGGTAGATGGACAAGAGAAAATAACATTTGGAGATAACTCAAAGGGCAAGGTTAAAGGATTGGGCAAAGTGACAATATCAAATGATCATTCCATCTCTAATGTGCTCTATGTTGCTTCATTGAGCTTCAACTTGCTATCCATTAGACAATTGTGTGATCTTGGCTTCCAATGCTTGTTCACCAAGAAGGAGGTTGTTGTATCCAAGGTAGATGACAATCAAGTGATATTCAATGGATTTAGATACAACAACTTATATCTAGTGGACTTCACCTCCGAAGATGCAAATTTAAAGACTTGCCTATTCACCAAAACAACACTTGGGCGGCTATGGCATAGAAGACTTGCTCATGTTGGGATGAGCTCACTCAAGAAGCTTATGAAGAATGATTTGGTGAGAGGGTTGAAGGATGTGAAGTTTGAGAAGGACAAGCTTTGTAGTGCATGTCAAGCCAGCAAACAAGTTGCAAATACTCATCCAACCAAAGCTTTCATGTCAACCACAAGAGTGCTAAAACTCATACACATGGATTTATTTGAACCAACAACATACAAGAGTTTGGGAGGGAATCTCTATTGTCTTGTGATTGTTGATGACTATTCAAGATATACATGTGTATTCTTCCTTCATGACAAATCCAAAGTTGCATCTTGCTTCAAGAAGTTTGACAAGAGAGCTTAAAACAAATTTGAAGTGAAGCTCAAGAAGATAAGAAGTGACAACGGAAAAGAATTTGACAACACAAACATTGAAGCTTATTGTGATGAAGTTGGGATCAAGCATGAAGTCTCCGCAACTTATACTCCTCAACAAAATGGTATAGTTGAGAGGAAGAACCAGACTTTGATCACTCTTGCAAGGACAATGCTAGATGAGTACAACACCCCCGAAGCTCTATGGGCAGAAGCAATCAACACCGCATGTTATGCATCAAACCACCTATTCCTTCAAAAGTTCCTTGGCAAGACTCCTTATGAGTTGCTCAATGGAAAGAAGCCGGACGTCTCCTTCTTTAGGGTGTTTGGTTGCAAATGCTACATCTATAAGAAGCGGCAACACCTAGGGAAGTTCCAAAGACATTGTGATATTAGTTTTCTTGTTGGTTACTCATCAAAGTCCAAAGCATATAGAGTATTTAATCATGCCACCGGCTTGGTTGAAGAAACATATGATATGGAATTTGATGAATCTAATGGCTCCCAAGGAGCACATAAGAATCTTGATGATGTAGGTGATGAACCATTGAGGGAGGCTATGAAGAATATTCCGGTGGGAGACATCAAGCCAAAAGATGATGAAGATAATGTACAAGTCATTGATCAACCTTCTTCATCAAGTGTGCCACAAGATGGTGAAAAAGATGGGAGAATAGAAAATGAAGATACTCATATCTCCCATGAGCAAATGGTGGTACAAGCACAAGATGTTGATGCTCCACAACCTCCTCCTCAAGTGGTCAATAGAAGAAATCCACCTCTCCTACAAGATCATCCACAAGATCTCATCATAGGGAGTCCATCAAAGGATGTAATGACTCGATCTCAAAAACTTGCTTCATTTATTGCTTATCACTCTTTTGTCTCTTGCTATGAGCCTACCAAGGTAGAAGAAGCTCTCAAAGATCCGGATTGGATCAATGCCATACATGAAGAGTTGAACAACTTCACTCATAATGAAGTTTGGACTCTTGAAGAGCGGCCAAAAGGTGCACGAGTCATTGGAACAAAGTGGGTGTTTCGCAACAAGTAAGATGATCGAGGTGTTGTTGTGAGGAACAAGGCAAGACTAGTTGCAAAGGGGTTCTCTTAAGTTGAAGATTTGGATTTTGGAGAGACCTTTGCACCGGTTGCAAGATTAGAAGCCATCCGTATCCTTCTTGCATATACATCACATCATGAAATGAAACTATATCAAATGGATGTGAAAAGTGCATTTTTAAATGGCTTTATTAATGAACTAGTCTTTGTTGATCAACCTCCCGGGTTTGAAGACCCTAGATATCCTAATCATATTTATAGGTTGTCCAAGGCACTATATGGGCTTAAGCAAGCCCCAAGAGCTTGGTATGAGCACCTTCGGGACTTCCTCATTGAGAAGGGCTTCACCATTGGGAAGGTCGACACCACACTATTCACCAAGAAGCTTGATGGACATATCTTCATTTGTCAAGTATATGTTGATGATATCATCTTTGGATCATCAAATGAAGACTCATGTAAAGAATTTGGTGATTTGATGTCAAAGGAGTTCAAGATGTCCATGATTGGTGAGCTTATATTCTTTCTTGGTTTTCAAGTCAAGCAAATGAAAGAAGGCATCTTCATCTCTCAAGAGAAATACACAAAAGATCTTTTCAAGAGATTCAAAATGGATGAATGTAAGCCAATCAAGACACCAATGCCTACCAATGGACATCTCGACCTAGATGAGGGAGGTAACCCGGTTGATCAAACTCTCTACCATTCTATGATTGGTAGCTTGTTATATTTAACCGCATCTTGGTCCGACATCATGTTTAGTGTGTGTATGTGTGCTAGATTTTAAGCTAGTCCTAAGGAAACACATTTAATTATCGTAAAAAGAATCCTTAGGTATCTTAAGCACATACCAAGCATTGGCCTTTGGTATCTCAAAGGAGCTATATTTGAATTAGTTGGCTATTCTGATTTGGATTATGCCGGATACAAAGTGGATAGAAAGAGCACATTCGGAGGGTGCCATTTGCTTGGTAGATCACTTGTGTCTTGGTCCTCCAAGAAACAAAATAGTGTGGCTTTGTCCACCGCCGAAGCAGAATACATTGCCGCGGGTGCTTGTTGTGCACAAATCTTATACATGAAACAAACTTTGCTAGACTATGGTGTAGTTCTAGAAAAGGTACCTCTTTTGTGCGATAATGAAAGTGCGGTAAAACTTGCAAATAATCCGGTTCAGCATTCTCGCACCAAGCACATAGATATCCGCCATCACTTTCTAAGAGATCATGTTGCTAAAAATGATATATCACTAGAAAGTATAAGAACCAAAGATCAATTAGCGGATATCTTTACTAAACCGCTACATGAGGCTACATTTTGTAGATTGTGGAATGAGCTCAATGTACTTGACTTTAGCAACTTCACTAAAAATTAAGCTTGTGTTGTCCCTTGCATTCATTGTAATATACAACATGTTTAATTTTTGGCAATGCATATAGAGCTTGTCTAACATGGTTAAGATAACCGCCGAAAAACGTGTGAAGAAGCTTAACCTTGGATCAAACTTGACAAGCAACTAGATTTACTTACAAAGTATTCCATATGCATGGATGTTGTTTTGTCGTTTTGTTCCATTTGCTCTCTTATTGCCTATTTTCTTAAAAAGAATTATAGCCTAAGGCAAAATATTTTGAAAAATATGAGGGTTTGAGAGAGGTCACTCACATCAGTCCCAATTGGTGTTTATTTGGATCTTATTCAAGTTGAGACTTGATTGGGATCAGGCAGCGCGAAGGAACTTTGAAGATTTGCTGGAAAAGGACCACCGGATGTTGCTGTCCAGCGTCCGGTCATTTCACAGGAGGTGAACTGCTGCTGAAGGAGTGACCAGACGCTGCGTTTGTGCGTCCGGTCAGGAAGGGATCCAGCATCGGTCGTTTGAAGAAGGAATGGGTTGTACTGATCGGACCCTGCCTACGTCCGGTCATGGACCACCGGACACGTCTGGTCACGATTCTAGAGGCATTGGACCTCTCTGGAATCGACCGGACGCTGGGTGGTAGCGTCTGGTCGCTACCACCGGAGCGTTCGATCAGTGGACCTCGCGCGGCATCAGGACTCTTCTTCCATTTCCTTATCTGTTGCGTTAGGGGACCTATTTAATCCAATCCAGCCATACCTCCCCATCCAGTCCAATGCCCTAGCTGCTGACGCCGCCACAGCATGCCTCGCCAGCTCGCTGTGCACCTCCCATGCCAACGCCGCCGTCCAGCTCCACGCGCCACCATCCACTGCAGTCGTGCCACCACCGTCTGTCCCCTGCTCCCACGCACCTCCCGCGTGCCTCTCATGATCCAGCGCTGCCGGAGCCGAGCCAGTGCGTCCGGCGTCTCCAGCCAGCAAGCAGCTCCACCGCGCCATCCAAGGCCTAGCCCTTGCCTCCTCGTTCGTTGGTAAGGCTAGACCTTTGCTCCAAATTTGATTTGCTTGTGACCTAGATCAAATTGCAATGCACTGATTTCAAATCACATTCAGGGATTTTGATCTACCCTAACCCTAGTCAGTTCCGAGGTTCCCCGCGTGACATCTCCTCTTTTCCCAGATCGCTGATCGTCAGGTAGCATGCCCGTCGTCTCAATTTCGCACCTACATTGCTTGCTTCCTAGGTCTTTTGCATCTATTAGATATATTGTATTTATTCATATATCAATCTATTCTATCCTACAGCGAGTCGGTGCCATTGAGGTTCTTGTGGCAGTTGTCAGTCAACTTGGAGCCAAGCTCGCGAGTATAGATCGAGGCCAAGCCTCGGGAGTGTTAGTTTGACAGTTGATCTTCGTCAGCGGCAGTTCATCTTCTTATCAGATCAGATGGCTCATACGAAGAATATTGGTGGTGGTCCAGGAGATGACGATCGGAAGCCCCCGCCTCACTAGCCTACAGGATTGAAAGGCAAGGCAACAAAGCAGGTGACATCCAAGAAGTGCAAGTACCCCGATGCAGAGACAGAGAGAGCAGCAGCAGTCGCTGAGGCCCCAGAGCATGCCGAGAGAGGAGGTGCCCACCGTGGAGTTGTCATAACAGATCATCTGGCACCAAACACGCAGGGTAGACTAAGGGAGATTGAGTGACTTCATGGTAGTCCACCTAGGACTGTCATGATGGCAGGACACCGTCTAGCTATTGAGGAGCCTCAGTGTCAGGGGGAGTCCCAACAGGAGCCACAGCAGTAGCCCCCACCAGTAGAGCCTCAGCCAGCTTAGGAGACTTAGGAGGGCCAGCAGGCCGAGGAGATCGAGCCGACACCCCAGCTACACCGCTCTAGTCGTACCAGTGCTACAGTCCACCGAGGCTAGCTACACAGCGTAGGGGTTCACGCCCACCGCCCAGACCATAGGGTCCGCCTCTAGTGGTACATCTTGACTTAAGGGCCGCCACAGCCAGACAGGTTCGCTAGCTGAGGTTTGTTGAGTTTGACATGTGGTTCCCTCCGAGGTGGGATGAGAGAGCAGCAGAGGGGTTCTACATGCCACTGCAGGAGGATTTCTACAATGCTTATCTCAATAGTGGGGCAGTGTTCAAATCTCAGAGAGTCTACAGTATAGAGTCTATTATGGCAGCAGCCGGAGAGCATATCCGCCCCTACTTGTCATATTTGCTAGGGCTCACAGATCTGATTGGCTGAACATGAGTATATGTACCATCTTGGGTTTGGTAGTTCTACACATCACTCTATGTTGACCCACATCATAACTTCATTCACTTTGCATTCAACGGCTGAGACTATAGGGTGATGAGTTTCAGGGCCCAGGAGATACTGAGGCTACAGGATCAACCTATCAGATTGCATGAGGTATGTTATGGATAGCAGGAGCCTCCCAGGCATCCTCATGGAGGGTTGGTGCCCCCTACTGATCTTGTGCGCCATTGCTTCAAGGAGCCCTTTGGTGAGGGGTCAAGGAGGAACCCCAGTGACCTGACTCCTACAGCTTGAGTACTAGAGGCTATTATCAAGAGGACACTACTTCCTAGGTTGGGTTACAGAGAGGGTCTGACTCGCTTATAGCTCTGGCTCCTTAACGCCCTGATGCAGCAGACCGTGTTCGACATTTGGGACCTCCTTCTATTAGAGATGGAGAATACTATAGCTGAGGGCTTCAAGGGTCACAGGCAGCTTTCGTATGCACATTGGATTACATTCCTGATGCTCCAGTCTATGCTGGTTAGGACCCCAGAGATGGTTGCCGAGTATAGAGGTGCCACCACAGAGTTTTTGGCTTATAACATGGCACAGAGGATCCAGCACAGCACACCATAGGCACCCGCTCGACCCAATCATCGTCTAGATGTTCTAGAGTCAGCAGCTCAGCAGGACAAGATCATTAGAGGCATAGCCGCTACTAAGGAGGAGCAGCTTGAGGCACAGCAGGAGATGACCGAGTCCAGTGATAGTTCGGATGATGACTATCAGCCGATTCCTCAGATGCCTCCACGTAGACATGATGCAGAGGCTGGTAGTTCTAGCTTAGCTCCTCCTGCACTGCAGACTGACCCCTCTCTATTGCTATTCTTGAGCAGATGTAGCAGGATCAGGCACGATAAGCTCAGGAGACTGCTGCCAACTTCGCATAGTTTCAGGCTCGTCAGGTTGAGTTCCAGCAGCAGCAACAGCTTCTTCAGCAGCAGCAGTAGCAGATGCATCAGCAGCAGTTACTCATGTAGTAGTAGCTTATGGGATTCATGCAGCATGTAGTAACAGCACTTGGGGCCCCATAGCCACAGCCTTCGCCCCAGCTTGCTTAGCCTACCACCACCATGATGACTCTAGCAGTACAGCCCAGTGGGCTTCAGAGTCAGGGATGGCCTCCAGCTCCATTTGGTTCACCCACAGTTCAGGTGTCCTAGTGGTTGTCCTCACCGGTGGTAGCCCTATAGTTCACACCATATCATATGGGCTTCTCACCGAATCAGTCTTCCTCGCTTTTTGTGCCTGACACGTCAGTCTCCATGAGTCTTGGAGCATCCTTCAGCGAGTTGACTGGCATGCCTACACCTCCACATATGCATGCCGCCGGTCCTTCTATAGCAGCTCCAGTTATCATGACTACTCAATGGTTCCCCTCGTCTATCGCCTCTTCAAATCCTACGACAGACGTACCAGCAGCTTCACAGGCAGCACCTACCCCAGCTCAGACCTAGACCGCTTCAGTGACACTTCCTGCTACAGAGGGTTAGTCAGTACAGAGCTCAAGGTCAGATGATGATAGCGCCCAGTTCCAGCTTGCTCCTCGTACCTCAGCGCCCGGCTTGTCCGCTGCAGCCCCGCCGACCGACCCTTAGGTTTTGGTGTTTGACGCCAAAGGGGGAGAGGGTTCGAGTATGTAGACTCAGGGGGAGCAACTTTTAGAGGGAGCTAGTTATCTAGTATTAGTCTACTATATACATTTGGAGTCTTATTTGTGTGATACACTATTACTATTATGCATTCGTGTGTTACTTTCATGCATACTATTATATCTATGTGATAGTGTTATCTATGTGATTGTGATATATGACATGTGTGCTCTCTATTTTACATTATTTATATGTCATATCACTTGTGTTATGCTCATTTGCCTTTGCTTCTGCTTTTATACTCCGATGCAAATGAGCTTTGTTACTTGTACTCTTGCTTAATTCATATTCTTTGAGTACATTGTGTTGGCTTGGGTCATATAAGCTTGACTAATACTTTTGTTCTTATCGACAAAAGCTTATATGAACCAAGCCCGTCAAAAACCTCACTCTTTCATATACTCGAGGTGGTATTGTCATCAATCACCAAAAATGGGAAGATTGAAAGCATCTAGGCCCCTAGTTGGGTTTCGATAATTAATGACAATATAAGATTACTATGACTAACGTGTGTTTTGCAGATGCAATTAAGTTAGGTCATGGTAATGGAGATCAATTGGGCAATCATGGTTGTCATGCCCCTACGATGGAAATCGTTTTGGTTTTCAAAGGATGGACGACAAGGTTAAGGATAACTAGTTCTAAGTGTCGATTGGAGTTGGAGAGACACTTAGAGTAGTTTAGGACTTTGTTTTTCCTTTGGCCGTACTATTAAGGGGGGTCTGGACGGGTAGCTTGACCTAGGTGAGTCTAGTGAGTTAGGTGTGGTGCACACTTGTTAAAACTAGCTCTAGGTAGCTCCTATGAATGCCTAAGATCCTTTAGAGCAAACTTCATTCACATATGATCGAGAGTTGAAAGTGAATGGAGGGTCAAATGCTGACCAGACGCTGGCTCTGGTGCGACCGGACGCTGGCCATAGGGTCCGGTCAGTTCATTTGATCAATAGACTGCGTTCGGTGCGACCGAACGCTGGAGAGGTCAAGTGACCGGATGCTAAGAGGCAGCGTCTGGTCGACTCTAGTAAGGTTCCAGAGAAGGGAATCTGTGACCGAACACGTCCAGTCAGTACTGACCAGACCCTGGGGGTTCAGCGTCCGGTCAAGTATAGTAAGGTTCCAGTAAGGGTTTAATGCGACCAGACATGTCTGGTCAATGGTGACCGGACCCTACCAGCGTCTGATCAACACATTTTCACTGGTTCACGGGTTGAACTGACCGGAGCATCCGGTCAGTGTGACCGGAGCGTCCGGTCACCCCGCAGAAGCTCATAACGGTTTGTTTTTCAGGCTGCCTTATAAATAGAAGCTCCACTCGTGTGTGGAGTCACTTTTGCTCATTCCAACAGCTGAAAAACACATTTGTGAGTGCCAAGAAGAGCAAGGTCCTAGTGAGGTGATTGAGATTTGAGAATTCAAGAGAGTAGCCTCATTAGTGAATCAAGAGTAGCCAAGTGTGCATCCATCTTCTCATTAGGCTTCGTGTGGTCAAGTGAGAGTTAGTGCTTGTTACTCTTGGTGATCATCATCACCTAGATGGCTTGGTGGTGATTGGGAGCTTGGTGATCACCCGACGGAGCTTGTGGGTGACCCAACTCAAGTTGTGAGCGGCTTTGGGTGATTCACCACGATGGAGTGTCGAAGAATCAACCCATAGAGAGCACTTGATCCTTGCACGGATCAAGGGGGAGCTACACCCTTGCGTAGGTGCTCCAATGAGGACTAGTGGGGAGTTGTGACTCTCCGATACCTCAGCAAAACATCGCCGCATTCCTCTCCCTCTATTTACTTTGAGCATTTACTTTGAGCATTTACTTTGAGCAATTCAATACTTGTCTTTACATTCATAGAATTGCCATGCTAGAGTAAGTTTGGAACATAGGTTGCAAGTCCGTTGTGCGTTAGATTAATAGAAACACTTTTCTAGGCACAAGGGGTTAATTGAGCTAACCGTAGGATTTGATTATTTCAAGAAAATTTAGAATTAGCCCAATTCACCCCTCCCTCTTGGACATCTTGATCCTTTCATCGCCCTTCCACGTCTGCTGTCTAGGAGGACTTTGAGAAGCACTACAAAACTGAGAAAGGTAGAAAGATTAGGTTTGCTGCCACTTACCTTCATTGCCATAAGCGCTACTCTGCTTATTCTGCTCATGGCACTGGGCATCTTACTCGACATCTTGCTAAGTGTCCTAAGAAACTTGAGAAGACCTGGGGCATGACTCATACTCATATTGCTTTTAATTCTAATGGTTCTGTTCGTCGTTGGGAGTATAGTGCTGAGGTAGCTCATGTTGAACTTTTTTGTATGCTTGCTAGATTGGACCTACCTCTTATGATTGGTGAAACTGAGGCATTTAAAGATTATATTAAAATAGCTCATAACCCTAATTTTTCACTTGTCTCTAAGCAAACCACTGGTAGATATTTGTTTAAATACTACAATGAGAAATGTGATAAACTGATGGTCTGTTTAAAGGATAATGCTGTTTCATCTGTCACTATTACCTCTGATATATGGTCTAGAAAGGCTAAAGAAGATTATTTATCTGTTGTAGCTCATTTCATTAATGCTGATTGGTAATTAGAGAAAAGGGTACTTAGTTTAAGGTTGATTGATGTGTCCCATAATGCTGAGAACATTACTGAGCATGTTGCATCTGTCCTTGCTGAGTATGGTATACTTAACAAGGTTTTTTCTGTAACTTTGGATAATGCATCTGCAAAAAGAATATTTGGGTTCTAATCTATTTTTGCATCAATGATGTGCTTGTCATATTATTAACCTGATTATGAAAGAAGCACTGGCTGCTATGAATCCTCTCATTGAGGATTTTAGAACAACAATTTCTTTTATGAACTCCTCTAATCAAAGAATTGTTGCATACAAGAGTTATTGCATTGCTAGTGGTGTTAGACCTAGGAAGTATGGATTAGACATGGATTTTAGATGGAACTCTACCTACCTAATGCTTAAGCACTTGCTGCCTCACAAGAGTACTTTCAGTACTTTCATTAAGGCCAATTACCCTAGAGGTTCAGGTAGTGGTTTCCTTTTGACTGATGATCACTAGGCTATGGCAAATAAAATCTTGGAATTTCTTGAACTGTTCTATGACTCAACTGTTGATTTGTCTGGTGTTTACTATCCTACTTCTCCACTTATGATTCATCATCTTGTTAAGATTGCTATACACCTACATATGTATCAACATGACGAACATCTAAGATCTGTTATCCAACCTATGATTGACAAATACAATAAGTACTGGAAGAACATACCTGATCTTTATTCTATTACATTCATATTGGATCCAAGAGCTAAAATTAAGGGATTTACCAAAGTGCTTAGGAAGTTACATTCTCTTTTTAATATTGACTACACTAATAAGTTGCTGGACACCAGAGCTCTTCTGTTTAAAATGTATAACAGGTATGATGTAATGTATGGCTCTAATAGGCTGAAAAGGGTTGTTCCTCCATCCCTGTCTGGTAAGAAAAGAACAGCTTGGGCTAAAATTTATGATGATGATGAGTTGGATGTTGGAGCTAGCTGTTCTTCCCTCCCTTCTAGTCTTGATTATTCTAGGAGTGTTTTTGCCACTTCCTTGCTGTAGGCAGCAACTGCTAGTTGTAACTCTAGTGAGCTTGCATCCTACCTAGACTGTGACATAGTAAGCCAGTTGGATGATGAGTTTGACATCATGCAGTGGTGGCATGAGCACAAGCTTACTTATTTAGTACTTTCTATTCTTGCTAAAGACATTTTGATAGTGCCGGTGTCAACCATTTCTTTAGAGTCTACTTTTAGCTTAACTGGCAGGATCATCGAGGAGCGACGATGGAGGCTGAACCCTGAAACTATAGAGGCGCTTACCTGCATCAAGGATTGGGAGAATGCTGAGACAAGACTGAAGCACATGGTGGAGGACAAGGAGCTGGAAGAGGCCTTTGCTGGTCTTTACCTTGATGTCGACTAGTTCACTTCCTATTTATGTAATGGTTCTGTAATAACTGAGACTTGGACTTGTGGTGATGGATGTAATGAACAATTAATCTAGGAGCTGGCTGTACTCTTTTCCTGTTTAGGGTTTCTCACAAGGGTGAGTTTTACCTAAACAGGTTTTTAATGAGGCAACCATTGCACAGCTCCTACTTAAATTAGTTTTAGTTTCAAAAGTTTGTGTTCTTTGCTGTGCTATGTTCTGAACTATTTTTGATCTTTTGTGAACTTAGTCATTTTAGATCTCTTTGAATTGCTGTGCTGAGTTCATTGAGGGGTTTTGCCAGTTTAGTGCCTAGGCTGGCATGGGTACGCTGAGCCTAGAGTTGGCACGGCACGACACAGCACGCTCCAGGAATGATAGTGCCGTGCCTAGGCCTAGAGTCGGGCACGATGGCACGACACGACACGTCTCCAGGAATGATAGTGCCGTGCCTAGGCCTAGAGTCGGGCACGGTGGCACGACATGACATGGCACGGTTCATTAGCCGTGCCTAGCGTGTCGTGCCCAGGCGTGCCATGCCGGGGTGGGCTAGTGCCATGTAGTGCCATGCCGGCATGTTTGGAAAACTATACCTAGAACATCGAGGAAATCTAGCTAGCGCCTGTGTGTATAGGCCTGCATGTACTCATCGTTTGGAAAAATGAGAGAAATCGAGACAAGAGGCCGGGAGAGATGCATACCGCCGGCCACATCTGCTCGGGCTCTGCCGCCCGGTCCTTCACTGGCTCCAACAGGAGCGACACTAATCTAGACGCGGCTCCTCTCCTCCATTGCGTAGGTAGTGCTCACAGCCATGCTCGTCTGCTGCGCTGGTGACCCCGCCACCGTCGTCATTCCGGATGCCGCTCAGGCATCACATTCGTCCATCCTCCTCCAGCCACGCTGAAGCCGGTGCTGACCGCCTTGGTGGTGAGGTCATTGAGGATAGCATAGCAGCGTGAGGACTCGGTAGCTTGCACTAGACCTCGTGCTCATCTGTGATGCGGTAGTGGCACTGGAGGAAGTCACGGCCACACCCAGCGTCGCGTGCCTTGAGGAAGGCCTCAAGGAAGTGGAGCTTCGTGTCACGCCTTGACAGTGGCAGGAGGCCTCAAGGAAGTGGATCTCTGTGTTGCGTCTCTCTTGCTGCTGGCGGCGATGGCAGCGCAGAACACATAGGGGCATATGGAGCCAGGCGCCCACGACGTAACATCATTGTAGCGCCACCTGAGGTGGTCGTAGCACGAACGCCATGATGCCCTTTGCCCACGGGCTGCCAGGTCCGGGCGGCGGCCTACGGCTTCAGCACGAGGAAGGAGGAGGAGGGAGCGGGTCACGACAAGAGGGCCTAGAAGGTGGTGTCATAGCAGCCGGCCACACTGAAGGAAGGATCCTCCCGGGGCATCCCATGGACAGCGGCGTGGGGTCGTTGAGGACGGAGAGGGTGAAGGCGACGGCATCCTCTCCGGCAGCCTTCATGAACACCAGACACTCCATAGAGGAATCCATGAAGAGATGGTCGAACGCTGTGTTGGGGAGCCTAAGGGACTGACATCAGGGGTCCACCGCCACCCTGTCCTGCCTTTCCATGTTGGAGTGCCACATAGGCAAAACCAGCCACCAAAACCACTCTAAGGGGTTAATTAAACGGTTTGGGAAACTTTAATGTGCTTGTTAGACAGTTTTAAAGTTTTGAGGGTGAAGTAGGCGCAGCGCTAAAGGTGAGGGGGTCATGTGACTTTTTCCTATCATAATTCCAAATTGGCGCCTGCAACTTACCCGACAACTCAGATAGGCATGATTGCTTTCATTGTCATCGACCCGACAGGCAACGCAAACGCGCCCACATGAAATATTTGGTCGTATCTGTGAAATGGTGACACCACGAGCATAGTGTGAGCTTCTAGGCCCCTCGATCAGGTAAGTGGTTTTAGTGGTTAATGACAACTTTTATTTTATGACAAACATGTGTGTTTGGAGTAACATATCTTATGTTGGGCCACAAAGCATGAATAAGAAAGTGTCCTCAAATTATGATGATAAAAGGAATTGAGGATAACTTGATATGTGTGGCTAATGTATGGTTTGGGGATCAAGTGTAACGTTATGCCATAGTGCATGAGGATAACTTGATATGTGTGGCTAATGTATGGTTTGGAGAATCAAATGTAATGTTATGCCACAATGCATGAAAATGAAGACATCCCTAAGAGTTTATGGCAAGATGATCAAGAACTCATGATTGAAGACAAAGAACAATCAAGAGTAAAGCAAAGCTATATATGACTTAAGATTAAGGGCAAGGATCACAGATGTTGTTGCAAGTGAGGACTCAAGATTGAAGACCTTCAAAAGTTAGGTGTAAACTTCAAGAAGGGAATTTGAGTCTGCAAAGCTCAACCTAAATTTCAGTATGCATGGTGGTGTAAACTTGATGAACAAATGGTCTAGAGGAATCCAATGAAACAACTTTAATTAGAGTACATATGGAGAAGTTAAATGAGGAAAATGCAAACATCGGACAATCCAGTGCTGACAGAAACGAACTCATCGGATAAAATGTAAATGTGTCCGGTGACTGCTTTTGTGTGAAGCGCATTGTTGAAGAAAACATAGAGGTCGGTCTGACTGAATGGAGTTGTGATCACCGGAAATTGCTAGAGGTGTGTTGGCTATTGAAGGTTGATTGTGCAAATGTGTGCAGCTGGTGGTACGTCTACTAGATTTCGACCCTATTGCCACTTGACGCCATTTGCATCACCACAAATTGTGTTGTAATAGGGGTGTGTTTTGCAACATTTGTAAAAAAGATGGCAAAAGGGGGATAGTGTTGCCACAAAAATAGTGCATTGCAATTTTTATGTTTGGCATTGTAAGAGGTGAGACCTGTAGCAACCCTTTTTTGAAAAGTGTTGCTATTGGTTAATAATATTGCCATGATGACATTTAGTTGCATTAGTATTGATTAGCGTTGCAACTGTCTAATGCTCTTGCAACCAAATATAACAGTATTGCTATTGCTTGAAATTATTGCCACAGTGTTGTTAGCAGGTGAGTATCAGGGACTCACCACAGTCCTAGCGGTGAGACCTGCAGCGGTGGCGACCGCATTCCGGTGAGCTGCTACACTCGCGGGGTAGTAGCATTAGCGAGTGAGTATCAGGGGCTCACCACGGTCCTAGCGAAGGCGATGGTTCAGTCAAAGATGCCCCAAGCAAGGTTGGCCGCGTATGCGTGGTGAGCTCGGTGACAAGCCACGGTGGACATGACCGCGTCAGTAGCGTTGGGACAGCGGTAGGGGTACATCTTAGGTGCGCATGGCGAGGAGGGGTTCGAGGCAAGTCTAGTAGTGCAACCAATTTGGCTCCAGGCAGTCCAGTGGAAGCTGCCCACGGTGATGGGTGGCTCGGCCTTAATGGCATGGTGGCGGGGCAAAGCTCCAAAATTGGAGCTCGGCCGGGCGCCAATCAAGGCAGGGTGAGGACAGCCGGCTAGGTGGCTTGATGGCGGCGCTAGAGACACCACAACGCGACCCGAGATGGCCTCTCCCTACCGCAGTTAAAGTCATGGCTCAGTCGGCCATGGTGGGAGAGAGAAGAGAGGGTAGGGGAATACTAGAACTCGACACGACGTCAGCTTGGTGGGACGCGATCGACGCGACCAGGATGACACGCGCTCTAGCGCCAAAGCCAAAACATGTGCGTGCAGGCGGTGGGGTAGCGCGGCGTGAATGTGGCCGCAGCTCCATTAATGGCAGAGCATCGCGTATGGCAACAGGGAAGGAGAGGCAAGCCCACATGCGCAACATGATGGGGGAAGGGTCATAGCAGCTCAATAGTGCGAGGCAGAGGTAGCATAGTAGTAGCAACACAGAGCTAGGTAGGGGAGCAGCGTGTAGGGCGGCAGCGTCAGCGGGGCAACGTGGCCCGTGACCAGAGCAGCCAAGGCACAACCGAGCCACGGCCAACACAGAGGTCGGTCTAATTGAATGGAGTTGTGATCACCAGAAATTGCTAGAGGTGTGTTGACTATTGAAGGTTGATTATGCAAATGTGTGCAGCTGGTGGTACGTCTACTAGATTTCGACCCTATTGCCACTTGACGCCATTAGCATCACCACAAATTGTGTTGTAATGGGGGTGTGTTTTGCAACATTTGTCAAAAAGATGGCAAAAGGGGGATAGTGTTGCCACGGCCTCGGCCGACCAATGCACTACAGTGCGCGTGCATGTGGTGCACCCAAGCATGGCAACGCTGAGTTCCTGCATGAGGTGACTGCGCACACAGGGACAGCCAGCCCGAGACATGCGACGTGCACGAATTTTAAAGTGTGTGTAGCAACTAATCCATGCGAGTTGAGACTAAACCACCTTTGCTACATCACGGAGAACACATTAGGCTATCAAAAAGAGACTACACGTGACACCATTTTCTAACTAATTTTCTCAGAATAAATCCCCAAACATAGCCTTGCCATTCTATTTTTTAGACTTAGGAAATTGACTAAGTCTTGGTTGATGTTTGTTTCAAATTTGATTTGCAAGCTATTAGAAATATTAGCTAGCATTATTATCTTGTTAAAACAAAAGTTGCACTATCTTCTACAAAGTGTGTACTTCAAACTTTATTAAGGTGTCACATATATGTTCTATAGCATTTTTGTTTAATAAAAATTGGTTTTAGACCCTACTTGATATACATGAGCTATTGCATCAACATTGATTAAGGTTACGAGAATTTATCAACACCTCCTATCAAATGCATTATTACACAAACATGATGCTCATGACATGATTTAGTAGTTGGTTTAGGGCATAACACTGAGGGTGTTACAGCTCTACCCCCTTAAACAAAATCTTGTCTCGAGATTTGAAACATGAATTTGAAGGAAAAAAATATGATTACACTTCGTAGATCTAAAATTACATGACGTCAAACGCTAAACCACACAGGGATTTAGAGATACATGGTTAAGAACAACCTAGTACAACCAAGGCTTAATCCAGAAGTCGAGATAGACGAAGACAATGGAGAAACAACAAGAAAATAATTATCCAAAACATGGCGTATGTCCAACAGATCCAGAAACAGGAGACCGAGAACTCAAACATCATGAATCCTAAGACCAACTAACCAAAGGTGGACTTGAACTTCTTTGATAAAAACCAGATCCCTTTTTCTTCTCAGATTATGCAATCAC
The DNA here is from genome assembly GCF_019320115.1 of Miscanthus floridulus. Classification (NCBI taxonomy): domain Eukaryota; kingdom Viridiplantae; phylum Streptophyta; class Magnoliopsida; order Poales; family Poaceae; genus Miscanthus; species Miscanthus floridulus. Next base: position 48,233,109 of record NC_089591.1, on the reverse strand, counting down.
CTCAGCTGACAAACCTAGTTCCAAGATACCACTGGATCTCGTAGCTCTGCTTCGGATTTGAGGGGGATGCGGATGAAGGAGAGCAAAGGCCAAGGGCATCTTATAGTGGCGAACGGAGGTGGTGGTGCAGCATACCAGGAATGAAGGTGGCGTGGATGGAAGACACTAATGGTTTATGTAGTGAGGAAAAGGTCAGACATGGTGTGCTTCCTACGCGAGCTTGAGTGGAGGGAGGAAAAAGGAGAGGAGAGGAGTTCGCTCGACGAGGGAGACGTGTGGGCGGCCGTGTCCCTAAAAGAGGAAAACAGGAGGGGGTCCGATAAAAGGGCCGATCGAATGCCGAGAAAAGGAGAAGCGCATAGTGCATGAGTATGGTGGATGCGACATAATGCCGTGGTTACACGAGGACAGGTTGCTAGTGGACCCGGACACTGATGGCATCCGTAGGGCATGCAGCAATAGTGATCGGCATGCGTAACATGGTTGAGCTGGACACAGTGCTTGGGACATGACATCCACTCAGGCTTTTTTTCCAATCACTCACTACTACCCGAGGGCTAACTTTTCCTTGTTGTTTTTCTTTTCCTTCCCTTGTTCACCATATGCGCCAACCTTTTGTATGAACTGAGATCGCGACATACATGCTTCCTCCAAAACCACATTCTCTTGTTTACTTTGGGGGAACACTATTTCATCAACCCGTTGTGGATTTCCTGTTCAAACACCCAAATATTTCCAAGAAGAATATTTTGTATCAAAAGCGGTACGGCGGTGTAACTTGGTAAAGGTGCTTGGTCAACAACCTCGATACCAGCGCGTGCCGAGCAGCGTCACCATGTGGCAGCTATTCCACAGGGGCCTTCGATTTTGTCGCGACACCATAAGCTATTAACATGCAACTATTACCAACATACACGCAATGAAGGCGGTGGGGTCATAGACCACATAATCATAGGAGTATTGCAAGGGAAGATTTAAACAACAAGAGTTCCTTTCGCAACAAGGGACAAGAAAATTCAAATCCCACAACGAATTTGATTTAAAGAGATTCAAGTGCTCTGCTGGGACATCCACAATTAGTTGATACAGTGTCCTACGTTATCCCATCATGGTTGGTCTGCTGGGATCTGAATGGTGTCTCTCTTGTAACCCACTTAACGTCGCCCTTGAAAACCCTAAGCACGTCTAACGAGACCTAAGGATAGATGGACGCAATAAACATAATGACATAAATAAAATGCACATCCCAAATGTCCTTATACTGGTGCAACATATAGGCATTCACTCTCCCATTATTGATACATCATTCACCTTCCTTATGACCAGATGATCTCAACAACTATGGATGAAATACAACAGAAAGATTATAATACTGGAGGACAGCGACGAGAGACACCACTAACTATGGGTACATCTTCCCAAGGCAACTAATCTACTTTGCCGGACCACACATCTTCCTTCCTAGGCTCAGTGGGTTTTTTACCGCCTAGGCTACGGATATGCCTCCTCTCTAGGCAGTGGCTGAGTGAGGGGAAATAAGGGCTCTACTTCTGACACTTTCGAGGGTGGGGGTGCTGGCGGTACTGCAATACTAGTTCTCCTTCTTTCTAGTGGGTGGACAGGGATTCCCTCCAAGATCATGGGATCCTGCCTTTCAGCGGCCAGTGTCCTATGCTTAGCCCTAGTGACAAGATAGGCCTCTCCCAGCTGATGGGCATGCTGATCTTTAGTGTCCTTTAGGGCTTCTAACATGGTAGTCTCTTGACTCTCTACGGCTGCCACACTGGCATGTGCATCAGCAAGCTACACCTAGAGCATCCTAGAAAAGATCTTGGCATCCTTGGCTCGCCAGAGGCACTTCCTCAGCTTTGAGGCTTGTCGGTCGTACTGCTCATCCAGAGCAAGTAGGTACGTGGTCAAGTGCACCACAGTTGGACTATCTTCTTGCGCATCCTGCCCTTACAAAGCCTCCATGCGAGCCCTCCATACCCGTCGATTCTTTTCCAAAGGTGGAAAGAACCTCATGGGGGTATGAGCTATGGGCTCTTCATAGATCTGGCAAAGGTGTCGCAAGACTTTGTGTGCCACCACTTGGTAGGTGTCGATGAAGCAAAACCCGATTGCGGTCACATTCTGGGCTTCAGTGATGTCGGGAAACTCCTCACTCTTTCCAATATAGATGGTAACTTCACCCCACTCCATGCCATGCTTTTCATACTCATGGCCCTCATACTCAGGATGATCTTTGACCCTGAGTTTTTGTAGGGTGGCATACAGGATTTTGGGAAAACCCTCAGTGTTTAGGCAGTAACTGCTAACCTAGGCTCCTGCCATTCCTGGTGGGTGGTTGAAGGAAGGATTGATCAAAAAGCTTGCTCAAAAGGGAAAAAAACTAGGCAAGCTAGAGTGCATTGGGTGGTGGTAACAATGGCTAGGCTAGGCCCTACTTATAATGGCTGAGCGGTCAGTGGTCCTAGCGCAGTCCACTAAGGTTCCTACGTGAGATCACTACAAATGAATCGACCGAATTTTTTGCATGTTCGAGACGAATGATGTCCGAGGCCATTAATGACTAGTATGGCTATAGGGCAAGGATCCAACAAGAGCATAGAAAGGAGTACGGAGAGATGTGGGTTACGACAGGCGTGAACCATAGGCGAACGCAAAGCACAAAGCCACAGTGGCACAGTAACTCCTAAATAGGGATGGGTCAGTCGTGCACCATACGACTCACGTGACATCTATGAAGGGTGCATCTACCAGCAATATGGTCAAGACGGCTTAAAACAGTACTAGTGCAACCGACTTAAAGATCGTATGCTATGTGAGAGTCAGTCCACCGGAGAAAAACTAGTTAAACCTATTCCGGATGCTTAACTATAGCAATAGGGCTACTTATATACTTTGTAGTTAAACGCCCTAACTTTTTTGCACAAATAGATTGTCAAATTTTAGTTTACAAAAGGATTTTGAAGCTTTATTTCCTCATTTATGCTATGATACCACCTATGGTAGAACCGTCTAGTCTAATGCCTCCTAGGAGTACTTGTCTTCTATTAGAAACTAAGTGCCCAAGAGTGGACACTAAACTACGCAGTTTCGTCAAGCACACCCAAGGGAGAACTAAAAAATCCACATTTTTCTATCAGGATCATAAATGAGATAATAAAGCTTACAACATTCTTAAGTCATTTCTTACATCACTTTATTACAGTACCAGAATATTACCTCAATTTACTATAACAACGGAATATAACAATGTTATTAGAGTTATAGAGGAAGCAGGATTAATTTAAAGACATGATGGAGCATTAACATAGTGGACATTTTTATACAAGAGATGCTAGCAGATTTTACATCTTTTCTTATAAAAACCTTTCGTGAGGGTTATAAATAGGGTTTTTTGGTTTGTCGCCATTACAATTTTCCAACCTTTGAAAAACGCCATTACAATTCACGTTATTGTAAATTTGCCATTACAATTATGCTTGTTCCTCACCCTTGCCCTTTTCTACGCCTGGAACATACCTGGACCCACTTGCAGGCGTCATATTTTTGTACTGCCCCGTATTGCCCCTAGTTAAGTGCATAAGGCACTGAGGATTGAAGCTGGTGTTCTCACCGTTGTTCTCTGTCCCTCCCGTGTTCTTCCCCTTTCTCCCGCAACGAACCCTAGCACTCAACTGGAGACGGCCGTGCGGCGATTGGAGGTGGCCGCACGATGATTGGCGACGTCGGCTCTGGCTCCGGGTCGTTGACATCGGCTTTGGCAGGAGACAAACAGAGGTGCCCCCATTCTTCTCCCTTTTCTCGCGCACACCATTGCCGCGCGTCGCCGTGCTTTGCCCGCGACTGACGCACGCCTGCTTTTGTCCTGTGCCTTTGCCGCCTGCTGTTTCCTAGATGAGTGGCAACCAATTTAAGGGAGGGGTAGCGGCATGCTCCAGCTCGGCGGCCATCCAGAGCCCAGCACTGTTCCCGCTCGTGGACTGCCCAAAGTGCCGCATTCAGTTAGTACGTATCACAAGCAAGCAGCGGGATACGTACGGCAAGACCTTCTTCAAGTGTCCAAACAACATCAAAGTAAGTCAATTTATTTTGTTCAATTTTGGATGGTGTTCATGAGGCTATGGTTTCATGTGATGCAGGATGACTTAACTACATGTCCTATCATCATGTTCGAGGTGCAGTATGAAGCTTACCTACGCAACCCAGAGCAGCACCCAATTTGGTCGAAGAAGGTGATCCCATTCAGTTCAGTAGATGGTGGACATGGGTCTATGGACCTCAGTTTGGACCTGAAGCAAGATTTGGAGGTAGTGAAGGCAAAACTTGATAGTGCTATGATGGATCTGTGGGAGCTAAAGGTGCAAGTACAGGTTGTGAAGAAGGACTACGTTATTATTGCAGCAGTGTGTGTAGGTGTAGCTATTGGTTGTCTTATGAGCAAAATATGGAAGTAGCTAGTGGTGTCGAATGTAGGATTTGAAAGCAGTCTGTGTGTTGCTTTTGTTGGTCAGCTGATGTATGTATGCCAGTAGCCAGACTGAAACTAATGAATGTATTCTGTAATAGCTGCTTCCAGTTTGTGTGCTTTTAGTTTGAAAATGTCTGAAATGTATTCTGTGATAGCTGCTTTCAGTTTGAAAATGTAAATATGAGTTATCCAGTGACTTATTAGTAACAAACTCCCACTTGCTCATGTTAACTCACAGCATTAATCTAGAGAATAGCACTAACTACAACATCTATATGTTTGCTGAAAACTACTGGTTCTATTTTGCGGAACAAAAAATACTAATATTCATAGTAATAACACCCTCCAAATGACCATACAACACTCATCAAAGCCATTGAAAAAACTAGAGTATGCCGAGCTATTTAGCTGGCTTTATCTATGCAGGGCTGCCAAGCAAGAGCTTATCTTCACTGCGTTCTACATTGCAGATGTTTGATCCTTGAGACCAGTTCAGATATTCTTCATCAAACATACATACAACAGCTGAACCGAGCTACTACAAACAATTGACTGCTAGGGTGCACTATGGTTATTCTCCCCCTAAGCAGCACGACTTTCCAATCCAGATAATGAATAAGCAGACACAGCAGAGCAGAGGAACAAGTGGACAACTTACAGCAAAGCTGCCTGACACATGTATTTCAGCAAGATTGAGAGTCCTACATCTAGAAAATAGCACTTCTGAGAATAGCATTAATTCACAGCTTGTTCAAGTTTTGAAGCACTACATCCAGAAAATGCCCAGCTTACAAGCATTTCAGCATTCCAGTTCACAGTTTAGATGACATCGCATGCATCCGCAAAATAGGCCATCACAGGCATCTAGTTCGCAGTTCAGTGCCATCACAGGCATCTAGATCACACACAGTTCAGTGCCATCACAGGCATCTAGATCACACACAGTTCAGTGCAACAACAGGCATCTACCTTCACAGTTCAATGCCATTATATTACAAAAGGCAAAAGAAAGGTCACAAAATAGCTTGAAATGCACCATCAGGTTCACTGTCCATCAGAAAATAGGTCCTTCAGGTTCCTGACAACCTTTGCTGGAGGAGCAGCTGCATCCTTCTTTTGCTTCTTCTTCTTCTTCAAGGGTTTTTTTTTGTTTTTAGGAGTTTTCTTCTTCGCTGTCTTCTTTTTCTTCCCCTTGGATGGTCCAGCATCATCACCTGCGCACTCTATCTGCTTCCTATACATGCAATTTTTTAGTAAATAATAGTGAATAATTGAAGTACAGATAACAGAAAATAATTGAAACTAAAGTTAACCTTTTCCCCTTCTTTGTAGCAGTTTCACCATCTTCTCCAACCATGTCAAGCTTGCATGTCTTCGCGAAGTGTCCAAAACCTCCACACCGTTTGCATCGCACTTTCTTTTTGTTTGCATTTTTCTCTAGACAACCCCTTTGCCTTTGCACCTTTGGCCGACCTGGTGCTCTTCCCAGCAAAGGTGGGTAAACCTTGAACCCAAGATTAACTTCTAGCCACTGGGACCTATCCGTCATTGGTTCAACTCTTCCTTCATAGGCTGCTCTGAACCTAGCAACCGAGTAATACTCATGCACAAAGTCAGCTATCTGCATACCTCTGTTGGACAGTATCCATGCCAAGGCATGCTTGCATGGCTTGCCAGTTATCTGCCATTTCCTGCATGAGCAATTTTGATTTTTCAGATCCACCGTATGCCTCATCTGGTTATTCCATTCATCAAGCAGTGTGACCTCTGCAAAATCCTCATCACTAACTTTCACCTTGACAACCTTTAGATTGTTGCTAATAAGATTCAAATCCTTCATAACACTTGGTAGGATCCCTTCTTGCCATTGCTATCCAAGCTTCTTTCTAATGTACCTTTTCTCCATTATCAGCTCTCTTATCCTGTCAACTAACTCATGGAGATGAAGGCCTTTCAAGTGCTTGATCTGAGCATTGAAACTCTCAGACATATTATTAGTTAAATAGTCACATTTGCTGTCCTCAGTAAAGCCACATCTGTACCATAGCCTACCATGATGCTCTTGAAGGTAGTCAATTGCCTGTGGAGCATACACAAAAATTTTCTTCATGTGCCACCTAAACATATAATCTATATAGCTCCTAGCTGCAGGGTATAGATGATCAGTGAAAACATCCCCTAAGTAGTGTTTCATGAAGTTGCTGTACATGTGTCTCATGCACTCCCTGTTTTCAGCTTGTGGGAAAACAGTCCCTATAGCTTTCTCTAATCCTTTACAGGCATCTGAACATAATACTAGTCCTGGTGGATCTCCTATAACTTTGTGCAAATTCTCTAGGAACCACGTCCAGTTGTCCTCAGTCTCTGAGTCAAAAATGCCATATGCTATATGGTACAACCAGTTATGCCCATCAACATCTGTTGCTGAAGCCAACTGTCCAGTATACTTTCCATGTAGAAAAGATGCATCTACTCCTATGAAGGGTCTACAACCAGCTAGGAATCCATCAATGCATGGCTTTAAAGCAACAAAAACCCTCTTAAACCTATTCTTGTCACCAATCTTCTCTAACTCTATCTGTAGATGACTTCCAGGTGAAGTTTGTTCAAGTTGAGCAGACCAATTGAAAAGAAGTTGGAAGCTTTCCTCATACTTACCATGAATTTGATCCAAGGCAACCTTCAATCCAGACCATGCTTTTGAGTACTTCAGCTTTATTCCAAAGTCACCCTCCAATTTGTCTCTTGCATCCTTTGCTCCCTTAGTTGGATTCTTCTTAACCCAATCTCTAAGCCTATCAGCACACCAGCCCTGAGAAGCCATTTTCCCTTCTTTAAGCTTGGTGGTAGGACAATTATGCTCTGCAGGAAGGACTTTGATCTACAGAAAGGTAGATAAACATATAAATGCATTTGCAAATATGTACATGATTAAAAAAGAATAGAACAACTAAAAAGATCTAGAAAAATATACCTTTACAGTTTTTTTTATCAAATATAGTGGAAGCATGTATTCTCCAAGGGCATCCCTCAGCAGCACACCTTGCTATAAATCTTGACTTGTCTAATTTGTAACCAACAGCAAAGGCAAACCCAGTCTTCACAGCATAGTGTCTTATTGCTTTCCTGAATGCAATGATATCAGTAAACAACTGCCCCTCCACTATTTTTGGGTTCTCAGGATCTTGTAGTACATGGACCTCCAGAGGGTCAGCATCATCCACCTCTGCCTCAACATGGACAAACTCATCAGATGGCTCAACATTGTGAGTTGTATCAGTAGTAGCATAAGTGTTAGCACTGTCAGATGACTTTGCAAACTGAGGAGCAGGTGGTAGTGTATAATACATGCCCTCATCATCAACACCCACATATTCTTCAGCATTATCAAACATATCAGGCTCCCTATCTGGCTCTATGTCAGTAGCTGCCTCTAGATTCTCAGGAGCAGCACTATTGGGTTCTCTAGGCATGTTAGCAGCTGCCTCTACTTGTCTATCAGGATCTCTATGTGCCTCTAACTGAACATTTGCATCATCAGCAGGAACCACACAGAGAGGCTCCAGTGCGTCAAATTCATCTTCCACACAAATTGCCCTATTGAAAACACCTACTACAACCTGGCAGCTCATCTCCTCCTTGTACATTTCAAACAAATCAAGCATTTGTATCTCATTAACTAATCTGGCATCCTCATTCAATCTTTTGTCAAAGAACCAAACTGTTGGTGTCTGGTTACTACTCAGATTCAATTTAGTTGCCAGAAATTTCAGCAGCAAGTCAAGTGTCATGGACCCATACTCCACATTCCACTTAAATGTATGGCCTTTTGTGTATGATTTCCTACTAGCCATGTCTTTGGACGCAAATCCTTCCACTTTAAACTCTACCGAAAACATGTCATCCCTACCATGCAGTAAATCGAACCCCAAATCAAAGTGTATACATGCACGATACATCGATGCCACCACACAAATCAAGCCTAATCCCATACTGTGATGACCACAACAAGGCAAAGTAGGAGGAAAGGGTACCTGGTGGCGGTGTTCTCCATCGCAGCCGCACCAGCGCGCGGCATGCCCGAATCCGCCGACGCCATCAGGCCGCCTCCATTGCCCCCACCGGACGCACGCTGGTTAGGATTTGTCGCCGTCGCCTCCGGTCGCAAGCTGACGCCTCAGTCGCCGTCGACGCCTCCAAATCGTCACCGCCAGAACGTGGTTAGGGTTCGTTGGACAGAAGAACTGGAGTGGAGAGAAGAAAGGAACGCCAGCTTCAATCCTCAGTGCCTTATGCACTTAACCAGGGGCAATACGGGGCAGTACAGAAATACGATGCCTGCAAGTGGGCCCAGGTATGTTCTAGGCGTAGAAAAGGGCAAGGGTGAGGGACAAGCATAATTGTAATGGCAAATTTACAATAACGTGAATTGTAATGGCGTTTTTCAAATGTTGGAAAATTGTAATGGCGACAAACCAAAAAACCCTTATAAATAAACACTACGGTCGTAGCGTGAAAGGAATCCTCTCTGAGCCCACCAGGAGGTTTCCACACACAAGAGTCAGCTCTAAGTATCCTCCGATCACCTACAACAGGGAATAAAACCCTGAGTACTCGATTGTACTCAGCAAGACTTACCCGACAGGAGGAAAATAAAAGACTTTGAGGATATGCAAGGTTATCTGGCTTGTGGGTTATTGCATCTGCAGAAGCATTACTAAACGTGCGTCCTTATATTCAATTTTATTAGCAGTCATCATTAGTTCATTGTAACACCCTCTGTGTTACATTGTATTATTCCTACTAAACATTTCATGAGAATCATAATTATGTGCATGTGTGTATGACATGAATTAGAATTCGATGTTCGGCACCTGAAACATTCATATGAAACATGAGACAAAGGTTACGTTTCATATAATATTGTTTAGTATTCTATTGAATTATTGTCAAAATAAAAATGCTACAGGACATTTGACTAACGGCAATGTAATAGGTGCGGTCGAGGACATGGGTAGCTAGTAGTACGTCCCGTAGGTCAGAAATGGGATTTCGACGCGGAATCGTTCGATTCGACGTTGTTCGCATGAGTTTCGAAAGTGGTCGACGAAGCCACTTTTGGCGAGCTGTGTGGAGCGATTGTCTTAGGAGGTAGCACAATATTTTGACTATGGTAGATAGCTTGATGTACCCTCTTGTGCATCGAGCAATTGGTTTGGCGTTTAGGGCTTTGCGAAAGAGTTTTCTGGCCGCTTTAAAAAGCGTGCAAGGTACAAGGCGTCGCCCTGGGCGCGGTCACCACCGTTGCTGGTCCGCCAGCGCTCACTACCACGTGGGCCGCACGCACTGCCACGTCGGCTGCGCCCACCACCGTGTCGGTGCACGTGCGACCTTTGCGCGGTGTGCCAAGCTTGCCTGCCACCATCGCTGCTCGCCTGCCACCGTCGCTGCTCGCCTGCCACCATCGCTGCTCGTCTGCCTCCGCTGCCGGCCCTGGCCACCGCTGCTGCTCCGCTGTCGGCCAAGGCCTCTGTGGCCACTTATGTCGCCATGTTGTGACATGAGCGGGCCCTGTGCTGCTGCCTTTGGCCGCCTACTGCACTTGCTGGCGCGTGGGTCATCTCACCGTCTGAGGCGCTGCGCCCAGGCCGCTGACCAACTCTACCTCGCTGTGGCCATAGGCACATCGGGTCTCGCGTTCACATCGCTAGCGGCCACACTCGGCACTGATCCGCTGACTTTCCTTGGCTGATCACGCGAAGGACGCCCGCCTGCTCCACCATCCCCTCCACGTCACATCGCCCTGTGGCTTTTGTCTGGCGCTGTCGCCGTGGTGGTGCCATACCGCGCCTCGTCGTCTTACCATAGTGGCCGTGCGGACAGCCGTCTAGGGCATGTCCTACTTGTCCCGCTGTCACCCGTAATGGTGTGTTGGCTCGTTGCATTGACGTCGCAGACGGACCAAGCCAAGCCATGACTGGACCCCCCTGCCTCCGCTGTCTCCATGGCCGCCGAGACGCTTCCTTCAAATTCACCGAGGTAGCAGCGTCTTGGTTCAAATTGGCCGGGTGTGCGACTCCGCCAGATAGCCTACAGCCCTACTGACCCCGCATCACCGCCTATAGCTCAGTCCTGTGCTCCAATTTCAAATCGCCGCTCGCCGGGTCCTTAAGACCGGGAGTGCCCACGCCGTCGGCTACCACCGCCACCTAAGCATCTCAGTCCAATCCCTCATGCTACTAGCCTCTCCTCCAGTCGGGTGTCACCGTGCTCACCTTAGTTTAAGCCCTACCACCATGTTGCAGTCTCTGGCGCAGCCGTGCCACCGTCGGGCACCACCGCACCACCTCGCGCGCACGTGGCCAGCTCTGCTTAGACCACCTCCGTCTGAACCATCAACGCGAAGGTATCCATGAGCACTCCCTAGTGCTCGCTAGCTCTTCTGTTGGCTTTGCCTTCATTGTTGCTTACTAGAACACGCCCGCCTTTGCAGGTCAAGGGCCACCGCCAGGGAGGGAGTTTAGGACGACGCCCCTGTCCACCATAGCACTTCCAGTCGCCGTGTTTTGTCCTCGAGGTAATCATCGGCCTCTTAGTTGAGTAGTGGGAGGTCGGGTGGTGCCGACGTGGCCGTCCAGTGCCCGTGTTGTCGCGCCGGTGCACGCCTTGGGGCCAGGGACTTCGCCGCGGTGAAGGAGGAGAAAAGGGAGGATGCAGCTATAAAAGCTCAGACTAGGGAAATAGTGTCTTAGAGCTCGCTATGATTTCGTAGTACTTCGGGGGTGCCCGTGTATAAGTGCCTACGCGCGCGGGCCTTCCCCGTCGCGGGTCGTTGGCCGGCTGGGCTACGCCTCCGCGTGGGCCGTGCGGCAGCCTGCTAACGCGCGCGGGCAGGATGGCACGCTAGGCCAAGCCAGCGCATAATGGGCCAAGGAGGAGAATTCAGTTTTCTTAATTTCCAGAAAATAGAAGTGCTTATTTATTTTTAGTTATGAATCCAACTTCGATAAATCATAGTAAATTGCGTAGTTGTCCAAAAATAGTGAAACCAAGTTTATTAGGTTCACAAAAATGCCATTTATTTGTTAGTGTGGTTAGTTCACAGTTAGCTATTATGATGATAGGCTTATAAAATCTAATTAGAAAGCTTAGCGTATATCGATCAATAATTGTAGGAATTATTGTGGCAAATCGGCAATAGTTTTAGCCTTGAAATTTCACAGTAGATTCCCATGGATATTAGATGCTCGCTATAAATTTTGTAGCATTAAAAGGTGTCATTAATAAAATAGCTATTACCCTTGTATTGGTATATCGTGGAAATCGGTGTTAGCGGTGAAAATGTCGATAGTTGCTGGAATGACGATGAATGCCTTACTTGATACTTGTCGTCGATAGCAATAGGTAATTGAGCACCACGGTCGATAGCACTAGCTTAGTAGTTTAATCGATGTACTTCTATTTTAAGAGCTGCTGTTGTTATGTTATTAAACGTTGCATCATCATTTCATGTATATCATGAACTGGTAGATTTCGTGCCCGTCGGTGAGCTGGAGTACGACGAGGTGATCGAGGAGTACGATGAGAAGATCTTCGCATAGGAGGATGCTCAAGAGCCTGTTGGTGCTGACCTTGCTGACCCAGCGTCTGCCTAAGGCAAGCCCCAGTGCATAACCTCTATTTTTAAATGATCACTGAATATATGTATGATGTGTACTTATGTTATAGGCATTTTTATGGAAACTACATGCATAAATATATCCACCCGTGAGTCCTACTAGTACAGGTCGAGTAGTCGCTATGCTCAGGATATCGGTAGCGTGAGTAACCTGTCGTTACTCGCAAATAGGTAATAAAATATGAACACTCATGATAAAATGGTGGAAAGGAAAATGGTGACCGGACAGGAATCTGGATTGGATACTGGTGGGTGTGAGGGGTTGTGCCCTGTGGCCAACAGGGCATGGCTCGGTTACACTTTTTCCCTGTCTGTGTTAATTAAGGACCGGTCGTTGCATATGACTCTAGGCAAGTCACAGATTATTGTCCCAAGCGCATACTTGGGTATGGGTGCAGGGAAGGCTTGCTGCTCTCTTGTCGTGGATTCGGCTCTTTCTAGACTGGCTGATGGGAAGAGGAGGTGGTGGAGGTCCTTGCACCGCACTGAGTCCAGGACTCAGGAGTGGGGGCTTGGAGTCCAAGTTTGGATGGGGACCTAGACACCCAGGATAGGAGAGTGGTGGGTTAGTCCTACTTGTACCTGGGGTACAAGCGGGGCGTGTGTTTTCAGGGCACCCAGCTGGGCACATTGATTCGCGAATCGCTGGACGATCCGGTACGGCTTGTCTGCGGTTTAGCACCGTAGTAAGAACTGAAAGTGGAGAAAGGAGAAGAAATATAACGGATTGCTCAACCCTTGCTTGCAAGTAGACATGTGCTTATATAGACTGGCTAGTTGATAACTTAATACGGCTGATAAAATAATAATACATAAATAATGACTCACTATTAGTATTGCTTTCTGCTAAAGAAAACCAGCAAACCATAAAGCCTATCATATTCCTTGGAGTCAGGAAATTATTCCCACTATTTGGGTAAGTCTTGCGAGTACATTGTGTACTCAGGGTTTATTTACCCCTGTTGCAGGTGATGCTTGAAGAGTACCTTGTGTGGAGGATCCTTCTAGTGGGCTTAGATGGAATCCTCGTCCCGTATCGCTAGATGTTATCTTTTTAAATTCCGCTGTTATTCATTCCGCACTCTGGTATTTGGTATTGAAATAATGTACTTTTAAGAAACTCTAATGTAAGAAATGGACTTGTATTCTAACTCGTTCTCATTATTGGATCCTTAGGAAAAATGTGGATCTTTCGAGTTCTCCCTCGGGGTGTGCCCGACGGACACCGCTCGCTGTAGCTTGCTTTCAGGGTGCTTAGTGTCTAGCGGAAGACGGGCACCTCCGTAAGTATGCTATTTTGGGCGGTTCTACCACATTCATTAACTAACCATTCTATGTGAGCACCTATGTTACTTTCAAGCAGGTGTTAAGCAATCAAAACCATTTTACCATATTTCATATTCCAGTTCTTACTACGGTGCTAGACCATAGCCAAGTTATACTGCATCACATGGTGATTCGTGAACCAATGTATCATAGCTAGGTACCCTGAAACACACGCCCCACTTGTATCCCAGGCACAAGTAAGACCAACCCACCACTGTCTTATTAAGGGGTCTAGGTCCCTATCCAAACTTGGACTCCAAGTCCCCACTCCTAAGTCCCGAATTCAGTGTGGTGCTTAGACCTCCACCATCCCCGCCTCTAATCAGTCGGCCCGAAAAGAGCTAAAACCCATGACAAGAGAGCAACGAGCATTCCTGCTCCCATAAGCAAGTATGTGCTCAGGATAATAAGTTTGTGACCTGACTACCATCCACAGCAACGGATGGTCCTCAATCGACACAGACGAAACAAGTGCAATCCGAGCCTCGCTCGAATACCAAACCAAGTCCAGATCCAAAGTATCATTCCGTCCGGTCTCCAATTATTATTTACATATATTACCTATGACAGTAATATAATAACAAAAATAATATCTTTCTTAACTCTCGTGAGTGATAGATAATCACTCGACTTCTACCGGATCCTATAACATAGCAATCTACACGATCCTGGCATATTAGTAGGACTCATAGGATAAGGATATATATATATATATATATATATATATATATATATATATATATATATATATATATATATATATATATATATACAAGTGGTTTTCATTCAACTGCTTAAAACTTAATGCGCAAGCATAAGATAAAGTGCAGAATGATAAGAGTTATGCACCGGGGCTTGCCTGGGTAAGATGTAACCAAAAGTTCGTATTCCATCATAATGACATGATCATCAAGGCATCATCTTTTTCGCTACTTCAGTCGACTCCCTGATCCATCGTTGTTCCTATTATGATATATGTGGACGCAACGCAGAGACGTAATTAATCAACGGTAACTACAACTCTTAAAAATACGATTACGCTCCACAAGCTAACGAGCCAGATTTAATGAGTAACGTACTGGTCTCTGTATCCATGTCGTCAAGTAAGGCTTTGTCTCCAAAAAAATGTTCTAGTTTTAAAATCCCAAGGTGCTTTGGCATTTTATTGATTAAATATATATTTTTGAACTAGGGCTCATTTAGCTACCTTAGCAAACTAATTATTATGGAGCTACAAAAATTAAAGTGAGCACCTAATAATGTTAGGGATTTACTGTGAAAGTTTCAGAGCCAACACTATCACCAATTTATCACAAAAATTCCTTCAAGTTTATATCTTACAATATTAAGCATCTCAAATTAATTATATAACTCCTAAAAATATTATAAAACTATGTGAACAAAATATACTAGCAGATAGATCACAATTTTAGTAACCTAACAAAATTTGTTTTACGATTTTTTGATATTCGTACGAATTTATATTAAATATACAAATCTAACTCAGAATTAAAATAGAAAAGCTTTACTAATTCGGCTAGAAAAAGAAAAAGACCAAAACGGCCCAACGCGGCCTTGGCCCGCGCGCGAAGATGGCCCACGTAGGGAGCCCGCAGGCGCGCTGATGCTCTAGCAGAAAACCCCTTGGCTTTTGGACAAACAACCTGCGGTCCACGCTACTATTCCTAGAGACAACACTTATGCACAAAGGCCCTCACATTTCCTCTTCTTTACAACGGATAGGTCCCCGACACCCTCATGCTCACCGGCGCGGCATCGGCCAACATAGGGTGGTCACGCCGGTCGACTGGGGACCTCCACGCCTCACCTAGAGGGTCGATGCTCACCTAGGGGTCGACGTGTGGCATCAAGCCGCGGTTCAGAGGCCGGAGACGATGTACGATGGCTTCCCCCACAGCGGCGGGCAACCTACAGCGGTGGCAGTCGCGTTCCGATGAGCTGCTACACTCGTGGGGTAGTAGCGATAGCGGGTGAGTATCAGGGACTCACCACGGTCCTTGCGGAGGTGATGGTTCGGCCGAAGACGCCCTGAGCAAGGCTGGCCGCGTACGCGCGGTGAGCTCAGCGGGGAGCCACAGCAGACATGATCGTGTCAACAGCGTTGGGACAACAGTAGGGGTATGCATGGCGAGGAGGGGTTCGAGGCGAGTCTAGCAGTTCAGCCAATTTGGCTCTAGGCGGTCCAATGGGAGCTGCCCACGGTGGTAGGCGGCTCTGCCTTAACGGCATGGTGGCGGGGCAAAGCTCCAAAATTGGGGTGAGGGCAGACAGCTAGACAGCTTGATGGCGGTGCCAGAGACACCACGACAAGACCCGAGATGACCTCTCCCTGCCGCACTTAAAGTCGTGGCTCAGTCAGCCATTGTGGGAGAGAGAAGAGAAGGGAGGGGAATACTGGAACTCGACGCGACGTCGGCTTAGCGGGACGCGACCGACGCGACCAGGGCGACACGCGCTCTAGCGCCAAAGCCAAAACATGCGTGTGCAGGCTGTGGGGTAGCACAGCGTGAATGCGGCCACAGCTCCATTAATGGCGAAGCGTCGCGCATGGCGACAGGGAAGGAGAGGCAAGCCCACATGCGCAACAGCTAAGCAGTGCGAGGCAGAGGCAGCGTAGCTGCAGCAGCATAGAGCTAGGTAGGGGAGCAGTGTGCAGGGCGACAACGGTAGCGGGGCATCGTGGCTCGTGGCTTACCGGCAGCAGGCGCTGTGGCCAGAGTGGCCAAGGCACAACCGAGCCACGGCCAGGCCGAGACGACCTCGGCCACCAACGCACTGTAGTGCGTGTGCACGTGGTGCACCCAAGCACGGTGACGCCGAGTTCCCGCACGAGGTGACCACGCACACAGGGATAGCTAGCCCGAGACATGCAACGTGCATGAATTTTAAAGCGTGTGTAGCAACTAATCCATGCGAGTTGAGACTAAACCACCTTTGTTACATCATGGAGAACACATTAGGCTATCAAAAAGAGACTACACGTGACACCATTTTCTAACTAATTTTCTCAGAATAAATCCCTAAACATAGCCTTGCCATTCTGTTTTTCCAGACTGAGGAAATTAACTAAGTCTTGGCTGATGTTTGTTTCAAATTTGATTTCCATGCTATTAGAAATATTAGCTAGCGTTATTATCTTGTTAAAACAAAAGTTGCACTATCTTCTATAAAGTGTGTACTTCAAACTTTATTAAGGTGTTACACATATGTTCTATAGCATTTTTGCTTAATAAAAATTGGTTTTAGACCCTACTTGATATACATGAGCTATTGCATCAACATTGATTTAACATTTTTATTGATTATTTTAGGCTACAAAAATTTATCAACACCTTCTATCACATGCATTATTACACAAACACGATGGTCGTGATATGATTTAGTAGTTGGTTTATAGCGTAACACCGAGGGTGTTACACATCTATATTCGAGGAGTAGACTACAAAGGACTCAACGGGAGTGTCACATCCGTGATCTACCAAATGACCCAGAATATAGGGTGTATCCACAGGTAAACAACGTATAAGCACCACGCTTACACAATGTCGACCACTCACCCCGTGTACACCAGAGCGAGCGCTATACGAACTTATGCACAAACATAATGATAAACTAGCTATACTAATCAAAATAGATGATGAACATTATAACTAAGAACATGAATATTGTGAATACCAATGTTGTCATAACAACTGTAGCAAACATATAAAAGTAATGAGAGATACAAAAGAGTGGGGGTACAAAAATTATACCAAACAACGCTCTTGACAAGATCAGCAATCCAAGCGAAACCTACTTGCCTCTCTCTAGACCTAGCCTAACTAGTTATGCCCTAGAATATGGTGGAGCTCTAAGGATGATTAGGGTTTCTGTCTTCTCAAATGACTTATGCCTCAAGGGGTGGCAGGGGCTAGTATATATAGGTCGTAGCGTCAATCGTGAGCCCTTGGATTAAATCGACTTAAAGGACGACGTAGATGCAACCTAGAAGGCGGTGGAGAACTGACATTGCGACATGGAGGCTGACAGTGGGCCCCAAGGGCCGGGCGGCCTATAGGTGGGGCTGGCCTGGCGGCATCTCGTCCTCTGCTTCAGTGTGGAGTCCTCTTGAGTCTTCTGAAACCTTCTGGGGTCGTTTTTGCTATGGATAAGCGTGATTAAATCTGACATGTTGGTCCACCTTGACGGTTTTCTGGATAAATCTTGCAGAAAATACAGATTCACCAAAACTCGTGGAATTTGTTAGTTTAAACCCCTAGACCTTCGTTGATGATTATATTTATGCCCTTATGCATGTTATAATGACGGTTTATAATCGTTGTTAACTGCCGTCAACAGATAGTTATAACCATTTGCACGAATACATCCCCTACTCCCTCCCAAAACCAAAAAAACTGCAAGAAGGTGTTATATTTGTTCTTTTGAACATAGAATCATTTCTACAGCACATCACTGACATACCCACTATCACTTGGTTTCTAAACATTGGAGCAAAACTCTTTAACTACAAAAACCACACAAGTGAACTGTACCGACGTCTGGTGGTTGAATATTAAAAATAATGAAAACTCGATTTCACAAAAAGCTTGCTATATGACAATAAAAGAAGAGGCGTCAAACCACAGAAGTGGCACTTTGTGTCACATTTCCAACCCCTCCCTCTTCAACAAGTTATTCTTTGTTAAAAACACCTTCTTTTTAATCAAAAGGAAAATTTTATCTGTATAAAGGTCTTAGCCCTGTAAAACATTTTTTACCCAGGAATCCCAAACGCTAAAGACAAATCTTTTCACCAGGAATCCCAAACGCACCAAAAGATAAATCTTTTCACTACTAAATCTTGCAATGCAACATAGTATACCTTGACAGACTCAGAGATCCATAATAAAAACACAACTTCATGCATTAGACGCGAAACATGACAAGATTCCGTGTGATTTGTTAGCCTTTAACCTTCGCGCTTCTACCATGCATATGCTACACCTACACGCTAACACGCATATAGATTTATACATCTCCTATACCTTACTATAGTAGTAATTATCAGCTATACATACATCGGCAGTGCTACGCCCGGACGTCCGGGCCGACGCTCGCACGCTGCACTCCACTTCCGCGCTCCATGCGGGGCCCACGCCGCCCGAGCGACAAGAGGGGAAGGGGGCGGCGCCTCCAATTTGAAGGACCCGGCCACGACGTCGTATGGATGCCCTGACAGTTTTGGGAGGAGGCACACCGAGACGATGCAGCAGAAGGTGGGGAGGAGAGATCCAACACCCGATCTGCTTTTGAAACATCCAAATACAACTGTTGCAACATACGTCTGAAGACAGATGAAACACTTGAAACACACTTTTGAAACACTTGAAAAAACACCTCAAAACACTTGAAAACCATTGCAACCACACGCAATATCCAAATAAAACACATGCAATATAGGTGTGAAACATATGCAACATCTAGATAAACACACTTGCAACATGCATCCGGAAAACACAGATAAAACATTTGTGGCAGACCTTTGCAACATACGTGTACAACCATTGCAACATATGCAACATCCCGATCTACTTTTGCAACATCCATCTGAAACACTTGCAACATACCTCTAAAACACCTGAAACACTCGAAACATTCGCTTGCAATATGCCTCTGAAATAATTGCAACATGTGCAACATCCCTCGATCTATTTTTGCAACATCCATATGAAACAATTGCAACATACATCTGAAACGCCTGAAACACTTGAAACATACATATGCAACATAAGGGAAGGGAAAGGCTGGGCTAGTCGATTTCGGTCGTCGGCGTTAAAGATGACGGCGAGCAGCTGTGCGTGAGCACCACTGCCACTAGCGCCAGTAGTACCCAGGATTGGCTCGGTGGCGACAGTTGGGGATGGGGGGCAAGGAGTGCCATGGCCATGGGGGTGGGGGAGAGGGCCACCTGCAGCATTGGAGGCTCCCGGTGGATGAGGACACCGGGGTGGGGGGAGGGGTGCCCCCAGGGTGGGGAAAGAAGTCGTCTGGGTGGGGGAGGAGGACGCCGGAGTGGAGGAGGGCGCGCGCTAGGGTGGGCAAGCGAGCGAGAGAGAGATGAATAGCAGGGAAGCACGAGAGAGAGGTGCCCGTTGGACAGGCGGAGCGAGGCTAGGCGGCCAAGAATTGATTTTGTTTTTTTATTTATTTAGACGAGCGATGCATGTGACAGTGAGTAGATGTGACGTTCGGCCATCCGGATGTCTTAATACTAGCATTACAGTACATACATATACACGATATTAAATTATTCATCATATGTCATACAGGAAGAACATGTATATCTAGCTACCGTGTGTGTGCTGTGCAACATGTATCGATGTACGTGTTCGTTGAACCGACCGATCAAGACGTGTGTGATTAGAGTCTAGAGGTCGAAGCTGTGGCTGTTGAAATGGAAGACCGCGCCGCTCCTGCTCTTCTCCGCCCCGCCGCCGCGGCGGAGGTTCCGCTCCCTGCACTCCCTCGCCACGCTCGTCTGCAGCCCCTGCGGTCCGCACACCAGCACGCCCACGTCCGCCGCGTCCCCGGCGCGCTCCGCGAACGCCGCGAACTCCGCTGAAATTAGTCCACAAACAACTCGATCCGCCGTTAGTTCGCGCGGCCCGATCGTTGCATACAGTGATCAGCTCCAAAGGTCAAGGCTGCGTGCTGTATGTGTGAACAGGTCAGTTACCTTCGAAGTTCGGCCGGCACCCGTACCGGGTCGTCCGCAGGGCGGCGAGGCTGACGCTGGGAACAGCGTCGTCACCACCACCCGCCGCAGCCGCGGGGCCTGTCTGCTCGGCGTAAGGTGACTGGGAAGCGGTGGCGGCGACGGCGTCCCACTTGTCGCCCTCCAACCTCTGCTTCTCCGACACATGCCACAGGAGAACCACAAGCCCGCCGGGAAGGGCGACGCCGGCAACCATGCACAGCATGAACAGGAGGCCCCGGTACCACCACGCCACCACGTTGTGCGGCTTCACGTAGTACACGTGCACAAGGGTGTACGCCAGGAGGAAGCCGAGCGTGGACGCCACGAAGTACGCGGCCGCCCAGAAGTTGTCCCCGGTGCCGACCAGCCCGGACATGGTCGTGCCGTTCTTGACGAACATGCCAGGGACTTTCTGGTCGTCCACGACAATGCCGTCCTCCTACAGTTCCAATTGTGGAACAGTGAGCTATTACTTCTGCGGTTGTGTATGAAAAGGGTGAAGAAGATTCTTTAAGAGCCGTTAACTGATGACTTGTTCTTACCAATGGGGGCAGGGATTCTTGAGTCACGAAGGCCTGGATGTCCAGTTGTAACTTGTCCGACACAGATGAACTGATGGTCTGAGCATCAACAGCGGACAGGAGAGAAAGCTCCTTTGACTTCTTAACTGACCAAAGGACCAGCACGTTCTTGGGCATGCATTGCTTGCCCTCCTCGATCCTGTGGATTATGTCGCTCAAGATCGCCAAGAACGGCGATATTCCAATGCCTCCTGCCACCAAGATGAGATTCTCGTACCTGAACACGTATCGGGCAGAAGCCACGAACTTAAAATTTATCCAGTGGCATCAACTAGCAGCTAGGGAGTATTCGGATCAAGTGAGAACTCACATCAAGTGGTAGGGTGATTCATGCCCATACGGGCCTTCCACGCAGGCTGTCATGCGTCCGCATTGCAACTCAGAGTCACCCCTGTTCTTCTCCTGGACATCGGTGATGATGTTCCTCAGTTTTTCAGTCCATGTGCCGAGTACTTTTATGAGAACCGACATGTGGTATCTCCCATCCATGGGACTTGAAGATACACTGAACGGATGCCACTGCAAGAACGATAGCTCGCGCACTTGAATGAAGATGAAACTCAAAGCATTATAGCGGAGGCCTGTAGAACACAAGAGGCAATTGTTCAAGCCTTAAGGAACCGCGACAACAGGAATGGAACAGTGATTAATACAGAGCAAGGGAATTGGCTCTTTACCTGGTGGTTTTGAGAATACTAGCTCCACCGTCCCACACGGGCGGCAGGCAGCTGAAATGATGTCAACTTTGGCCCTTGACTGCCAGAACCTTAAAAAGCGGTCGAGCATGAAGAGGAACACAGCCCCGGCAGAAATACTGAAGATGAAGTCGCCGACATGGAACGCCAAGAACACGATGAAGACGACGTAGAGCTGGTGGGTGTAGAAGAAGAGCTCAAAGAACCTCTTCCTCACTGGGTGAAGTGATGTCACCCACATAAGTAGGCCGGCTGACAAGCTGATCACACCAGGCAGGTTTGCTACTCCAACTTCCTTCCATTCTCTCATCTATAGAAAAACAAAAGCCAACATGGCTTGTTACTAGTGTTCTGAGATACATGACACGTGTAGCAACAAATTACTATATGCCGTCAACCAAAAATTAAGCCATCTTTGATCACGGATCGAGAACAATCTAATTCAGTGTTTATCCTTCAAAATATTTTCCATTGTGTGATTTAGTAGACAGTGCTTAATTTTCTTAATCGTCGCAAATCATTAACCCTGAATGGGTCTAAATCACTTAGCACTTACTTCTTCACGGAGGCGCCCTTCCATGGACCATGAGATCACATAGCACAAGCCATGCAATGTAAAGAGAGCCATAGTGAGATGCCCCAACCAAACGTGGTATCTTGTAGCATGCTCAAATGGAATATCGATAAGCCGGAGGAGAACTGAGCCTCTCGCGACTGGCAGGAAGAGGAAGAGCATGCAGAACAACCCAACCGCCCCTAAACGGGCGCCAATGACATCCAGTATCAATTCACTGTGCAAGGAAAAATTTATAGTACCTTAGAACTTTATTAATTCATGATACTGACTAAAATCCGTTGTTTAATTTTCAACAGTGGTATGAGTAATTAAGACAACTACACAAGTTCTGCAGTGATTGCTCTTGAGGCTAAATCTACAGTACTGCAGACAAGAAGAATTTGATTGTGTACGAATCATTACAAGGTAGATTAGACAGAAGTATTGTAATATAAATAACTTCATATAGAGGATCGTTACATCGATGAACTATTTGTGCATGTTTTCCACAACTTAAGCAGCAACACTAACGCTGCAATAGATATATAATCATCTACATAAAGATTTTCCTATGAACAGCCTAGATAGTTTACTGGCGTGTATAACACTGTTATATTCTAAATAAACGAGAAACACTGATGACTTTGCAGGCTTTAAATCTGTTTTTTATATATTATAAAAAAGAAAGAAAAGTGGGTTTCAGTCAAACAGTCCTTCATTGTAGAACATACCTCTCAGTCATTGATGGAAGGTCAAATTTTGAGACAAGGCTCACGCTCTCCACGGCATAATAGGTCATTGAGTAGAAAACAAAAGTTATAAACAGGACAATTCCGATGAACTCAACTGCAGAGACAACTCCAAAGGGGCCGTCTACGAGAACAGGGAAAGTCCAGAGCCTGAAACTCAGTGACCGCAACTTCTTTTTCCTGGCACGCGAGTAAAACTAAAGATGAATAATGGACATGAACCGGAAGCAGGAGCAGGCAACTATTCCTCGCAAAAAAAAAAAGGAGCAGGCAACTATTCCTCGCAAAAAAAAAAGGAGCAGGCAACTCTTAAAGAAATCTATGTAAAGATTATGCAAGGCTCTGCTCTGAACTCAAAATGTTCAGATTATCCTGAACTTGCTATGTTCGAATCTGAACCTATCATGCTGTGCTCGTTTTGTAGCCAATTAAGAACAACTATGTACTTGAAATAGCACCTAAATAATTGGACTAACATGCCTAGTCTTGTTCAAGTTACCAAAAGAATTCAATTACTATACTAGTTATAAAATAGTCAACATCTGTGACTCTGAGTTCTGTTAAATTACTAAATACCCAGTTCCCACAATTCAGGAAGTAGTCTTCTAAATTCTGAAAACTACTAGTAGAAGACAAGGGGGGGGGGGAAACTTACTCCACCACATGATGCTCACTCTGGAAGAAGGAGATGTACACATATGCCAGAAGCGCGACGATCAGAATGGGTGCGCTGAATGTCAGGAAAATACCCCCTGCAAGAATTTAGGAACAAGAAGAAAAGGCGGTGAAAGAACCCCAGTCACTCTAACCTGCGTTAATTTCAGACGGGTGTAAAAAGGAGGAGAAGAGCAGAATTTTTCGTCGAGACCGTACCAGCGATGCCGAACATGGACTCCTTGGTGAGCCGGACCCACTTGCTGAACACAGCCTGCACGGGCTTGGTCGGGTAGAGGAAGATCCCCGCGGCCCAGGTGAGGAACACTGCCCACATCAGGAACTTGAGCACGGTCCTAGCCAGCGACGGCAGCGCGGCGGCCGTCGCCGGCGCCGAGGACGAGCCCTTGGCACCGGCGGCATTGGCGGCGCCGGTCTGTCGTTGCTGCAGCAGCGGCTCCCGCTCGTGGGCCATGGCCAGGAGAAGGGAAAGCGGACGCGCGCGAGAGAGAATCTAGGGGGGAAAGCCCGCACTAGCTTGTGCGTCCCGTGGGGCTAGGCCCTGCCGCCTTTATACGGCTACTAGGTATAGGTGCTCGCTCGTCTCCGAAGGCGATGGGCGGGCGAGGAGCGCCGAGCCGCCGAGGGCGCGCAGGGGATGCCATGGTCAGGTGGTTGCGTCGTCGCTGAGCTGAGTGGCGCAGTGCCACTGAGCCACACAACCAACGTGTGCTTCGGAAGGCCCCACCCGTGCGACCAGGTATGCAATTAGCCAATTACCATGCAGACAAATCTGACAACTATCACTATCAACTAGCGCGTTGCCGGCAAATAAACAAACGGACAAATATAATCAAACTTCGCCCGTTTCCTTAGCTTCCGCGCAGCATGAGCTGTAAAAAAATGTTCACAAAGTAGTGCCTTTAGAATAAAAAAAACACTTGATGTTTTTTCAAGAAAATCGTATAATCTTTTAATGCAGAGTTAGCAAATATTTTAAAATTATAAAATACTCATAAGACATGATAACCTATGGTAAAATAAAAATAGGAGTATCTTGTAGAAGACTCTACATAAGGGTTAAAGTTACAATAGTTTCATAAAATCTTACCAAGAATATAAGGATTTATGACCAAACGACGAATGCCATAATTCTTTTAAAAAAAACTCAAGGTATATCGAAAGGAAAGTTCTCTATTTTAGTTTTGAGGTGAGGTAACCTGTATTTATATATCATGCTCATTGGCACTGAATGTTATTATCATTCGGAGATGGATTTTCATATGAGAGTGGACCTCTTCACCTAGCAACACCCCCATTACATAAGGAGAGAATTTCCTCGTTGCCACTAAAAATTGTAACATTTCTTTTATTACCATCAAAATTTTCAAATTTCCCTTACTGCCGTCAAATAATTTTTGTGTTTGCCTGGTTACCATTTCCGTCGCCTGCACTTACCAACGCCGTTAGATGGGGCAACGCCATGTCACGCGCGGCGAACCTCTACCGCTCGCTTTCCGACGCCGAGGTGGCGCGCCTGCTGGGCCCGCTCTGCCTCGGCTCCCACGCCGTGCGCGCGCTCGTCCTGGGCGACGACGCGCGCCTCCTCGCGCTCGCCGAGAAGCTCGACGCGCTCAACCGCGTCGCCGTCGCCTCGCGCCTCGGCCGCCGCTCATGGGCTTCGACCACGCCTACGCAGACCTCCTCGCCGAACGTCCAATAGCACGGTGACATCACTCGCTCCACCGTCCACAATTGGCGGCTCCGCTCGAGCCCCGGCCATGGAGGCGTGGGCGAGCTGCAGCCCGGCCACGCGCGGCGCGGGGGCTCCGCTCGAGCCCCGGTCATGTCGGCACGGGCGAGCTGCAGCCTGGCCACGCGCGGCGCGGGGGGCGAGCTCGAGCCCCAGCCATGGCGGCGCGGGCGAGCTGCAGCTCGGCCATGCGCGGCGCGGGGGCGAGCTCGAGCCCTGGCCATGGCAACGCTGGCGAGCTCCAGCCCAGCCACGACGGTGCGGGGGCGAGCTGGCGTCGCGAGCTCTGTTTCTTCTCCTTCTCCTCCCTTCGTCGCGCGGGGCTGGGCACGAGGCTGCACGAGGTGTTGCGGGACGGGGCGCTGGCCGCCAGGGCTGGGTGCGGTGGCCGGATGTGGAAGAACGGACGGTAGCGACCGGGTGCGGAAGAACGAACGAACGGGAGGTGGAAGAAGGGAGGAAACTGCCTGCGTCTCGCCTGCCGCAGCCGTAGTTGGACGTCAGGCGGCCGAGCGCGGACGGGACGGAGGTGACAGCAACAGTAACATAGGTAAATGGTAGGGCCCAACTGTCAGAGACTGTAACTTAATAGGTTTTAACGGTAGTGGCAACTAAGGAAAAATAAAAATTATTTGATAGCAGTGAAGAAATTTTATAAATTTGGATGGCAATGAAAGAAATGCTATAATTTTTAGTGGTAATGAAAGAATTGTCTCTTACATAAGCGGGTGATAGGAGAAAACTTTACAAACAATTGTCTTTCAAACTGGTGATCTTAATTGTTACTCCATCTGTCCTGTCCTGAAATACAAAAAAAAAATCCTAATAAGCATTCTAAAACATATTAGTACTGGCACGATCGGGAGCGCCCGCTGCGCCGGTTCGCGTGACTACTATATTCAGAAGACGATGATTGATAGAATAATGGTATACACTATATTTTTAAATTGAGTTAGTGGTTCCTTCACATGTAATTTCTCATAATTTAGAATAAAATTTAAATGCTTGTATACCTTGTACTATCTTAACGCTGACGAGTGCCACAGAAATTCAAATGGAAACAAATTTTATCAGGATTTACAGAGGTGTGATAATCAATTATTACCTGCCGTCGTCCCTCGTTTTGTTAAGGATCACCGATCCTTCTTCTCCCTTCGTCTTCATCTGCACAAACCAGGCACAGGCAGCAGCCGGAGCGCACCTCCTGTCGGTGCCTCCTCCGTCCTTTCCGCTTCCTCCTCCCCACCACAGCGCCTTGCGGCTGCCCGCGTCGGCACCTCTTCCGCTTCCTCCATCCCACCCCAGCGCCGTGCCTGCTCGTCGCTGGAGCCAGCAATTTTCTGTTCATCTTCTCTACCACGGGCTGCAATCCTATTGCTAGTACTACAGTACAGTGAGGGACGGGCTGGGAGATGGCGCTCCTCGTGAGGCCCCTCTAGGTGGCGGCCCTCCTCGGCCTTCCTGCTCGGGCGGGCCTCGCCGTTGCTACTCCAACGCCTCCACATAGGGCGGCATCCATCCGCTCCTTGTCCTCCTTGCCGATCTATACCGTAGTTCGCCACCAGGTAGGTCATGCCCCGCATGGCAAATGCAATGTTTCGTGTTTCAGCTATTTTTTATTTTTGTTTCAAATGTTTCATCTGGATGTTGCAAAAAAATAGATATGAATGTTGCCTATGTTTTCAAGTGTTTCATCTTGAGTTGCAAAAGTAGATCTGGATGTTTCATATATTGCAATGACAAAATACGCATGTTGCAAGTTTATGTTTCAAGTGTTTCAGATGCATGTTGCAAACGTTTCATATAAATGTTTCAAAAGTAGATCTTGGTATTGCACATGTTGCAAATGGCTACATATGCATGTTTCAATCGCATGTTAAGTGTTTCATTTGTGTTCTGGATGTTTCAAAACTAGATCGAGCGTTGCACATGTGGCAATGTAGCCGGTGGCCGGTGGACAGCGGCTTGCCGCATGGCTTCGGCTCCTACCTCATGCGTTCCTCGTGCCGCGCACGCATCGCCATGTGCTCTCTTCTCTCTCCCCTCCCCTCCCCTCCCTTCCCTTCCCTTCCCTTCCCTTCCATCCATCTCGTCATGGCAGTTTGAGCTCGTCTGACGAGCGTGTGGATGTCGGATAGGCGCAGCAAAAGGCATGGGCACGGGGCGGGTGGGCAGGCGGAGCAGCGCAGGTGGCGGGGTAGGCACGGGCGTCCGGACGTACAGGGGCTAGCCACACCCTTGTTCTTATCATCCCACAAAGAATTTTCGTTGATCGGACTAGGACCCTTCCGCCTAGCAACATCGCATTCATCCTCCAATAAAGACCGGTAGACCACAGTAGCCCAGCCGAGTTCCAAAAAAGAAAAGAAAAAAAAATCTCCAGCCAAGGAAATTAAAGGTGGGTGCATATATTGCTGGGGAGGCAGCGCTGTGCGCTAACCTGTATTTATCTATCAGGCTCATTGTCACTGAATGTTATTGTCATATTTTCTTATCAGAGTGGACCATTTTCACCTAGCAACACCCTATTACATAAGCGGCTGATAGCTAGGAGAAAACTTTACAAACAATTGTCTTTCAAACTGGTGATCTTAAATGTTATTACTCCATCTGTCCTGTCCTGAAATAAACATATCCTAATAAGAATTCTAAAACATCTTATGAGAGGTAAAGCGAATGTCATATGCAAATGCAATATTTCCTTAATCATTAAAATAGATTGTGATTACTATATTTAGATGATTGAATATTGATAGACATTAATGGTATACATGTGAATAGTATATTTTAAACTGAATTAATGGTTACTTCACATGTACTAATTTCTTATAGTTTATTTAGAATAGATTTTAAATGCTTGTATACCTCGTATTTCAGAGGGGCTATCTTACGAAGTCGCCCCTGCCATGCGCTTGTCGTACCTGGACGCTGCCCGAAAAGCTCTCCGGGCCACGCCTCCACCGCCGGCGGGGTCTTCGGACGCGGCGCAGAACGCAACCACCGTGGGGGGTAACCACCCGACGGCTGCCAAGGGGAAGCGTCGTCATCGGCATAGGACCTGCACGCCCGATGGTCGGAGGAATCCACCATTGCAGGCTGCGTGAGTGCCCACGCAGCGTCGCCTTGGTCCACAGCCCGCGGCAAGAATCCCAGTGCATCAGCGCCTTGGCCCACGGCGTTGGGCGTCCGTGCCTGTCACGTCTCGGCAGCCTCATTAGAGGCCCAACGTCGACGCTGATGGATTCCAAATTGTCGAGGGGACCGTAAGCGGCGCTGTCCGGGGAGAACAGCACCCAAATGCCACCGCCCCGTCCCACCAGACCTCGTGGGTCTCTGCTTCAACTGCCTCGCGCACGACCACGTCACCGCTCAGTGTCGCTCTCGGTCCCGTTGCCTCTGTTGCCGGGGGACCAGCCATCGAGCAAGGGTGTGCAAGCGTGGTTGTTCGCCGATGTGCAAGCGAGGCCCTTCGCCGGCGTGCAAGCCTTCAGCGCGTCGCCCCAGCCGGAGTGTGGAACGTCGCCCTGCTGGTTCGAGGCGACCCAGCTTGTCGCCGGAATGTCGCGCTGCGCCAGGTCTGACACCCACAACGTCGTCGCCTTGTCGTGTGCAACGGTCGATCGCACCGTCATCGTCGCCACAACAGCACCACAACAGCAGCCAGCCGGTATCACCACCTCTAGGTGACGTTGATAACCGTCCCAAGATCGAGGTCTTCGTCGTCCAGAGGAACGTGGAGCTCGCCGCGTCTGGAGCGGACCTCTTCCTTTGTTCTCGTCACACTCGTTGGTGGAGACCAGCCAGCCGTCACGCCGGAGGAGTTCCATGCACACCTTTCCTCGAGGTTCCGTGTGTCTGTGGGCGCGGCTGGGGTCTTTGCTTGGCTTGGGGGCCCCTTGGCACACGTGTGTCAGCTAGATGGCCACTCTAGCATCGCTATGCAGGGAATACAAGCGGTGCACCCTGAGCCCGAGCTCGTAGTGGACCGTTGCTTGGAGGTTCAGCGTTGGGACTTCGATCCCATGCTGGTTGAGACGGAGGCATGTCTGACCAAAAGGCCACATCAGGCAGGTCCCACGAGCCAGACTATGTCGGAGGTGGGCCAGACGAGTGCGGCTCGGGCCAAACCTCACCAAGGCCCTCGCTCTTGGTGCTAGAGCAAGCTAGAGGATCCCCACCCCCGGTCCAGGTCTACTTCCCCGCCAACCAGGTAGGTGTAGACGGAGGTGGCCTAGCCACACCGGCTATTGGTGCCAGTGCGCCTGACGCGATGGCCGCAACGTCGATCGAGGACTTCATCGTTGCATTCAAGAAGCCGTTCACGATGCATGTCTTGTCGTCGCCTCCACGACTGCGGCTAACTCGGGCGGCCAGAGGAAGCTGGATGCTCGGAGCTCGTCCCAAGAGGAGCGCTAGGCTTGCCGCCAAGAGTAGGCACAGGGAACAGAAGCCAGAGGTTCAAGCGTGGAAGGTGATGATGAAACGTCTGGGCCTTGAGATATAGACTGAGCTACCTGATGAAGCCTCATTTGAGGAATTCCAGACCGCCTTTAAACTCTCCCTGTCGACGTCAACGCGGGAAGCTATGCAGGTCCTCTTCCCAGGCAGGAACCCGCGGGCCTAGACGCTCGCTTTTGTCTTGCTGTTTTGGTCGCAAAACACCTTTCCTATGTAATTTTTTTCTAAGTGTATCCAGTAGCTAGGTGGTAAGGTGCATTGTGTCACGAAGGTTCGTCGCTTATGTGATCGCGCATGGGTATACTGATAACTATTTTCCTCTTAATGAAAAACAGACGAATGGCCCCATCGTGAAAAAAAAACTATCTTAAGGTGTGCTTAATGTTGACGGAGTATCCTCAAGCGCGCTGACGAGTGCCACCGAAATTCAAATGGAAAACAATTTTTCCAGGATTTACCGAGGTGTGATAATCAGTATTTACATGCCGTCATTCCTCGTCTAGTTGTTCTTATCATCCACGAAGATTTTTCATTGGTTGGACTAGGACCCTTTCTGCCTAGTAAAATCACATTCATCCTCCTTATTCTTATACCTTTCATTCCACGGAGGATTTTCTACCCTGTTCGTTAGCCATATTTATCAATCATGATACAATATTTTTCTCTCATAACAAAACATCATTCAACTTATAAGTCACACAACCAATGAAGCGAACATGGTTTTCATCGATTGGACTAGGACCATTCCGCCTAGCAACATCGCATTCATCCTCCGACAAAGACCAGTAGACCACAGTACCCCTGCCGAGTTCAAAAAGAAAAAAGAAAAAAACTCCAACCAAGGGAATTAAGGTGGCTGCCCATTGCCGGGGAGACAGCGCTGTGCGGTGGCCGCTGCTTATCCTTGCATCCTGGGAATCTGCTGTCGCCATCACGGCGATCGGCGATCGGAACCGCCGCGAGAGTCAAGCGATCAGGTAGTCCAATCCAAGACCAAGAGGATGGATTATAAACTAACGGCCGTGTGTAGAACTCTTGTATTGTATTATAAACTCTTTCTTCTAATACAATGATATGTTCACTCTTACGTATTCGAGAGAAAAAAAGACCAAAAGGATGGATAGATTTTTTGTTTTTTGAGAATCAAGAGGGATGGATAGATCGACGATGGCTTTACGAGGGGGCAAGACGAGGACGGGTGGGCCCGGGCCACAGCTCTCACTGGGGCCCTGCCAAATGACCATTAGTGCGTAGGCCCACCGGACCGTGTCAGTCGAACCCGAGCTGTCTCAGCCGCACGTCTCTCATTTGTCCTGGGCCACTTGCTGCCGGTTCGGTTGGCTGGTTCATATCGTTGCTGGTTCATGAAGAAGTACTGCTGGCTGGTTTGTGTGAGAGAAAAATACTGTTCCGGCTGAAAATTTACGATCGTTTACGACAAGCCACGGACAAACGAACAGGCTATTGTCTTCCTGGCGATTTTTCTTTCTGGTTTCCTCCGGATCGAATAGTCGAGCATAACGGGTTGTTGCCCAAGGTTTATGGGCTACCAGTTTCTAAACAATCCTTTGATTTGTTTTGCGGTAACTCAGGGTGTAGGGTGTGTAGCGGACGGACGACTGTGATGGT
Organism: Miscanthus floridulus; assembly: GCF_019320115.1. Taxonomy (NCBI): domain Eukaryota; kingdom Viridiplantae; phylum Streptophyta; class Magnoliopsida; order Poales; family Poaceae; genus Miscanthus; species Miscanthus floridulus. The sequence continues at coordinate 48,201,796 of NC_089591.1, read as the reverse complement.
GGGCAGCCCGCGCTAGCCCAAATACCGTCGTCAACAGTAATTCTTATGTGCTCATCCACTCGCACTCGCCCCTAACCGTTAAAAGAAAACTCACATCATGAAGCGTCGCCTCGGCAACTGCACTCTCCACCACCCCTCCACTCCGCCAACCGACATCTCCACCACGCCAAAGCGCAGCAGCCCGTCTTCCTCCCTCTCCACCGCGCCTCTCGCACGCCGCGACCTTCTAGAGAACGTGGACTTGCCGCGGCCTTCTCCACTGGACTTGCCGCGTCCTTCTCCACCGAAGCGGCGAGCTCCCGCCGGCGACCTCTACACCAGTGAACTCCATGCGCCGACAGGCCTCCATTTCCCAAACAGCAAAGAGATGTTACGCTAAAAGCATGTGTTGCAAAAGTATGTTTCAAGTGTTTCAGATGTATGTTGCAAGTGCTTTTATATCAATGTTACAAAAAATAGATCGAGATGTTGCACATGTTGCAATGGCTATACACGTATGTTTCAAGTGTATGTTTCGACTGTTTCATCTGTTTCAGACGTATGTTACAAATGTTTTTTATCTGGATGTTGCAAAAGTAGATCTGGATTTTGCATATATATGCATGGTTGTAAGTTTATGTTTTAAGTGTTTTCAGTTGCTTTAAACGTATGCTTCAAGTGTTTTATTTGGATGTTGCATATATTTTGCAATGGCTACATACGTGTTTTTCTGGTGTTTCAGACGTATGTTGCAAGTGTTTTAATTGTTTCAGACATATGTTGCAAGTGTTTCATCTGAATATTGTAAAAGTAGATCAGGTGTTGCACATGTTGCAATAGGACCCACCTGCCGTCGTGCATGCGCGTGGGAAGCAGAGGGATGGGAAACAGAGGGGATGTCGGTAGAGGCAGGGCCAGTCCCGTCTGTGCGTGCAGCGCGGGTTATCCCCTCTGTTACCGGTGGAACCAAATAACTTTTATAGGCTGGATGAGAGTTACGGGTGGAACTAGATAATTTTACAGGCCGGGTGGGAACTGCGTCCGGACGCCTCTTGGGGCCCTAGCGTCTCCTTTGTTTTGTATACATAGGCTGCCGAGATGTTGGCCTGCTAAAATCAATTGGAGGTACATAGTACGTGGTAGCCTGTTCTATGTTTTTTTTAAGGAGATGCCCCCTACTAGGATTTATTAAACAAGAAATAAATAGAGGTTCTTTTTTGGGGTGTTTGTTTACTTTTCCCCTCTTTTTCCCAACCAATGTCTTTTTTATAGGAATTTGATATTTCTATTACTCAACCATGTCGGCTAAATCGTTTGACACCAAGGCCCCATTCGCTGGTCTGAAACTTGGCTGAAACTGGCTGAAAAACACTGTTCCGGCTGAATTGTTGTGAGAGAAAAACACTGTTCCGACTGAAAAAAGAAGCCGAACAAGCCATTTTTAAGACAAACGAACGGGGCCCAAGTGCATATACAATCCGACACTCCGGCCATGCCTGTTCGTTTCGGCTGAATTGACTTATAAGGCATGGGCTAAAAGTACTGCTGGCTGGTTTGGTGTGAGAGAAAAATACTGTTGGCTGGCTGATAAGACAAGCCAGATTTAGGCAGTTACAGCCTGCCCGATCAGGCTAGTTCATGACTCATGAGCTACTTGATTACATTCACGTTGGTACATACCTAGCTTGGAAAGTCATCAAGTTTTCCGCTATGAACTCCTTCAATTCATGCACCAAACAGCCTACCAAAGACAGCCTGAATTCATCCCCTTGCACCGCCCAGACCACCTGTTGCGCGTCAGTTTCCAGGCACACATTGTTCATTCCCAGTGACGCTGCCGCCTTCACCCCTTCCATGCAAGCAACTAGCTCCATGTGTAGTGGGCTGCTAGCAAAACGCAGACGACCTGAAGCTGATGCTGATTGAACCACTCCTCCACTGTCATACCCCAAGCCACCTTTCTTGTCAACTTCTCCGAAAGCGCAATCGACATTTATCTTCAGTATTCCATTTCGTGGTCGTTCCCATCTCCTTGTTCGGATGTGGGCCGGGCTCTCAAACTTTCATGGGCCGGTGTGTGGAGATTGTTGACCTCCATAGCTTGCTTCCCGCTCAAATTTGCTCTGCCATCTGGTGTTCGCCGCTGTCCACCGTCTCTCTACGGAGTTCCTTTCATGCCACCAGTTATTTATCAGAAACATCACCTTCAGCTGGGCCTCTCCATCTATCGACAGGATTGTTCTGACTATCTCCTTTGCATCCTGACACACTGACCAACCTTTCCCTCAGCTTCTCAAACCCCGCACTTCTCCAGACTGCCTTCACTTGTTTGCATTTGAAAAATAGATGGCCTCCGCCATCCTCCCCAGCTCTGTTGCACATCACACATCTTGATTCAATCCTCACACCCCGTAATAGGTTTACAATACCGTAAGAAAAAATCTCGGTCCTCACCCATAAGTACGAAATTTCAGAAATATCGGATCAAATTTAAATAAATTCAAATTGAGTTTATTTTTTAAAAAAATTAGCATCATTTCACTAGAAAAACTCTCTGATCCATCATCCATCACAAATTTATATAACATCGGCGAAATAACACAATATATCACAGAAGTAGAGCCACGGTAATACAACGGGCTAACGGTGGGCGAGCTGCATACGCATATATGCTAGTGCCGTCGAATGTGTGAGTAAGAAAATTAAATAAATTTGAAGAAATTAGGGCTTTAAGAGCATCTCCAAGAGTTCCATAAATATTCCTCCTAAAAAGTCCATGTTTCCCAACTCCTAAAAAGGTTTTATGAGAAAAAAAGGTCATCTCCAGTAATTTCTAATATTTGACTTAAAAAAAAATCAAATGGTGGTCCCACTATACGAACACATATGCAATGCAGGCAATCAGCATTCATGTCAAAAGCACAGGCTATCTACAGGCATCAGGCGGCAGCAGCAGGTAGGCATCAGCAGGTGGTAGGCATCAACCAAGTCTTCCCGCCCCCATAATCAAGTATGTGCTCAGGAATAATAGGTCTGTGACCTGACTAGAATCTAATGCAACGGCTGGTCCTTAACCGACACAGGCGGAACAAGTGTAATCCGAGCCTCGCACAGATGCCAAACTAAGTCCAGATCCAAAGTACCATTTCGTCCGGTCTCCAATTATCATTCATATATATTCCACGTGATAGTAATATAATAACAACAATAATATCTTTTCTATCTATCGCGAGTGGTAGGCAATCACTCGACTTCTATCGGAGTCCTACAACATAGCAATCTACACGATCCTGTTATACCAGTAAGACTTATAGGATAAGGATATATATATATATATATATATATATATATATATATATATATATATATATATATATATATATATATATATATATATATATATATATATATATATATATGCAAGTGGTTTTCATTCAACTACTTAAAACTTAATGCACAAGCATAAGATAAAGTGCAGAATAATAGGGGTTATGCACCGGGGCTTGCCAGGGTAAGATATAACCAAAAGTTAGCATTTCATCAAGGTGACACGATCATCAAGGCACCATGTTTTCCGCTACCTCGGTCGACTCCATGATCCATCATTGTTCCTATTATAGTATACGTGGATGCAACGCAGAGACGCAATTAATCAACGGTAACCGCAAATCTTAAATATACAATTACGCTCCGTAAGCTAACGAGCTAGCTTTAATGACTAACGTGCTGGTCTATGTATCCACGTCGTCAAGTAAGGCTTTGTATCCAGAAAAATGTTTTAGTTCTAAAATCTCAAGGTGTTTTGGCATTTAATTGACTAAATATATATTTTTGAACTATGACTCATTTAGCTACCTTAGCAAACTAATTATTATGAAGCTACAAAAATTATAATGAGCACCTAATAATGTTAGAGATCTACTGTAAAAGTTTTAGAGCCAACACTATCACCAATTTATCACAACAATTCCTACAAGTTTATATTTTGACAATATTAAGTATCTCAAATTAATTATATAGCTCCTAAGAATATTATAAAACTATGTGAACAAAATATACTAGCAGATAGATCATGATTTTAGGAATATGACAAAATTGGTTTCACAATTTTTGGTTAACTACACAATTTTATATTGAATTTATAAATTTACCTTAGAAACTAAATTAGACAATGCTTTAGAAATCGAAAAGGGCCGGCGGCAACCACTTTGGCCCAGCAATCCAACGCGGCCCGCGCGCGGGCGTGGCCACGCGCGAGTCGCGATGGCCCAGTGCGGCCCAAGCCCAGGGCGCCCGCGCGCACTTGGCGTTTTGTAAAAGAGGACTCACACAATTAGAAAATCAAACGACACAGTGCGGCACTGTTCCACTAGTCTCGAGTTTTGCACAAAGCACCCCGGAATACCTCTTCTTCGCAACGGTCGGGTCCCAAACGTGCCTGTGCGCGTCGGTGCAGCCCCGGCCAGCACCGCCCGACCACGCCGGCCTACAGAGGCCCACAATGATGCGTCTACTAGACCAACATGGACCTCCGAACCTACACACAAAAGTAGAAGGCGATGGCACGTTCAAAGGTGTACTAATCCCACCTATCCATGTCGATGGAGGATCTGCGTGGTGGCGCGAGTGCTCCGGCGAGTCTACACCCTATCGGACGGGTCGTGATGGCGGAGAAGGGTCAGAGACTCACCGCGGTGCGCGCTAAGGAGATGGTTGAAGCAGGGGAGGGTCGAGGCGGCCCGACCACGTGCGCCCGAGCACGACGATGACGTTTCACAGCGGCATCGGCGCATCACCACGTCGCCGATGGGTTTCCTGGCCAAATCAACGCGAGCATCGGATAGAGGAGGTCAAGGTGAGCCTAGAAACGCCACCAATCGAACCCTTACCTCTGGGTTATGGACTTACCCCCAAACCACATGTCACGACGGCGCTCATGACCGGCGGCGGTAAAATGCCAAATTGGCGGCCCACAGTGCACCGACGGACTAGAGAGAAACCAGGCGCTTAGCCAACCTTCTAAGCTATCCACAGGAGCGAGGGATTTCGCTGCGAAGCTATAACTTGGCAATGGGAAGAGGGAGACGTGATGGTGGCTCCACGCACGGTGAGGCGGTGGAGTGGTCTACGAGCGAACCGAGCAGTTAAGGTGAGCAGCTCCGGTTGGTGGCAAAGCGAGCACGTAGTATAGTTGACGAGACGGGAAGGGTTGTTGCGAAGCGCATGACATGAAGTGGCAAGATCGAGCGGGGTCGCTGGTGGCAGCTAGCGGTAGAGCAGAGCAGAGCAAGGAGGCGTCCGTCGCCACTGTGACCGGGGTCATCATCGCGGTAGGTGAAACAAACGGCGGGGCAACCGGTCGAGCCACGGTAGCCGCAGCAGCGCGGCACGGCGGCAGGACGGCCAGGCGCAAGTGAGCGGCGGGCGCGGCGGTAGGACGGCCCGGCGCAAGTGAGCGGCAGGCGCGGCGGCAGGACGGCCCGACGCAAGTGAGCGGCGGGCGTAGCGGCTCGCGGTGTGCCCAACGCGGCTAGGCTGTGGCAGCAGCAACCGCCCAGCGTGGCCATGTGCGCGCGCGCCTAGCGCACCGACGCCGCGACGTCGGGGTTGGACGGCCTGGTGACCGCGCCCTACATGAGAAGACGGCCCGAGTTAGTGTTATGCATGGATTTTAAAGTGTTCGAAACGTCTAAACCGTTGATCCAATCCGCAAACCACTTTTGCTATACCTTAGAGGGTAATTAGGCTACTAAAACAAGCCATAATACCACCCTACTCCTTAACCCAATTTCTCTACAAAAATTGCTAAACATCACAATGCCTAACCTTCCAAAAGTTCATGAAATTTTCTGTGTTAAATGGATTTCTATTTCTAGTTGCACTTTAAAGCTATTGAATATAGTACTTAACAGCATTATCTCTCAACACGAAGTATTTCATTGCCATCTACAAATCTCACATTTCAAACTTTATTAAGGTGTCACGTACATGTTCTATAGTATTTTTGTTAAAATTTAAATGATAAAATAGCATTGTCTATTATCATTTCAGACTTATAAGAATTCCATGTCCGATTATTACTAACCTCCCCTAACACTTTTGATTGAATTTTTAAAAGATCTAAACCTTGCCGGATTCAACTAACAATTGTACCATGACCTACCCCATACTACACACTAACTCTTAGAAATAAAATATCTAAGCACTTCCTAATTAGTTTGTCCAATATAGTTCGCCAAAGAATGATACTTTTAAACACACGTTCAAGCGTTTGCCGGCAACGAAATGACCCTTCTTAAATCCCAAGTTTGATTTTTTTGAACTTCCCAAATTACTAACTAATAGTATTTATTCTCCAAAAATTAATGTTGCATTTCCATCTACTACACTTACACTCTAACTTTATTCAAGTGCTACATACAAATTATATTTAATTTTTGTTTATAAAAATTGCTTCCGTGCCAATGTTTAGAACTACTTATTCTACTCTTTGCGTTAGGATTTTTCATCAACACATATAGGCATTTAAGTAACTAACTCACTATATTTATAGATCTATCTCTCATGCCATAGTCTCAGTGCTTAGCGAGCTCGTAACACCTAATATGTTACATTTAGGGAACTCTTGGAGATGCTCTAATAAGACTAGGATACGGAGGATCACTTTATTGTGGTTTGGTGTAATTTTGGAATGAAAGATGAATTTAACCAAAAAAAATTAACTGATATAAAAAATTTTCGGACCTCAGCGAAAAAGACGATACTTCAGAAATTTTGGCGATATTTCGCTGAAATTGTAAACCCTCCCAGTCTGCTTAGATTTGAGCGTAGTGCCAGCGAGTTGTGAGACAGTCTTTTTGGCTGTTCCTAGTCTAGGTTTAACAGTAATTTAAGAAAAAAAACAATCTCAATGGAGGATGACGCTGACTGACCTATACTGCTGCTGCTGCAATTTCTTGGTAAGATACTGATAATTTTTGTATTGCCCTACTCGAGCAAGTCCGGACTTTGGAGAAATGAGCTGCCAATGTTATCTACACTTTGCTTCTTCAAGATCAGTCACCCCCATGCCCCAATTTCCCTTCTGTATGCCGCAGAGCAGTGCCCGAGGACGCGTAGGTACGCCCATGACGTATCCGCTACATAATCGCTGCGCTGGTGGGTCCACAATTTCTTGGTAAGATATAGACAGTTTTTGTATTGCCCGACTCGAGCAAGTTCGGAGAAATGAACTGCCACCGTTATGTACTCTTGCTTCTTCAAGATCAGTCACCCCCATCTTTACCCCAACAACGGCAAATTTCCCTTTGTTCTATGCCGCAGAGCAGTGCCCCTGTGCCCGAGGACGCGTACGCCCATGACCTATACGCTAAATAATCGCTGCTCTAGAGGGCCCACAAGTCGGCCACACAGCTCGCTCCCCGAGCGATAGCTACTCCTACACGCACCATGAACAAGAGCGTAGCACAGCTTTGACTTGCGAAGCAAAATTGTCCGCTTTTCTCCTCGCAAAGCAAAGCAAGACGATGTGTAATCTGCAATCCAGGAACACATGCAAACACATATCCAAAGTCAAACACGCGTAGCACAGCTGCACTTCATCACATCTGGAAAAACCATCCCGCATGTCGAATTTGATCGGCGTATAGTGAACTGATCGTGATCGATCGTCGCTGCTAGCTAGTTGTAGCCGATCGGCGGAGCGCGCGCGCGGCCGCCATGTACGCGCCCAAGCACCGGGGCCAGCAGCAGCACAGTATCCACGAGGGGATGGGTGGTACCGCTACCGCCAATGGCCACGTGCACCGGCCGGCGGCGCGGCCGGCGCCTCGGCGCGCCAAGCTCAAGATCCTGCTCGTCGTCATCGCCACCAACCTCGTCTCCGTCTACCTCTTCTCCGGCGCGTCGCTGTCCGTGCACATCCCGGCGTCGGCGCCGCGGATCCACCTGTGGGACTCGGCTGCGCTGCTGCGGGACCTCAACGCCACGCGCGCCGCGCTCGCCGGGGCCCGCGCGGAGCTCGCGGCGCTGCGGGCGCAGTGCAACGCGTCGTCGTACCTCCTCGAGTCCGTGCTCGCGGGCCTGGGCGCCGTGCACGGGGACACGCCGGAGGCCAGGGACTTCGGCGGCTGGCCCGAAGAGCCCCAGGGCGAGCTCAAGCTCGCCATCGAGCCCCACCGGCTGCCGCTCGGCTTCCACGCCAACTTCGGCACCGACGAGCTGTTCCCGGGGCTGGGATTCGCCTGCCGCAACTTCCAGGAGGAGCTGGCGCAGTACATGACGTACAACGTCAGCGGCGAGTGCCCCGACGACGACGCGCTCGCGCTGCAGCTGGCGCTCAAGGGGTGCGAGCCGCTGCCCCGCCGCCGCTGCAGGCCGAGGGAGCCGGCGAGGTACGTGGAGCCCTCGCCGCTGCCGCGGAGCCTGTGGTCCGTCCCGCCGGACACCACCGTGCGCTGGGCGCGGTACACGTGCAAGAACTACACGTGCCTCGTGCAGCGCGCGCGCACCAGGGGCGGGTCATACTTCTGCAAGGACTGCTTCGACCTGGAAGGGAAGGAGCGGCGGCGGTGGCAGACCGACAACGGCGGGCCCGGGTTCAGCGTCGACAGCGTGCTGCGGTCCCGGGCGCCCGGCACGGTGCGGATCGGGCTGGACATCGGAGGCGGCACGGGCACGTTCGCGGCGCGCATGCGGGAGCGGAACGTGACGGTGGTGACTACGACGCTGGACCTGGACGCGCCCTTCAACCGCTTCGTGGCCTCCCGGGGCCTCGTGCCGCTGCAGCTGACGCTCATGCAGCGGCTCCCCTTCGCGGACGGCGTGCTGGACATCGTGCACTCCATGAACGTGCTCAGCAACTGGGTGCCCGACGCCGTGCTCGAGTCCACGCTCTTCGACATCTACCGGGTGCTCAGGCCCGGCGGCGTCTTCTGGCTCGACCACTTCTTCTGCCTCGGCCCGCAGCTCAACGCCACCTACGTGCCCATCTTCGACCGCGTCGGCTTCCGCCGGCTCCGGTGGAAGGCCGGCCGGAAGCTCGACCTCGGCGCCGAGAGGAACGAGTGGTACGTGTCGGCGCTGCTCGAGAAACCCGTGACCTGAGCATCTCCTTGTCGGGGCGCCATTTCATTTGGCAATGCGTTTGTTGTTTGGTTCTTTCTTTGGTTTGCTGTCAAGCTTTAGCTGGGCGTGAAATTAATTGTTGTCACGCTGTCCAGAAAGATATATACTACTGCAGACGGGGTGAGAGTACCAGCGAAATTATGGCAAATTTTAGTAGATTCTTAAACATTTCATGAAATAATTCAGTGTTAATTCTTCTACTTGTACTAGGACATTGTCTGCTGCTACTCAGTTGTGGTGTATGCTGGCTGGTGTAGCCAGAGTGCTATCAACAGTTCACACTTCACAGCAACAAAAAAAGTTGATTCATTTCATCATGTCCTCCACTCGATCAACAAAAAAGTCGATTCATTTCATCATGTCCTCCACTCGATCAGTTACGCATACATCGATTCATTTCATCGTGTTCTTCAGCACAATGAAACAACCGTGACTTTCGTCGGCACTTCTGCAGTTCTGCCATCAGTGTGGGACTCCTGATGGCCTGGTAGTTCAAACAGTAATCACTAATTAATCAGTTATTGGCCGCATGAGCAGGAACCAGGAACACTTACACAGATGTTACCCGAATCTCGTGCCAGAGGAAACCTCCTCTATTCTGATATATGGAAGCCCTGTAACGTAACCTGGATGAATTTATATGGCGAGCACAAGCCATAGTGGAGCTACAAACATGCACTTCGATAACATAGTAGATTAATTAACACACACAATAACATCCATCCAACTCTGCACGCTGATATTAAAAGATCAATACATAAAAATAGTCAGTCTTTGGCCATATGAACCTGTAGCGGTAAAGATCAAGGCAGCCCGACATTGGGCCAATAACATCGCAGTAGCACAATAAGTATCATTTATGCTTGGGACCAGCAAGTGTTCACAGTACTTCCACCACGCAGAAACAACAAACTGTCTTGTTCCTAGCAGTATGTAGCAAGCAAGACAGTATGTTTTGTTGAATAAATTGAGAGGCAACATGCACAATAAACTGTCAAATATTGATTGAAGGACTAAATGTCTGAGGACATCGACATAACTGAAAACGAAATCAGAACAAACATGTAAGACTAGCTGCTTTCAAGCCATGATCTTGGCCGACCTCACATAAAGGCTGTCCACAACCTTCCCGACATTCGAAATGGTTTCAAGAGTGGCAGGGAAGATTTCCTCCGTCTTGGAATCCTCAAAGATAATGAGGCAGCCAGCACCTTGATCTAGAGTCCCAGCAAATTTCTTGTCGAGGATCATCTGCGACAGCTTTTTCTCAACATGGTCAACTGGCAATTCAATCATCTCGGCTATATGCGCAATCTCCACCCTTGAGTAGGGCTCAATCAACCTGCAGAGGTTCTGCTCCAAGAGCATATCATACAGAGAAGAAAGATGCCTGTGGACAATAGGGTCCTCCTCTAGCTGGGACTTGTAATCGCGAAGGGCAGTTTCAAAATACTTGAGAGATCTTTTAGAGTATGCATCAGCAACAGCCTTCATAGCATCAACATCAGGACCCAGATATTTTAGGCCAGCCTTAGATGAGATTATCCCTGCAACATCATCAGCTTGGTTAACCATTATATTGCACAACAGCATGTACTTCAGGCTGAAGATGGCCTTCGGGTCCTCCAGTGCACTGAAAGCTTCAAATGCTTCAAAGAAGTAGCTGTAAGCAGTCTTGTAATCCTTTTCTTCAGCATGGAGGATTCCACTCTGGAGATCAATAGTGCCTTGCTGAGCAGGTGGAACATAAATGGCATTTGCTGCTGTTCTAGCAGCAGTTAAGGAGGCTTTGGCCTTTGGCAGGTTTCTCAAGGAGAAGTGGAGTTTGCTTTCCAGAAGGTCAATGTCCACAAGAAGTAACTTGTCATCAAGCCTCCTGACTTCCTTGATAAGACTAGTAAGGAGGGTAAGGGCTTCAATATACTTCTGATTCTCTAACAGGAGAGCCGCCAACCTCGCCTCCACACGCTGCCGGAGGAAAGTACGCTTCTCTGCACGGGTCCATTCCACCATTTCCTTGCAGAGTGAAATCTGAAGATCAGATGTTCCAGGTATCTTGGCGACAGCATCAATTATTCCGCGGACAATTTTTGCAGTCTTTGCCTTAGGAATAACTACGAAAAATGGCCTGAGCTGGGTCAAAAGATTACGCAGCTCCTCAGTTCTGTTCTCTTTAGTGAGGTAGTTTGTAAGATTTGTAATTGCAACTTCTTTTGTTCCCAGTGCATCAGCAGAAGAAGATGGGTCCTGAATGACACGGTAAAGGATTGAAATGGACTCTGACGCATTCTTAGCCTCTTGAGCCTTGGCTAATGACTCAGTTGTAGCAGGAAGGTATGATGATTCCATTGAAGAAGACATGGTTACTCCCTACATACCAACATAACAAACATTAAGGTACCAACAGAAAATGAGCTAAGAATCAGCCAGAACAAAAGGAGGAAATCCTTCAAATTACGCATCAGACTAAATAATGCAACATCTGGAAAAACAAGCATTTATTCCATTAACAGCCTTGAATTATTATAATTGGCAGCAGCAAAGTTACACACTCAGAAGGAGAAGAGCATACCCTGGTTTCGTGCTTGCAAGAAATTATCAATTTAGCGAAGATCAATTATCTAGTTCCTGTAAGTGGAAGTTTGACACAGAAGCACAGAAATTATCACCAGAGAGATCACTAAATTGAAACACATCACTTAATACAGTCATAGGAAATTTCAACGCTGCCTTGACAGATAAACATATATACTAGTTAGAATTAAAAGATAGTAACACCAATGAATCAACGTCCCACATCACTAAATCGAAACACATCACTTAATACTTTGAGTCATAGGAAATTTCAATGCTTCCTTGACAGATAAACATATACTAGTTAGAATTAAAAGATAGTAACACCAATGAATCAACGTCCCACAAAACAGGAATGCTTCAATTAACCGGGGGAATCATAGGAGATATCTAACCACCAGACACCAGTACAGGGGATAATTAACCCTCAACCAGGAGATACAAGACCAAATCTCGATAATCACGCTGATTTTCACACAAATTCCTACAGCTGAGCCATAATCAAGCACCCTAAAACCACATCTAGCCAAATTAAAGTAGCAGAAATACATGAAAAAGACTTGAACTGCCAGCTCCACTACCAACAAAATCCAATCGGCTACTCTAGCACGCAGCAGGGGAAAGGTCATGGGTGTACACCCAACAAATTTTACCAAAAAAACCAAGTTAGTAGGCATAATACATGCATACACTTGTGATTAGATCAGATCTGATCGAATACAGATAGCCAAATAGCTTAAATTAGGGTTCGGCCGCTCGGGTGCTCAGTTTTGCACGGAAGGGAACAGAAGGGGCAGGCATACCTGGTGTGGTGAGTGCTCATCGCCGGCAAAGGGCTCAAGCCCGACGAGACCTGGGCAGCTGGGAATAGGGCGGCGGCGGTCCGGCGTGTCTTGGTCTCGGGCCAGGTGCGTTGAACGGGAGAAGAAAACACCTGTTGGTGGTGAATTTCATCAATTCAGGATAGCGATTCTTCCTGGGCTATTGGGCCGATTTCTCTTTGTTATTTCTTTTCGAAAAAAAGTCCACAGTACCTCATTAATTTATGCGAAAGTCCATTTTTTCTCTTGAACTCTGAAACCGGACAAAACACCTCCTCAACTTTTAAAACCACTCATCTTACCTCCCTGGCCCGGTTATAAGCGGTTTTGAAGACGGTTTTGTCTTTTTCTTTTTTATTTACTTCGGCTAAATATTTGAAAAATCATAGTAAATCATAGAAAAATCATAAAATGGAAAATCTAATTTTATTGGACTCCACGTGAGTAGATCTACACAGTGAACATATAATATGGTACGCTTCAGTACAAATTTTTTGTTGTAGCTTTAGATCTATGTTTTTGTGTAATTAAATGGAATAATTCATAGCTGCAGTTTCTATGGTCCAATTATGGTGAAATTTTTATGGTGGGCTAATTATTGTATGCTTAAACTGTAGTAAAAATTTCATACTCATTGAATCATATATAACTTAGTTATAGATTTTATTTAGGTTTATGCTTCTTAAATATAAATAAATCTATAACTAAGCTATACATGATCCAACCGGTATGAAATTTTTATTATAGTTCAATCGTACAATAATTAGTCCACCATAAAAATTTTATTATAATCGGACCATAGAACTGTAGCTATGAATTATTCTAATTAATTATAGAAAAACATAAATCTAAAGCCACAACAAAAATTTTGTACTACAGCATACCATATTATATATTCATTGTATATATCTACTCATATGGAGTCCAACAAAATTGAATTTTCTATTTTATGATTTTCTATGATTTACTATGATTTTTCAAAAATTTAGCCGAAATAAATAAAAAAGAAAAAGACAAAACCGTCTTCAAAACTGATTATAACAGGGCCAGGGAGATAAGATGGACGGTTTTAAAAGTTGAGGGAGATGTTTTGTCCGATTTTAAAGTTCAGGGAGGAAAGCGGACTTTTAAAAAATTGAGAGAGTAATGTGAACTTTTTCCTTTCTTTTGTGAAGGTGCATGCGCATGACTCCGGTGGTTCGCAAGGGAGAGCGACCCACGGAATAGGTTCATTCTTTTTCTCTTTCTTTTTCCCATGTCGAGGAGAATGAAAAGCGACACTCGTGTTTGGTTACGGTCATGCCGTAATCAGATACGGAAATACTCGGTGAGGCCTCCTCTCCCGGATGCTTCTTCCCGCACTCGTGGACATCGCCTGTCACAGTGTTCCTCACCACCGCGGACGTCTCCATTGCGTCGTCCGCCCGCTCCCTTGCTCTACTCTGCTTCGTCGTCGATGGTCACCCCACGTTGCTCCTGCTCCTGCCGCATGCTCCATTGCGCGCCCCGACTGACGGCATGAGCACCACTGCGCCCACGCTGTGTCTGCCAATTGGCCACTGAGGCCGCTACGCGCGTGCTCGCGCCCAACGACACCGACAGGCACCGCCAGCGCAAGGAGAAGCGCCAGGCCCTGGCGCGAAAGTCCTCTGACCCCGCTTCCTGCTACGTCTGCGGCGCCCCGATGCAAACGGTGGAGGAGACCACATCGGGATACGATGCATGTTTGAAGCATATATTTCAAATGTTTTAGATGTTTTAGAGGTATGTTGCAAGTGTTTCATACGGATGTTGCAAAAGTAGATCGGGATGTTGCATATGTTGCAATGGTTGTACATGTATGTTGCAAGCGTTTGTCCCAATATTCATCTATTTTCCAGACGTATGTTGCAAGTGCGTTTATCTGGATATTGTATATGTTTCACACATATGTTGTGAGTGTTTTATCTGAATGTTGCGTATGTTTGTAATGTTTTTCAAGTGTTTTTATGTGTTTTCAGACATATGTTAGTGTTTCATCTGTCTTGTATGTTGGAAGTGTTGTATCTGTATTTTTCAAAAGTAGATCGGGTGTTGCATCTGAGATGCATGTGGGAAGCGGGAGGAGGCGCGTGGCACGCGGCCCCGCGTGGGCACGGATGACACAGGCTCAGTCGAGCGACGTTCGGATGATATGGGCCCACACATGGACGCGCGAAAACGGACTGCAACCACGGACGTTTGGACATTGGTGTCCGTTCTTACGTCCGGTTGCTGACAGTTCGAATCAGATATGATGTAATCAAATACAGACCCATTCACCGTTGAATCCTTTCCTTCCTAAGCGGTATCGCAGTATCGACCGTGCTTCACAATACGTAACCACGCCAAACCAAAAACAACTCCCCCCTTCTTCCCCTGGCAATCTATTTTCCCATACCGTTTATATCCAGTGAGTGAACCAAACACTTTTTTTTTTCTTTATTCCTGTTTTTCTTTTTCTTATAATTGTTTTCATTATTATAACTCTTGTCATCAATAATCATTTCTATCTTTTTCATATCCACTAGTGAAGCTCTTTTTTCCTTTTTGTCGTTGGCCTAGGGATAAAGTTTGTTATTTATCTTTTTTAAATTATTTGTGTTCTAATTTAATTTATAGCCTTATTATTTCAAATAAATGTCATTTTCTCCTAAATCTGTAGCATTTTCCTTATGTTGGAACACTTTTCTCTGATGTTGGATCTTTTTTTCTCGTGATGTTGGAATTAAATTTTCTCATGATGTTGAAATAAATTTCTCAATATCTAGTGAGCCCTATAAATACATTTGTTGAGCCATTTTTGTCGACACAACAAGGATGATAATGATAAATTATTTGCCACAACATTTGCTGTTCCACAAATTGAAACTTATCTTACAAAAAAAAACATTTTGTGAGGCAAAGTTTTGCCACTGTAATATAGATGTGAGGATGAGTTGCATCACAAATAAAATTTTATTTGTGTTGATAAGGTGCCACCTTTCCACACATAAATTGTGGCGATCCACTAGACAGTTATAATAAAAACAATTAGAACAAGTATCAATACAATAATCTCATATAATCGCCTATGGTCGTGAATATGTAGTCTCAAGTGACCATTTAATTCATCACTATTACAATGGTAACAATGACTATTATATTGTCTCAATAGTTGTGTCAAATGTTCTCACTACTAAAAACAAAATATAAGTGACGATATTTTCTTTTACGGAGGTAAACCCTGCTTTTATAAAGCAACATCGCAAGTATTACAAACACTGAAAAAGAAAAGACAGGCAAAACGGCTGGGATACCAGCAACGTTCAGCTAAACAAATTCAAGACGCTCTTTGCTGAGCCGTCCAGCACAAACAGCAACCCAAACGAAAAAAGCAAAAGAGCAACAGCATCAGATAACTCCTATCTCCATCTCTTCAGTGTTCCTCCAAAACGCCAGCAACCACGCTTTCATTGTCTTGATCATCTCATCCAAGAATCGAGCGTCTCCTTCCTTCAAAAGAACCCGCCACTTCTGTAGAAACATGAACAATTTATTAAAAACTTCGTTTGAGGACTTCGGGAATTTCTTTTGAATCACCAATTTATTACGAGTATTTCAGAGACCCATAAGATAATTGTACAGGTAATTAAAAGTTTGATCTTTAAATTGGCGCAACCCAAGGGTATCCAGTAGTCAAAAAGATCCTGGACACTATCTGGCACCCTCTCCCATCCCACCCTAATGCTTCCTTGAAACAACACAGATCGTTTTTGCAACATGGCATTCAAAAAAGATGTGATCAGTAGTCTCTTCTAACCCACACAAGCAACATTTTTTGTTCCTCTTCCATTTCTTCTGTTTCAAATTAACCCCAGTGTTTGTAATCGGTCTTGTATAACAGCCATAAGAACACTTTCATTTGTATAAGTGACGACATTTTTCTCTCACTAATTTGTATGTTTGTGTGAAAACAATTAGCACCACAAATGAACATTGTCACTAGTGGAACTAGAATTCATCACTGACAAGTATGGTTATTTGTGGGGGAAAAACCATCACTAGAGTATTTGTGATGACTAGTGGCGATAAAATAAGTTGCCACAAAGGCCACTTTGTGATGAAAAAAAACATAATTTTATGATAAAAATTTATGTCATAGAAGCCATTTGTCCTTGTGGTGTCTTCTCTTCATCATGCAACGCACCAATGGGTCACCGTCGCTAGTTCCTTCAACACTGAGAGCTAGTAGCTACTCACTGCTCTGGACCAAGCACCTACAAAACACCATAGATCAAGGAAGCATATGCAAAACACCATCTGAGTTCAATCGAAAGAAACGATGGGCGGCATGGCTAGGGGGCCTAACTAGGTACACATATAACACTCTATGACTTGGTAGCGGCTTGACCTCTACACGCCCCTTCTCGCTATCATCGCTATTTGAAGTACCCGTGCCACCAACTTGCCATGGATCCTTTGTTTGTCATGACGACCCAAGATCCACCCATGTGAGATCCCGACGCATTGCACTCCTGTGTTGACATGCAGGAACACAATGTTGTTGACCTGTCGGTCAGCAATGATGGGGAAGTAGTAGGACCCAATGAGGAACCCGGGGTGGGTCTTGTGACCTTGATGGATCCAGCATGCCATCGGTTGGATCCACCCCGCTCGCTCGAACCACCGAATTGCTTGGGTATGGTGGGGACAAGAATGGGCGGCCGCCATGGTGGTGAGTGGAAGCTAAGGGCGGCCACCGGGGGTAGGATGGGGGTGTGCCTCCGGTCATATCCGCCACGCGGCTAGGGTGGGCATGACTTGGGGTTGGGACAGCGACAGGGTAGATAGATTGGGAGGGAGGATGTCGGGCGAGCGAGAGATACATCAAGAGAGGTAGGTGGTTTTTAAGGATTATGGAAGCCCATATCAATGTCTTTGGGCACCTGTGATCCCAGATGCATAAAATATGAGCGGTGCCGCACGCTGGGCTTTGCCACATAGAATTTTTTTTCCCGTAACACGAACATCCAAAGTTCCATATACAGCCTATGCATTCCTAGCTTGCATGCATTACATCCTTACACTACTGGATTTATGTTCTTTGCCGAGTGCCTGAGGCACTCGGCAAAGGCCAAATTGCACTCGGCAAAGAACACACGGCAAAAAATTGATCGGCAAAGACCTCTTTGCCGAGTGTCTTTTATCGGGTACTCGGAAAAGAAAAACGACCGTCACGGCGCCGGCCCCGTTGATGGTGGCTTTGCCGAGTGCCAACCCTGCAGGCACTCGGCAAAGATTTTTTATTTTTTTTAAAAAAAAATCTTTGCCGAGTGCCCCCTGGTCGGCGCTCGGCAAAGTTTGAATTTTTTTTTAAAAAAAACTCTTTGCCGAGTGCCCTCTTGCCGACACTTGGCAAAGTTTGAATTTTTTTTTTTAAAAAAAAATCTTTGCCGGGTGCCCTCTGGCCGACACTCGGCAAAGTTTGAATTTTTTTTAAAAAAAAATTCTTTGCCGAGTGCCATGGTCATGGCACTCGGCAAAGCTGGAAAAATGGTTTTCTGAGCACCCATTTTCTCAGCTTTGCCGAGTGCTGTGACCATGACACTCGGCAACGGGGTCCTTTGCCGAGTGCAACACTCGGCAAAGTGACCCAAAACGACAATTTTTAATTTTTTTTTATATTCCATCATGACAAATAAATTCATACAATCATATATCTCATTCATCACATATATATCTCATCCATCACATATATATCTCATCCATCCACACATCCATCCGCACATATCACATCCATCACAATATATATCACATATATAATAATAAGTGCTCAAGTCCATCAAAGTCCACAAGTGCATCACAAGTATATCACAAGTCCATCACCAAGTGAACAACAAATAAAAAAAATACAACGTGCACTCATCTCGGCCTAAGTGACTGTGGTGAAGGCCCAACTCCATCATTCGGAGGTGCATGAGATGGATTATTCGAACCACCGTTAGATGGAGACTGCACAAAGGAGAAAAGATTGCATGCGAGACAAGATTATTTGGATAGCTAATCTAGGAAGGTAGAGGCCATACAAGCAAAGCACAAGCGAAAGTAAAAAACTTTCATACTCACAGGAGTAGCTGGAGCTGCAGGACGCGGAGGCAGAGGTGAAACTAACTGCCCAGCTGACAGAGAGAAACCCACACGTTGCCCAAGTCCTTGTAGGAACTCCATAATGTCCGTCAGCCTCTACGCCTGGGCCTACCGCTCGGCCCACTCGGCCTCCAGCTGGGCCACCATCCTCTGGTACCCGGCCTTCAGCTCCTGACGTTGCCTCATTTCTTGTTCTAGCCGGGCCTGCAATATTTCACTCTAATGTTTCAGTAATACAAAGTTAATTAAGGTGTGTAAAGATCAATGTATGACGAGTAAAACAGGAATAACCTCGAGTGCGTCGACCCGGTGCTGTGCAGCGGTCGGCCGTGTGCGAATGGCCAGGCTCTCGCTCGTGCTCCATGCTCGGATCTAGGAGAGAGAGGGAGTAGAGGCCATGTTGATGACGCCGTCGTCAAGCCAGAACCGTCCATGCTTCTTGCCTTGCCCCGCCCTCATGACGATCTCTCCATCGAAGTCCTGGGTGCTCGGATCGTGGTCTGACCCATGGAGCGACCTCGCCACCTCAGTGTACTCACTGATGCAGGAGTGGATGCTCGGGTTCGTGTATGCCTCGGGTGGGTCCTCTAGGTTGAAGGAGACGTCGGACGCCGCCTTGCCCTTGTGGGCCATACACCATGCCTGGAAGTCCGAGCAAGCCTGGCCACTATGTGACGCCGACTGCGAGAAAGACAACATGATGAATAGAAATCAGGCAGAACTGAGCGTCATAATAGATAAATGAATTCGCGTACCCCTGCTTGTTTGTATCCGGCGAGGCTGCGGCTGCCTTGATGGTGTGCTGGACCTTGCATTTGCAAACGACGGTCCTGGGCATCCCTGTGCATCTTGAGGTACTCCTCCGTGAACCACCTCTCCACCATCATCGCCCAGCACTCGGGATACGCTTGGCACCACCAGGGAATCATCTACACGTCATCAAGTATTAGACATATAAGAAGATCAAATTAAACCAACTTAATCTCAAAACGAATCAATATTGAAGTTCTTCATTTACCTCAAGGTACTGCTCCCAGGTTAGCTGCATCTCTCTTGTGTCTTTCTTGGTTTTCCTCTCTCCAAGCTTCGACCCGTAGTAGGTTACGATGGCCTAGATGCGCACCTTGTGATGCATGTCGGTGACGAGTTTTTTACAGGCTTTGGTAGTCACCTGCTCCGCCCTGGCCTCAAATCCCTCCTCGCATCTATAATAAGTCTGCATACAAAAGCGATGTATCCATTCATTATTTCAAGAAAAGTCCAATGAATGCGACGTATTGAGCAATGTTGTGCGAGGGAGACTTACCCAAAACTCTGCCTTCACCCCGCGCCGCCTTGTTGGGGTACTCCGCATCGATGGCGACAGCGTAGTGGTCAAACGAGTAGGCTGGCTCCATCTTTGATGCGTACGTGACAATGCCAGGGAAGTGTTGCCTGCACAGAAGACCTAGGATGCCGTTGACTAGCCGTGCGCTACCACCTAACACAACCACCCAGTTCCTGCACAAGTGATTAAGAAAAATTATTAGTGTTTTTTTCATCATATCATATGAAGTAGTGATGAAAACATATAAAGTTACTTACTTTTGCCCTTTGGGGCGAATCACTAGGCGTTGGTGAGGAAGTGAAACCTGTGGGAGGCTCGCAGGACCTCGTAAGTAGACACTCGAAGAGGAGTCGGAGGAAGCGGAACCCGTGCCTACCGCCTCCAACTCGTCATCCTCGTGCGGCCCCTCCTCCTCATCCGTCTGCCGAACTAGCTCATCGTCCGACTCATCCATGGGCGCCACCTCCTCCTCTGGCTCCTCCTCATGCAGCGTGGGAGGAGACGGCCCCCTCCTGCGTCTGGCGGTCCTCCTCCTCCTCCTCCTGTCCGATCCCTCCACCGCCCCCTCCGCCTCCTCCTGCAGCCGGCGTGGTCTTTGGTAAATTGAGTTCACGGACCTATGACGGTCGCCCACCATCTTTGTTCAATCACCTACAATAAAAAAGAAAAACAAGACATAATTAGAAATAGGTGCAAAAATGAACAAAATATAATTACAAAAAACATAGTAATACATGTATTAGAAATATTTACAAAAATGAACAAAACATACTTACAAAAAATATAGTATTACATGTATTAGAAATAATCTTCATGATTGAGATAAGCTAGATCATAGGTCTCATCATCACTATCAACATTGTCCAACTCATCAACACTATCCGAAGGAGGAATGCTGTCTTTATTGTCATTGCCTAAACGTAATCGCTCAAGCATTTGTATGTCCTTCAGATTTCGCACCTCGTCTCCAGCATCCTCGTCATTATCCCTCTCATTGTCTACTTCCATTTCTATCTCTTCGGTTAAGTCTATGTCAAATCTTCCTTGTAGTCCCTCTTCTTGATAGAACTCTCTATCATATGTGTTTGGGTTGAAGTTGTAATCTTTATCGTTTGGGACAGGTAGTTTACCGTGTGGCGATACCTTGTGCACAATAGAATAACCCTTAAGATGCTCGGCGTCTTTGCACGCGTATGACGTATAATAAACCTGGATGGCCTATTGAGCCACAATGTAGACATCTTTTCCTGGATAGATGGAATCCTGTTGAATCTCGACTAGCCCAAGCTTAGGGGTCCGTCTCGTTACTCTAGGATAAAACCAGTGGCATTTGAATATGACAGGAGTAAGAGGTTTGGAACCATAGAATGATAGTTCATAGATTTCTTCAATTCTTCCATAATAGTCGAGTCCATCAGTGCCGTGCGTAACAACTCCACTGTTTGTGGTTTTTTTATTGGGCCGACTCTGCTCATAGCTTGCTGTGTGAAAACGATATCCATTCACGTCATAACCGGTAAATGACTTGACCCTAACGGCACAGCCTTTTGCAACCTGTCTCAGCTCGTCACTTATAGGCGCATCAGTTTGGGCTTTCTATTTGAACCAACAAATGAAATTGGGGCTCCCTAGTCCCGCACCCTGTGAAAGAAGGGTATCATTTTCTTACGGGGTAGGTTGCCTTGATCCATGCTAGGATTGACAAAGAAATTCCCTGTACCAACGAGAAACAAGGGGGTTGGACGAAGAAACAAGGACATACGGCGAAATGAAACAAGTTCGTTCAGAACTTACCCAATGAATGGCTGCACCTCAACAAGGTTGGTCAACACATATAGCATGATACTGCGCCACTCTTCATTTTTCAATTGCTTAGTGGTCGATGCACTTGCACTTCCGAGTTGCCCTTGAAAAGGCCGAGGTTTGATTCATTTTCGCTAGCATTATAACGAGTGGGTGGATTATAAACGCTAGGAAGTTTCTCAGTGTAGTATTTCTCTGTGAAGTTTGACACCTCCTCTAGAATGTATGCCTCTGCAATAGAAGCCTCAATTTTGGCTTTATTTCTATATTTTTTGTGAAGAGTCTTCAGACATCTCTCGATTGGATAGCACCAACGGTTCTGCATGGGCCCCCCATCCGTGCCTCATACAGGAGGTGCACAATCAAATGCTGCATCGGCAAGAAGAAGCCAGGGTGGAAAGATCTTCTCCAACTTACAGAGCAACACGGGTGCCGCTTTTTCTAAGTCATCAATGACGGTCCGAGAGAGTGCCTAAGTTCACTCCCCTCTTTAGAATCGCTGCATACCCATCAGGGAACATTAGCGTCTTGATCCATTCAAGTACTTCCCTCCTTTGGTCCTTTTTCAAGACGAAATCGGCCTTAGGCCTTCTCCAGGTCTTGCCACGACTAGGAGGCTGCATCTCTTGATTTGGTCTATCGCACAATGTTGCTAGGTCCACTCTAGCCTTAGGGTTGTCCTTAGACTTTTTAGTGTCCATGAGTGTTGCCCAAAGTGCCTTGGCGACATTCTTTTCAGTGTGCATTACATCAATGTTATGTGGTAGAAGAAGGTCATCGAAATAGGGGAGCCTCGTCATGCCCGAGATATGAGTCCACATATGTTGCTCACCATATCCCACAAAACCACCTTCTTCATTGCGCATGAGAGCATCTATCTGAGCATGAACCTCGGCACCAGTCATCATACGCGGTGCAGGGTTTGTCACTTTGACACCTTTCGTAAAGTTCTTGATGTCAAGTCTGAATGGATGGTCAAGAGGTAGGAATTGATGATGTCTGTCGAACGACGAATACTTGCCATCCTTCTGCAACCAAATGAACCTCACACCTTCCTTGCATATTGGGCATGGGAACTTTCCATGAACACACCAGGCGTAGAATATCCCATACGCCAGGAAGTCATGCAGGGAGTAGTGGCACCAAACGTGCATTTTGAAGGTTGTCTTTGTAGCTCGATCGTATGTCCATACCCCTTCGTCCCAAGCACAGACCAATTCATCAAACACGGGCTCCATGAACACACCCAT
The DNA here is from genome assembly GCF_019320115.1 of Miscanthus floridulus. Lineage (NCBI taxonomy): Eukaryota > Viridiplantae > Streptophyta > Magnoliopsida > Poales > Poaceae > Miscanthus > Miscanthus floridulus. Next base: position 48,178,769 of record NC_089591.1, on the reverse strand, counting down.
ATTACTTCCTGTGTGTCTAGGAATTATCAACGACAAGAATAACTTATGTCGTTGAAAGGAGACACCGGAGGAGATTAAGGGGGATAACGAAGATGGGCTAACATATGTATGGGGCAGCCATCATTCCATAAGGATTGAACCCATCTGTTGCCAGCGTGACACATACATTACGAGCCTCATCGCTTTGTCACGATGTTTGTCATTAAAGCGAATCCAAACTTCATCATCGGAATGGATGTACCATCTTGTCAGGATTGTACCGTTTGCCATTTTTGTGCCATGTCATCTGTTTCGTCGGATTCCTCGGTCATGTATAGCCGTTGGATCCTCGGTAGGAACGGAAGGTACCATAGGATTTTCACGGGGATCGTAAGTTGCCTCTTCTAGCCATCATCAGAGTCTACCTCTAGGTACCTAGAGGATTTACACTTTGGACAGAACTTTGTATGCTTGGTGTTCTTTCCTAAATAGGACACACCCTTCGGACAAGCATGCATCTGCTCATACGGCATCTTAAGTGCACGAAGGAGTTTCTGTGACTCGTACATGCTCTTTGGCAGAATGTGGCCCTCCAGAAGCAGGGTGCCAATCACGGCCAACATCTTATCGAAGCCAGGTCCACTCAAGTTTATAACTCGGACTTCAACCCCAATTAAGCATCCAGTTGAGACAACCGTTGACCGATCATGAAGGGGTTTCTGTGCTGAGCCCATCATGTCGTAGAACGCCTGTGCGGCTGCCTCCATCTCCTCCTTCTCACGTCCCTCATCGAACTGTCCTTGGTGAAAGTCATCTAACATGTCTGCTACCACCCCCGCATCAGCATCAAAAGCTTCCACCTGTGGTCTCACCATCTCCTCTCTCATATGATGGGCTTCACCATAGTGGACCCACTGGGTGTAGTCCGGCGTAAATCCATTCTTCACAAGATGTTACCCATTTCCACCTTGTTTACCCTTCTCCTGTTTCCACATTTGCTGGCAGGGACACAAAACAGGCAATGTCCTTTAGCAGCCTTGCCAAATGCACTGTTTAAGAAAGCATTGGTCTTGTTCATCCATTCCGTGGTGTAATCACTCTGACTTCTCCAGCTCATGTACATCCACTGACGGTCATCCATCCTCTAAACATATGTATCAGCGAGTAATGTAACCATCAATTGCATCTACATGATGTTCCTATGTCTAATAGGTAAGGATAGGTCCTAATCCCAACCCACGGATGCGTAGATGAGGTTAGTTTCCATGCTCTACTCCTATCCGAGACAGAATTTCAGGCGAGGCACCTCCCCACTGTTCTCCAGATACACGTCCTGCCAAAGAAGAGTGCGTATCCGGAGAACAACAGGGAGGTGATGCCAAAACTCTGTCTCAGACTAGAGCAGACCATGGAAACTAACCCATCTACGCATCCGTAGGCTTGTCCAAAAAACGTGGATAATCCGAAACAGATACGGTCATAGATAATGCAAAGATCTGCATACCTCCAACCGTATCTCTTATGAACGGGAGACGCCTAACTGGGTTACACGATATACGACCATGATACGGAAAGAGGGGTTATACCTAGGGTGGCGGCGGAGTTAGGCTAGCGGGCTATGGCGGGTCGGTGCAGTGGCGAGACGACGCGGTGCAGGCAGACTGGCATGGCGACGGGAACTCCGACTCGGCTCCGACGCAGCTCTTCTCTACAAAAATGGAACAAAATACTGTTATTTAAAAAAAAATCGACTAGAACCTCCCCTGCACAGGTGAGGTTTCCAAAACCTGCAAAAAAAAACATAGCACGATGGCCGACAAGCACATATGTCTCAAGAGAAACCATGTAGTTTGGATATCAATCCATGCAGAAGAATATATCCTAGTAGTACCACTACTTCTACTACTACTTCCACTATTGCTACTACTACTACCACTAGTTCTACTACTACTACTACCACTATTGCTACAACTACTACCACTAGTTTCTACTACTACTACTACCACTACTTCTACTACTACAACCACTAATTCTACTACTACTACTACCACTAGTTGTACTACTACTACACACTACTTCTAATACTACTACTACCACTAGCACTACTAGTACAACTAATACTACTACAACTATCACTACCCATGACAACAACAAGAGAGAAGGCATACCTGACGGGCGCCGAGGGGTAGGGGGCGGGCGTCCACGAGGCACGGCCTAGCGCGGGCAGCACGGGCGTCCAAGGCGCGCAGGGTAGCACGGGCGCGCGGGTGCCGGGCGGCGCGGGCGATGAATGGTGCGGGCAAGCGGCCGATGGCGCGTGCGTGTGTCGTGTGGTGCGGGGTGCGTGGCCGGCCCAGCCGGGAGGGTTAAATCCCCCCTTTGCCGAGTGCCCCCGATCTAGCACTCGGCAAAGGGGGTTTTTAATTTTTTTAAACCGTCTCTTTGCCGAGTGTCACCTAGCCTAGCACTCGGCAAAGTAGTTTTTTTTTAAAAAAAAAATCTTGCCGAGTGTCCTAGATCTAGCACTCGGCAAAGATTTTTTTTTTGAAAATACTTTGCCGAGTGCCCCTGACACGGCGCTCGGCAAAGAATTTTTTTTGAAATGTCTTTGCCGAGTGCCCCCTGTGAAGGCACTCGGCAAAGAGGAAATTTTTTAAAAACAAATTCAAAACCCTCTTTGCCGAGTGCCTTATTCTTGGCACGCGGTGAAGACCCCCTTTGCCGAGTGCCATGTCCTGGCACTCGGCAAAGTTTTTTTATTTTTGGCCTCCAAATTTTTGTGCAGCCCTTTAAGTACCAGGAACTCCTAGTTAAAATTGGGGGATTTTTTGTGGCTTTTTGATATATTTAGTTACTTTATTTGTTTTACTTGAATTTTTTTCAAAAAATATAAATTTGAAACTGCACGTGGTACGAATAATAGAATTTAAATGATTCAAAAAATGATAGTCATGTTACTGAAGTGTGTGATGGGGAGGGCCGTATCCAGGAACAGACCCAAAATTTTCAGACATCTGTTTCATGAAACATGACCGCGAACTTGCATGCAAAGTGTTTTTAAATTCTATAAAAGATATCACATGTGGAGATGTCCTGGTTTGTAAGCAATCGTACGTGACAAACGTGCACCAAATCTTCTCAATTTTATCATAGCCTCCACATACGATATCACAACATCTCATACTGTTTTCATGATTTTTGGACTTCGTTTGCTTTTTATAGCAATTGAAAAAAAAAAAAAACACTTGCACGCAGAGTTTCGCAGTTCATGTTTCGTGAACAAGATGTCTAGAAATTTTGGGTCCGTTCCTGGATACGGCCTCACACTACACTCAGTAACCATGACTATCATTTTTTAAATCTTATTGTCGTACACGTGCAGTTCAAATTTATATTTTTCGAAAAAATTCAAGTAAACGAAATAAAGTAACTAAATATAATCAAAAAGCCACAAAAAAAATCTCCAAATTCTAACTACGAGTTCCTGGTACTTTAAAAGGGCTGCACAAAAAAATTGGAGGCCAAAACAAAAAAAAACTTTATCGAGTGCCAGGGCATGACATTCGGCAAAGGGGGTCTTTGCCGAAGTGCCAAGAATAAGGCACTCGGCAAAAGAGGGTTTTGATTTTTTTTAAAAAAAAATCCTCTTTGCCGAGTGCCATTTCGAAAAAAAAAAAATCTTTGCCGGCGCAGTGTCAGGGGCACTCGGCAAAGTATTTGTAAAAAAAAAAATCTTTGCCGAGTGCTAGATCTGGGACACTCGGCAAAGAATTTTTTTAAAAAAAAACTTCTTTGCCGAGTGCATACAGCAGACACTCGGCAAAGAAGGACGTGGCCGAACAACCGTTACACGGTGCAAGCCTATGCTGAGTGCCGCGCTTTTGCCGAGAGTCTGGCACTCGGCAAAAGAAGTCCTTTGCCGAGAGCCTTTTTTTTTGCCGAGTGCAATTCTTCGTCGAGTGCGGCACTCGACAAGAAGGTCTGTTGCTGATTGCCCTATTTTTAACACTCGACAAGCAGTTTGCACTCGGCAAAGATCCCGTTTCCAGTAGTGTTAGCTTGCACTTGAAGTAATCGCTGTGGTGGCATGCAGCGCAAAGACACAAGGAAGCTTTTCCGCGTGGATGGATTGAATTGAAGAAAAAAAAAGTGTGGTTTCATGAATATAATCGTGCACTAATGTCAATTTTCTAGCAACGGTCCATACAGTACAGCCGCTTTATATAAATTATTAAAATCGTTCAAAGTTATTTTAGGTCTACTCTTTATATCTTTAGGCAGTGTTCGTTAAAATACTGTATGGAGCATACTAATACACAGATAAAGCATCTCGAGAGAGAAAAAACAGCGAAAAGAATTGTACGCGAGCTCTGGGATCGGGTGTGAAAAGCAGCCGGTTGATGAGTGGCTCTAGCAGCCGCCTGTCAGTGCATATGAACTAAGATTGCAGCGGCATGCAACACTGAAGAGTGAATAGCTCAGCTGTTCAGCTACCACACTTCATTTCAGGGCAGTAGACCAGTAGCTGTAGAGGAGGGAGTTCTTCGACGTCGTCGACGGCCATGTCGGAGGCGACACTGGAGGACACGCCGACATGGATCGTGGCGTCCGTGTGCTCCGTCGTCCTCATCTCCTTCGTCTTCGAGCGCGCGCTCCATCACCTCGGCAAGGTGAGGAACAAAACGCACCCTCCTTGAAAACCTTCACATGCATATCCACGCAGCATGCACCGCCGGCGAGCTGACGAGTCCGATCCGGGCACGTGTCGCGAGCGCAGGCACTGGAGCGCCGGAGGAAGACCCTGTACGAGGCGCTACTGAAGCTCAAAGAAGGTTAGTTTGGTGGTGGTCATCGTCGATCGTGTGCTCTGCGTTTGTGCATCTCGATGATATGCTTGACTGTAACAGTGGCTCTCATCTCCGTCAATTTGTAGAGCTCATGCTGCTGGGGTTCGTCTCGCTGCTCCTCGTCGTCTTCCAGGAGTTGATACAGAAGATCTGCATCGACGAGAGCCTCATGGAGCACTGGCTGCCGTGCCGGGGCGCGCCCGCCGCCACCTCGGCGTCGGCGACGGCTCATCACGGCGTCTCGTCCTCCGCAGTCATCAATGGCGGGAGGAGGATGCTCAAAGGCGGCGGGGCAGCTTTTGGGCACTGTTCAAGCGAGGTAAGCGCGTAATCTATGCCGATTGAGTTCGAAAGATCTTTTCAAAAGACGATGCATATATTCGCTAGGACATTTCTGACTAATTCGTCACCATATGCAATAACCCTGTTGAGGGTGGTTGTTAGCCTTGCTAACTATATTGCTT